>NC_080390.1:37123098-37471730 GCF_028751815.1 Salvia miltiorrhiza | reverse complement strand
ATTGTGTTGACTCTTTGTCCTTGTTGGTTGATAGGTAGTGTATGAACACAAGGTCTAAAGGTGCACCTCTTATACCTATAAACCTTGAGGTTGAAGCTTTTTGCCGACACAATAAAGCAAGAGCAAGAAGAGAGAAAGAAATGGAGGGAAACATGGCGGAAAATCAAGAATTGATCCTCCAACTTCAAAGGCAACTAGAGGTTATGCAAGGACGAATCAATGAGCAAGAAGCTCAAAGGAATGCGCCTCCACCACCACCCATTAGTAACATGTTTCAACCCGTGTTCCAACAAGGAGGAGTGCATGCTCCAAGGATCAATGCCAATAATTTTGAGCTCAAGCCCGCCCTCATAAATATGGTGCAACAAAACCAATTCGCCGGTCTTTCTCAAGATGACCCGAATGGACATCTTGGAAACTTCTTGGAGATATGCGGCACCATCAAGATAAATGGAGTCTCGGAGGATGCCGTTCGACTTCGACTCTTCCCCTTCTCACTAAGGGGCATAGCCAAGACATGGTATCAATCTTTAGAGGGTGGTTCTATCACTACATGGGAGAAGATGGCTCAAAAATTTCTCAACAAGTTCTATCCTCCGGGTAAAACCATGAAGATGAAGAAGGACATAGTCCAATTTCACCAATTTGATGGAGAATCCTTCTATGAAGCTTGGGAAAGATTCAAAGAGATGCTAAGGAAGTGCCCTAACCATGGCTTAGATCAAAACACAATCATTTGTGTATTCTACACCGGGTGTAGTGGTGAGATGCAAAGAGATATGAATGCATCGGCCAATAGAGCATTGTTGGAGAAAAGCCACGAGGAGGCCGCCCACATCATTGAGAATTTAGCCGCAAATTGCCATCAATTCCCGACGGAGAGGATCATCTTGAAGAAAGTGGCGGCTACAACAAGCTCGGATCCCATAGCCCTTTTGACGGCTCAAATGACCGCCATAAATAGCAAGATTGATGCTATGTCAATATCAAGAGTAGAACCCGTGGTTGAAGAACAAACTAGCTTTGAGGATGTGAACTACATCAACAACAACAACAACCGAGGCTATGGGAACTTCCGGCCCCAACAACAAGGTGGCTATCAAGGACAAGGGCAATACAATCAAGGGTTTCAAGCAAATCGTCACCCGAATCTTTCCTATGGTAATCCCAATAACTTCTTGCAACCACCGCCCGGATTTGCGGTGAGTGATGGCATGATCAAGGAAGAGAAGAAGCTCAACCTTGAAGAGATCTTAATGAAATTCATAACGGCCACTCAAGCCCACATGACGAGAACCGATGAAAGGTTAGAGGCTCAAGCAACCCAATTGAAAATGCTTGAGATGAAAGTGGGACAAATTGCCGAATCCTTAAGCAACCAACATCAAAAGGGGCAATTTCCGAGTAACACCGTTGTGAATCCAAAAGAACATTGCAAGGCTATCACTATAAGAAGTGGGAAGATACTTGAAGAGTCCAAGATACCTCCGGAAGTCAAGAACAATGATGAGAACATTTCCTCAAAAATGCAAGGCGATAAGGAGAAGGAGAAAGATGTGTACAAGGCACCACCACCTTATTGCCCACCAATTCCATTCCCTCAAAGACTTCAAAAGAAAAATGTGGAGAGTGAGTTCTCTAAATTCCTTGAGATCTTTCGGAAGGTACACATCAACATCCCCCTTGTTGAAGCTTTGCAACAAATGCCCAAGTATGCAAAATTTCTCAAGGAAGTTCTATCCAAGAAGAAGAAATTAGAAGAATTTAAGACGGTCAACCTCACCGAAGAATGTTGTGCCATTCTTCAAAAGAAGCTACCCATCAAGATCAAGGATCCCGGGAGCTTTACTATCCCATGTGATGTTGGAAATGGTCGTTTTGGAAAGGCCTTGTGTGATTTGGGAGCAAGCATAAATTTGATGCCTCTCTCCATCTTCAACAAGCTTGAAATAGGAACCATTAAGCCAACCACGATTGCTTTGCAAATGGCGGACCGTTCCGTTTCATATCCAAAAGGGATAGTGGAGGATGTCTTGGTGAGGGTTGACAAATTCATTTTTCCGGTGGATTTTGTGGTGTTGGATATGGTTGAGGACAAGGATGTACCTTTGATCCTTGGACGTCCATTCTTGGCGACGGGGAGGGCCCTAATTGATGTTGCAAAGGGCAAGCTCACATTGAGAGTGAATGATGAGAGTGTTACCTTCTCAATCCACAAAGCTCCCAAGCACAAAGATGGGGAAGAAAGAATGAGAGTGGAGGAATGCAAATTGATGCAAGTGATTGAACCTTGCATCAACATGAAAGAAAAATTGAAGGGAGAAAGGAAAGAGGAGGAAGCCCAAGGCTTGGAGTTGAAGCTTCTCCCCACACACTTGAAGTATGCATTCTTTGGTGAGAATGAGATACATCCAATGGGGCAAGACCGTGTACTCCAACTCAAAGAGTTAGATGAGTATCACGCATTTGAGAAGTCAAGCCTCTACAAAGAGAGGACAACAAGTGCTAATGACGAGATGATGCACAAACGGGAGTTTGCACCCGATGATGAAGTCCTTCTCCTCACCTTCCGTCAATCACTACCTCCGGAAAAGCCAAGATCAAAATGGACGGGTCCTTTCAAAATCAACAAGGTTTTCAACAATGGAGCAATTGAATTGAGAAAGAAGGATGAAAGAACCTTTGTGGTTGAGAAGGAAAGAATCAAGGCATTTTTGCCCTTGAAACCAAAAGTTGAAGTGTTCGTTGGAACCACCCCCCGAGCCATAACACCATCATGGAGACGTCTAGCTCATGACGTTAAACTAAGCGCTAGTTGGGAGGCACCCCAACAAGGTACCCTTTAATTTTTGTATGGTTTATTTTTTTTTATATGTTAGTTTTTTTTTTGTGAGTCCGAGACAACTTCTCCTTCTCTTTTCTTCCAAACTCATTTTCACTTTGTGTGAAATAAGTTTGGGGGGAGGGGAGAGATGGATTAGTTGTCTCATCTATCTTAAGCTTTACTAGTTTTTGTTTGTTTTAGTATTGTTGTCTTGTTTTTGTTATTGTTGAATAAATGAAAGCTTGAGAGTTAGTTGGGTTGATATTTTTGTTTTTGTTTTGCTTGGGATAATTGTATCAAACTTTGTGATGTTGATTGAATGTCATTGGGCTTATGATATGAATTGTTTCTTGGAAAAATTGTGTGTATCACTTGTGGATTATGCATGAAAAGTTTGAACTTGTGACAAGTGAGTTAAATGTTTTGCCTCCAAGAACTTGATAATGAGCTTGTAAGATTTGAGCCATTGATTGTCATATTATCACAATCTCATTTCATTCTTGAGTGTAAATCAATTGAACATGTTCGTTAATCTCTAGAACTTGCCATAAGTCCTCTCTCAAAAAAATAAAAGTAGATGTGTTATGAATGTTGAGATGATTGAAGGCCATCTTTGCAAACCACTTAACCCAAATCTTGTCCAAATTCTCATATGATCATAGTTTACCCACTTTTGTGCCTTATAACTTTTCTTTGAATTAACCAATGATGGGTAGAACTTAGATTGTTAGTGATTGCTTTGATGAAAAGGTTTGGGAAATTATTGAAATTGCTTATCAAGCTTTGATTGAGTGAAAATCACTAGTCCCCTATGAGCTTAGAAAGAAAAAGAAATGAAAATGAATGTGAATAAAAGAGTATAAATGGGAGTGATTTGCCTTTTGAATCATATCATGATAAGTATCACTAAGAGTGAAAAGAAGAAATGTGGGGATTTTGGTTTTTGATTGATAAGAACAATGGTGAATATGACATATTCAATTTGGGAATTGTATGGGATATGAGTCACTTTGCCTATAAACACCTCACCTCACCAAAGAGCTCTCATTGCAACCTAAATAGAAGCCCTTTTTGATCTTTATTTGTAACACATTGAAGTATAGAGAGTTAGGATAAATGGCAAGCTTATGGTAAATTGCATATTTGTTTCAATTTGAGTGCAAACACGTCCATTCTAAACACTTGAGAGTTGAGTGCGTCATTGAAACATCCACTTTGTTAGGATTCAAGCTTGGAGGTTATAATATTGAACTCATTATCACTTGTGACTTCTTGGAATGCATTTCTACTTGTGATGCACTTTTGAAAGATTTTTTGTAAAATTTGAAGCCCTTGAAATGACACCAATTCATGCTCACATGTTTGTTTACTTTTATTTCTCTTCTCTTCGTCGTTTGGGGACAAACAACACTTTAAGTTTGGGGGGTTGACAAACATGGTTTTCGTACCTTAATTCCACATGTTTTGTTGTCATTTCCCTTCATGTTTTGCTTGTGAATGCTTGTTTGTGCCCGAATATTTAGTTTTATGAAGATTTGATATCTTGGTGTAGTTTTGGAGTAATTTCAGGAACCATCAATGATTAATTGGAGGATTTTGAAGATATGAGATTGAAGTACGTCTCGAGAGGAATCCGTGAGCGCAAACGGCGACCAAATCCGAGTCCGGACGAGGGAGAACGGAGCAAAACGAGCGGCCTGCGCAATACGCCCAGTACCCCGCGGTCACCACCCGCGGCCGCGGGGTGGGACCGCGGGTCAGCTGCCCCGACTCCAGTAGACACCCGCGGTCACCACCCGCGGCCGCGGGGCGGGACCGCGGGTCCCCTGACTCTCCCCCACGTTTGCCGGCCGCGGGCGCGGGCCAGGACCGCGGGAAAAGGGCGGAGCCTCCCCAAGTGGGCCCCAGTCGGGTTTTTCACCCCTTAAACCCCTTTCTCCCCCTTTTCCTCACATTATTCATCATCCCCAACATTCAACACACCCATTTTCCATCTTCCCCAATTTCTCCACACCAAACCCTAGCCTCCATTACCACATCTTTTTACCAAGATTGAATGCATTGAAGAGGAGAGAAGATTGGAGAAAGCTCATTAATAGGATTTGTCACTTCTTACTCTCTCTTTCATTTATGTATTTCTTTGATTTAGGTTTGTTGTTTGTGAACATGTTTGGATAAAATCCCCCATTGGTTTGGGGATTAGGCTAGTTGATTATGTGATGGATTGATTATTATGCTTAATATATGTCTTGATTATTTCCTTGTTATTATCTTTTCAAGCCCTAGCTTTAATTCTTGTATGGATTGTTGGTCACTTTCTATGCATTTCTAATTTGTGATTTGAATTGGGAGAGGATAATCATAATAGATTAGGAGCTTGAAACATATTGACTCAATAAACCGGGAGGTTGAGAGTTGGGTGAGAGTTTACCGATCCTTTGTGCTTTTGGGAGTTATAGGTTAGAAGTTGACCGGGGACGGCAACTATGACCCGTAATCTACCGTTTTAGTCGTCCGGGAGGGGGCTAGAACTAGTGGGGAGATCACTCTAGATAAATAGGAATATCAAGACTAATATTGAGCTAATTTGAAGTCCATTGCTAATCCATCGATGCCTAATCCCTAAACCACCTTCATCACTTAATTAATCCACTTTGTTTGATTGTTCTTATTTTGTCTTTGAATTTGTTAGTTAATCAAACCACTCACCTCCTTGTTTAGTCTAAATAGCTCTAGCATAATGAATTAGGATAATCACTAGATTGAACTACTAATCCTTGTGGGATACGACCTTGCTTCCATATATTACAACTACCCGTATACTTGCGGCGTGGTGAAAATATTAGCGAACACTAGTGCAGGTGGAGCAGTTTATCTTTCCTGCAGATTTCGTAGTATTGGACATGCCGGAGGACAAGAATACTCCACTGATCTTGGGGCGTCCGTTTCTAGCTACGGGCCATGCGTTGATAGATGTTCAGGAGGGAGATCTGACTTTCCGTGTCAATGATGAGAAGATGACGTTGTCTATCTACGATGCGATGAAGAAGCCAGCTGAGCCACAAGTTGAGGATTGCAATTTAATTGATACTCTGGTGGACTTTCCTGCAGCTGTAGATGATCCTTTGGAGGAGTGCATCACACAGGCGATATATATGCTTATTCCGATCTTGATGATGCGTGTGATGAGATCTTAGATTATATTGCAGAGCTGGAAGCCGTTGAGAGCCATCCCATCGATCCTGTGCCCTACATGGATATTCACAAACCTGTTGATGGGGGAAGCAAGTCCACGGAAAAGGGAGCTGATTTTCCTGCGCCAGCTGCAGCTGCAGCTGCACCCAAACTTGAGCTGAAACCGCTTCCTGAGCACTTGAGGTACCAATTTTTGGGTGAGAATGAAACGTTTCCTGTTATTGTGTCTGCTTATTTATCTCCGTTGGAGTTGGAGAAGTTGATGCGAGTGTTGAGGAAATACAAGTCTGCTATAGGATGGTCTATTTCTGACATCAAAGGAATTAGTCCTTCTATTTGCATGCATCGTATTTTATTAGAGCAGGAATACAAGCCTAAGGTGCAGCCGCAGCGACGTTTGAATCCGGCGATGCAAGAAGTTGTGAGAAAGGAGGTGCTCAAGTGGTTGGATGCAGGAATCATATATGCCATCTCTGATAGTGAGTGGGTGAGCCCAACTCAAGTTGTCTCTAAGAAGGGAGGCATGACTGTGGTTAAGGATGAGAGAGATGAGCTTATAGCTACGAGGCTAGTCACAGGATGGCGCGTGTGCATTGACTATCGAGCTTTGAATGCAGCCACACGTAAGGATCACTTTCCTTTGCCATTTATTGATCAGATGCTTGACCGCTTGGCAGGATATGAGTACTATTGTTTCTTGGATGGGTACTCGGGCTACAATCAAATTATGATAGCCCCGGAGGATCAGCATAAGACCGCTTTTACTTGTCCCTATGGCGTTTTTGCTTTTAGGAGGATATCTTTTGGTCTCTGCAATGCTCCTGCCACTTTTCAACGCTGCATGATGGCGATTTTCCATGGGTTGATTGAAAACATTATGGAGGTATTCATGGATGACTTTTCTGTTTTTGGTTCCTCCTTTGATAATTGTTTGGACAATCTTGCTCAAGTGTTGCAGCATTGTGAGGAGACGGCACTAGTGCTAAATTGGGAAAAATGCCACTTCATGGTTCGAGAAGGCATTGTTTTGGGGCATAAGGTTTCTGCCCAAGGTTTGGAGGTGGATCGTGCTAAGATCGTGGCTATAGAGAAGTTGCCGCCTCCTACGTCTGTGAAGTCGGTGCGGAGTTTTCTGGGGCATGCAGGATTTTATAGGCGATTCATCAAAGACTTCTCCAAGCTGTCCAAGCCACTTTGTGCTTTGCTAGAGAAGGATGTGAAGTTTGTCTTCACCGATGAGTGCCTCGTCTCCTTTGAGAAGTTGAAAGCTGCACTGACCACTACGCCAGTTTTGATCACGCCAGATTGGAGTGCCCCGTTTGAGTTGATGTGCGATGCTAGCGATTGGGCCGTGGGAGCTGTGTTGGGGCAAAAGAGAGATAAGTTGTTCAAGGTAATTTACTTCACAAGTAAAACTTTGGATTCTGCGCAGATGAACTACACTACCACGGAGAAGGAGCTGCTAGCTGTGGTGTATGCTTTTGATAAGTTCCGTTCTTATTTGATTGGAACTCATTCAATTGTCTACACTGATCATGCCGCCATCCGCTACTTGTTCACAAAGAAGGACTCCAAGCCCCGCTTGATTCGTTGGATCTTATTACTGCAAGAGTTTGATATGGAGATCCGAGATCGAAAGGGATGTGAGAATGTGGTAGCTGACCACTTGTCTCGATTGGAGAATCCGATTGAGGGGGATGATCCGAACTTGGCCATCAATGAGTCTTTTCCCGATGAGCAGATTTGGGCGGTGCTATTTAAGGATCCATGGTATGCCGATTATAGCAACTACTTGGTTATTGGAGCTCTTCCCGAGGGGTTATCGCACTATCAAAAGAAGAAGTTCCTCCATGATGTCAAGTTCTATTATTGGGAGGATCCTTACCTATACCGGAGATGCGCCAATGGCTTTATTCGGCGATGTGTTAGGGAGCATGAATGGCCAAAGATCATTGAGGAGTGTCATAGCTCACCTAGTGGAGGTCACTTTGCAGCCAACCGCACTGCCATGAAGGTAAATCATAGTGGATTTTATTGGCCTTCAATTTTTGCAGACTGCCATGCTTTCGTGAAGACTTGTGATCGATGCCAACGCATGGGCAACATTACCAAGCGGGATGAGATGCCGCAAAACATCATTGTTGAGGTAGAGCTATTTGATGTTTGGGGAATTGACTTCATGGGTCCTTTCCCTCCTTCATGTGGTTTTTCCTATATATTGCTTGCGGTTGAGTATGTGTCTAGATGGGTGGAGGCAATCCCGACTGTCACCAATGATTCAAAGGTAGTCATTAAATTCTTGCAAAAGAATATTTTGACTCGATTCGGAGCACCGAGAGCGTTGCTTAGTGATGGGGGTTCGCACTTCAACAACAAGCTGCTAGCAAGCGTTTTGGCAAAGTATGGAGTAAAGCACAAGGTGACGACTCCATATCATCCTCAAGCTAATGGGCAGGCAGAGTTGGCAAATCGAGAAATCAAGCAGATTTTGGAGAAGAGCGTCGCCAACAAGAAAGATTGGGCCAAGCACTTGGATGATGCTCTTTGGGCGTATCGCACCGCCTACAAGACTCCTATTGGTATGTCTCCCTATCAACTTGTTTTTGGCAAATCCTGTCATTTACCTGTTGAGATAGAGCACAAGGCATATTGGGCGACGAGGAGAATCAATTTGGAGTTCAAGGAGGCCGGCCATACAAGGCGAGATATGTTGACAGAGTTGGATGAGTGGAGGAATGAAGCGTATGAGAGTTCCCGTATTTACAAGGAAAGGGCGAAGAAGTTTCATGATTTGAGCATTCGCACAAAGGAATTCAAGCCGGGACATGAGGTACTCTTGTATGATTCTAAGCTTCGACTTTTTCCTGGCAAGCTGCAATCTAGATGGAGAGGTCCATATGTGGTTCACAAGAGTAATTGGAATGAGACTTATGAGTTTCTTGCATCGAATGGGTCCACTTTCACTGTTAATGGACATCGCCTCAAACCGTACTTCAAAGCTGAATTGGACCACGACGTGGAAGTGGTCAATTTCATTGATCCATGATTGGAGGTATCGTCAAGCTATAGACGTTAATTTTAGCACTTGTTGGGAGGTAACCCAATTTTTATTGCTTTGTTAGTTTTTGCTTGTTTTTATTGCTTTTCGTTTGTCGTTGTTTTTCCTCTCACTTTTGTTAGTTTTTATTTTGTCAGTTTATGTTCGTTTTTAATGTTTTTCCTAGTGTGTTTCGTTTTTGCAGTATAAAAAAAAAAAGGGAAAAATCGAAAAACGACGACTAAACTCGGAAATCGGCGACCCAGCTCAGAAAACGGCGACCAGAACGGCGATCGCCGGCCAGGTCGCCGAAAGTCCTGGATGAAAAATACACATGCTGCAGAATTTCGGCGGTCGCCGAATTCCTTCCCAAATTTGCCGAAAAACGGCGACCAACTCGGCGATCGCCGAGTTGGTCGCCGAGTTGCCCAGGTAGGTTTTAAGTTGCGATTTTTTCTCCTTTTCTCCCACTTTTCACCTAAAACACACACTCAGCACACATAGTAGTAAGAATTTCGAAATTTCTTCATCCAATTACTCTCAAACGACTTTGAATCTTCACAATTCCTTCCATACATTCACTACCCACATCATTATCTTCCATTCCATCCAATTACTTCGGGTTTTCATCCACCAAATCGGGAGATTCACGAATTTGGGATTTTTGCTCAAGAACACTTGAATTTTCGAAAATCACTCCTAAATCCTCAAGGTATGTGCTTCTAACTCTTAATCTAGTATCATTCCTATGCTATTACTACGTTCCTTTGGTTTGATTGTGAAATTGTTGATGGGTTAGTAGAGCTAGGGTTTATGCTAGAACTTTTTATGAGCTTAATTGTTTAGGGAGTTTGAATCAATTGCTTTGTGTTGGTGTTTGAACTTATTGATAGATCATTGTTGGTGTTGATGAGTGATGGAATCAACAAGAGCATGCTAGTTCTAGAATTGTTGAGTCTCAAAGGGATATTGTCTTTGCTTTGTTTTTGATTGGTCCTTATTTGAAGATTATATGTGATGTTGATTGTGGCATTGATAATATTCATGAGGCTTTGTATCTTTTGAAAGACTTAGTATGATGTGGGGGATTATGATAGACACAAGAAGTTGATTTTTGTCAAGAGAGATGGAAAGGGGGTGCTAGTTAGCTTGTTTTACAATCTTGTACATGTTTAAATGGTCTCTAACTAGCACTTAATCCAGGTACAATGGCCCCAAAGAAGCGTAGAACCGCCGGCGCCTCAAGCTCACGCCAACCGGGCGAAAGCTCACGCCAACCGGGCGAATATACACGGGAGGACCCCGAGTTTCATGGGGTAGTCCTGATATCCGACGATGATAGGGTCCGGTTTAAGAAGCTTGCTAAGAAGGGGATTGAAATCACACGGTATGCCGATCATGACCTTCTCCGGGAGATGGGCATTTATGACGACGTGAAAGACTTGTTCTACCATGTGGGGTGGGTCTACATCTTCAACGGTGGATGGCCCACCTATGAACGAGCAACGCTGGAGATTCTGAGCTCGTTGGATCAGTCGGTCTTCAAGGAACCCAGACCGAGAACCATCTCTTTCCAGCTCAATAATATTTGGGAGGCGGATACTTCGGTGAACGAGATCACCAATGCACTCAACTGCAGGGTAGGGGGCTACACCGTGCACACAATTGGTACCGAGTTCAATGCTGGAGCATTTTGGAGAGAAATAGCCCTGCCGAGCGCTGGTGCATTCGAGTCGGGGACATCGAATGCGGCGGATATCAGAAATCCTGTCCTAAGGATGGCACACCGCATCTTGGCTTATACGGTGCTTGCACGGAAGGACAACACTCATGTGACGCAGCAGGAGTTGTTCATGATTTGGGGGATGCTCACACGCACCCCAATGGATTTGACTCAAATCCTCCTCAAGCAGTTGTTCAAGGCATCCAGCGCGACCAGAGGAGTGATTACAATTGGAGGGATGCTTACACCCCTTGCCCGACGTATTTGTCCCGCCGTTGCTCAATGGGATGCGTTGGCAGGTGATACGCTACTCAACGGTCGCCGATTAGTCCACATGCGATTCTTGACGAGCGCCCAGCCCCCGTTCAAGCTAGTGCAAAGTGATGGAGACCACTTCCCCCTGCCGAACCCGCCTCTCACCCGAGTGGGCGGACGCTTTGAGACGCAAAATTGGCTAATGAACACTGACGCCCATTTGAGGGTTATTGCAGGACAGCGGGTTGATGAGCAGGTCTTTCAGCAGGAGCAGGTGCATGAGGAGGAAGAGGAGCAGGAGGAGCCCGAGGCAGAAGCAGCAGGAGAACACGAGACAGCAGCAAGAATATGCGAGGCAGATGGCTATGCAGGAGGAACTCCTACGACAGTTTCAGGAGTTCCAGAGGCGACAGGGAGGACCGCCATCTTGAGTGATTTGTAAGTATGCTAACCATAACTTTTATCTATTTTTCCCTCCAAACTTATTTTCGAGCATACACTCCTTAATAAGTTTGGGGGAGGGGGATGGAGATTAGTTATGATTTGCATTTTTAGCCTAGCATATTTTTGATCTTTTTGATGTTTTTGAGGAGATTTGTTTCTTAGTCTTTTAATTCGTGGGCCTGTAATTAAATTGATATAATCTCTCAGACTTACTCCATAGTTTCTGTGCTATTTGAATGGTTGTTGCTCCATTTAGTTGATTGGTAAGGTGCCTGTGACGATTTCTGCGAAAAAGAAGGTAATTCTCAAATTTTCTTGATATGATGACATGATTTGAACCGATGTGTGTGATTGATGAGTAGATTTTGCCTTGACTTTTGACGTTGAACAAGCTAGTGAGGAATTGAGCCTTAACTGCCCATATTTGCAGTTTGTTCTTTGTTTTTTAGTGTTGTCATGCATGTAGTGCGCTTCTAGAACTTGCCATGAGTCTTGGTCGAGGTTGCTTGTTGTGTTCAAGAGTTTGAAATGATCTTAGGCCATTTTTCGTAAGCCACGTTATATCCCAAACATTGTCCTGAAAACATTATTCCCTTGTTAACCGTGTTTGAGCCTTTTTAAGCTTTGATTCATTAACCGGATGATAGGGGGTGATGGAGTATATGGGGATCATCGTGTGATATTGATTGTGGGTTGATTGAAATAAGGGTGAAACATGATTCTAGTCATTCTTATAAGCTCTAGAAAAAGAAAAAGAGAAAGAAAAAAAGAAAAAAAAAAAAAAAAAAAAGAGAAAAAGAAAGAAATTTTGATGAAAGTTTATTGAGAAAGTCGAGTGATAATTGAAAAATTCATGGATAGTCGACTTTGTTGTTATGAGAAAAACGAGAGCATAAAAGAATGTCTAGTTTGATTTATGATTATTATATCCCTTGGTTTGTGATGATTATGGAGATGTTGTTAGGTGGAAGATGGAATTTATTCCATGCTTGAATGGTGAAGTCATAAGGTTGGTGAGAGCAATTTAATTTGAGTCACTTAGCCAAATTTTCCTACCTAATCCAATGTCCCTACATTAGAACCCAAATTTAAGACCTATTTGATCTTACCCTTGACACAGTTTTAGTGATGGAGACTTTGAGACAATTGGCAAGCATATGGTAAGTAATCTGCATTTCATGAGTTTCGATGAGTGATACACGTCCTTTTTCCATCAATTGAGAGTTGAGCGAAACATTTTTATCTTGAGAGTCAATTGTTGGAATGTCGAGGTTGAATTTGCCATTGATTATGCTTTTTGGTGATTATTGTGTTCATATGTTGAGAATTTGAGGGAATTCGAAAGGTTTTATTTTTCTGAGGCATCGATGATCCAATCATCTTACCCATTCGTGTTTATTGTTTTGTTCTTCTCGTTGTTCGAGGACGAGCAACATCTTAAGTTTGGGGGAGTTGATAAACACTCATTTTGCATGGTTTTTATGGTTTATATTCTGTAGTTTAAGTCGATTTTACACCCGTTTCATTATTGTTTGGAGTTCATTTACTATTATTTCGAGATTTCACGGTTGGGTGTAGTTTTGACTGTTTGGATGCAGAATTGAGTGATAATGGAGCATGGAGTGTAAGGAACATGTTGAAGAGAAGAGTTTTGAGATAATCGAGCCCAAAAAATCGAGAAAAGACGAAGATTCTGGAGTCGGGACGGAAAAGGAGCAGTTCGGCGGTCAAAGGGAGTTGACCGCCGAATTTCGATAATTTAAAGGGTGAAAACGGCGACCAAGACGGCGATCGCCGGCCAGGTCGCCGAATTCCCTGTCTGACTTTTGGCCTTCGGAGAGAAAAACGGCGGTCGCCGTTTTCATGAAGGATTTGGCCCATTTTCGGCGACCAGTTCGGCGACCGCCGAACGGGTCGCCGTTTTGAGGCGTGTTTTGTTTTCTTCCGCGTTTTTACGATTTTTCAAGTTATTTTCGGTTTAGAACTTGGTTTTTCACCCTAAGACTATAAATAGGTCTTCTTTAGACCTATCTAGGGTTCCCAGCTTTAGTTTTTTCAGTTACCAACTTTCATATTTCAGTTTTATAGCTTTAGAACTTTTTAGCTTTCCAGTTTTCAAGGCTTGGATCAAGATTGAAGATTCAAGCCGCTACAATCGTTTCAATTCGGTTTTTATACAATTTGTTTTTACAATTGCGTTCAATTTAATTATGTTTATGTTTGATTTTATTATGTCTGGCTAGTCTTTTAATCTGAACCTAGGGTTTGTATATAGCTGATTGATTATGTGTTTTTGATTTATTGATATCAATTTGCCCTCCAACTTATGATTCATGATTACTGGTGCTTAATCTCTTGTGAATTATCTGATCAATGATTTACATGTTTAGCTGTTCAGTTTGAGTCTTGAATGCGATAATTGTTCAGCCGATTCAGGAATGCATGATATAGTGTTAGCCTTGAGTCTTGAATGCGATAGGTGAAGCTATAGGAAGCTATTCTTTATGTGCTATTGGGAGTTAATTTATTCCTTGGAGTCTTGAATGTGAAAATGGATTAATTAATCTACGTTCATAGGTGGTCGTTAGAGACGCTTGTGGATAATATAGTGATCTTTCATCAGGGTTGGATTAAAATTGGTAATTGAATCAATAGGTTAAATACATGTAGTTGATTAGTGAAAGTACATCCCTAGGGTCAGAATTTTCCATATATTTGAGTTAAGTAATTGTTATTTATATGCTCTTTAGTTTTATTTAGTTAATCTTAGTTTAATATTCACCTTCATAATCGTTTTACTTGCATATTGTGAGAGTCTGTGTAGGAGATAGATAGAGTGATTTCGTCTTACAGTCCCTGTGGATACGATATCCGATTGCTGTTTATACTACGATTACACCGTGTTAGTTGCGGTACTTTTGTCGCTAAAAAAATAGTGATCAGATACTTATATGATGAGTTTGGAATATTTAAAATTAAGAGAATTAATTAATTTCATTTTAAAAGTAAATATAATATGATGTTTATGGACATTTAAAATATTATATATATTATAATATCAGCAATGTTATTAGTTTGTTGTTTGTGCACTCAAGGGTTCTTGGTTCGTTTTTTCTCTTTCTCTTTTTAATAAAAATTAATTTAATAAAAAAATATCAGCAATGTTATAAATTATGAATTTCCTATATCCAAGTCCAAGCAACTGAGATAGTTTATTTGAATAAAGTTATTGATAACTAAGAGTTCCAAGAATGAAAGTATATAGACAAATAATATTTCATACATTTAGATTTAAAATAAGTAAATACCTTCAATCATTCAGGAAATTTACGTTAGTTCAATATGTATGGTGGTTGGGTTCGACTCATAAATTTACAAGTTCGATCAATCTTATATATGCTCATGTTCGGGATACTGATATAGTAAGTTTGGAATATTAAAAATAAAGATAATAAAATTAATTTTCATTTAAAAAGAAAATATAATATGATGTGTATGGACATTTAAAATATTATATATATTATAATATCAGAAAGGTTATAAATTATGAATTTCCTATATTCAAGTCCAAGAAATTGATATAGTGTATTTTAATAAAGTTATTGATAACTACAAGTTCCAAGAATAAAAGTATATAGACAAATAATATTTCATACATTTAGTTTTAAAATAAGTGAATACCTTTAACCGTTGATAAGGAGATTTACATTGGTTCAATATGTATGGTGGTTGGGTTCGACCACTATTTTGCTCATGTTCGGGATACTAATATGGCAAGTTTGGAATATTAAAATTAATAAAACAAAATTAATTTTCATTTAAAAAGAAAATATAATATGATGTTTATTGACCTTAAAAATATTATAGTTATTATAATATCAACAAGTTTATAAATTATGAGTTTCCTATATTTAAGCCCAATCAATTGATATAGTTTATTTTAATAAAGTTATTGATAACTACAAGTTCCAAGAATGAAAGTATATAGACAAATGATATTTCATACATTTAGATTTAAAATAAGTAAATACATTTAATCGTTCAGGAGATTTCTTATGGTTCAATATGTATGGTGGTTGGGTTCGACGCATAAATTTACAAGTTCGACCACTAGTTTGCTCATGTTCGGGATATTTATATGATAAGCTTGGAATATTTAAAATTAAGAGAATTAATTAATTTTCATTTTAAAAGTAAATATAATATGATGTTTATGGACATTTAAAATATTATATATATTATAATATCAGCAAGGTTATAAATTATGAATTTCCTATATCCAAGTCCAAGCAACTGATATAGTTTATTTTAATAAAGTTATTGATAACTACAAGTTCCATAAAATACACTATATAGACAAATAATATTTCATACATTTATATTTAAAATAAGTATACCATTAATCATTCAGGATATTTACGTTGGTTCAATATGTATGGCGGTTGGGTTCGACGCATAAATTTACAAGGTCGATCAATCTTATGCTCATGTTCGGGATACTGATATGGTAAGTTTGGAATATTAAAAATAAAGATAATAAAATTAATTTTCATTTAAAAAGAAAATATAATATAATTATTATTGTCCTTAAAAATATTATCGTTATTATAATATCACCAAGGTTATAAATTATGAATTTCCTAGCTTTAAGCACAAGCAACTGATGTAGTTTACTTTAATAAAGTTATTGATAACTACAAGTTCCAAGAATGAAAGTATATAGACAAATAATATTTCATACATTTAGTTTTAAAATAAGTGAATGCCTTTAATCGTTCAGGAGATTTACGTTGGTTCAATAAGTATGGTGGTTGGGTTCGATGCATATTTTTTACAAGTTCGACCACTATTATGCTCATGTTCGGGATACTGATGTGATAAGTTTGGAATATTTAAAATTAAGAGAATTAATTAATTTTCATTTTAAAAGAAAATATAATATGATCTTTATGGACATTTAAAATATTATATATATTATAATATCAACAAGTTTATAAATTATGAATTTCCTATATTTAAACCCAATCAATTGATATAGTGTATTTTAAGGGTATAGATACAAGATATATTCGAATCATTGATTTTAGCAAATTCAAATTATGTTATAAAAGTATATAGACAAATATTATTTCATACATTTAGTTTTAAAATAAGGTAATACCTTTAATCGTTCAGGAGATTTACGGTGGTTCAATAAGTATGGTGGTTGGGTTCGACGCATAATTTTTACAAGTTTGACCACTATTATGCTCATGTTCGGGATACTATTATGCTCATAATTTTTACAAGTTTGACCACTATTATTTCAGACCACTATAAGTCTGAAATATATATTTAAAATTAAGAAAATTAATTAATTTTCATTTGAAAAGAAAATATAATATGATGTTTATGGACATTTGAAATATTATATTTATTATAATATCAACAAGGTTATAAATTATGAAATCCCTATATCCAAGTCCAAGCAATTGATATAGTGTATTTTAATAAAGTTATTGATTACTACAAGTTACAAGAATGAAAGTATATAGACAAATAATATTTCATACATTTAGTTTTAAAATAAGGTAATACCTTTAATCGTTCAGGAGATTTACGGTGGTTCAATAACTATGGTGGTTGGGTTCGACGCATAATTTTTACAAGTTTGACCACTATTATGCTCATGTTCGGGATACTATTATGCTCATAATTTTTACAAGTTTGACCACTATAAGTCTGAAATATATATTTAAAATTAAGAAAATTAATTAATTTTCATTTGAAAAGAAAATATAATATGATGTTTATGGACATTTGAAATATTATATTTATTATAATATCAACAAGGTTATGAATTATGAAATCCCTATATCCAAGTCCAAGCAATTGATATAGTGTATTTTAATAAAGTTATTGATTACTACAAGTTACAAGAATGAAAGTATATAGACAAATAATATTTCATACATTTAGTTTTAAAATAAGTGAATACCTTTAACTGTTGAAGAGATTTACATTGGTTCAATATGTATGGTGGTTGGGTTCGACGCATAAATTTTACAATTTAAACGGGTATGGTGTTTTATGATATCAAAAGTTTGTTCACCTGTATTACACTCTTCAATATGAATATTCAAATATTACATATTATTGTTTATTATGTCTTATAGGTTTGAGAGGCTATTTTATCATGAAGACCTTGAGCTCAATAGATATGAAATGCAGTCATTGCGTAAAGGGGGCATTGTTGAACGAACAGTGATAAAATCTTGGTGTGTATTATTGAATAATCGAGAGGAGATACGTGCTAATTCCTCGTCATTGAGGTTTTTTGCAAGTACAAATATTTGTGTTCGTTGATTTCGTTCGTTGAGACTTTCAAAAGTGACTTTCGTCGAACTCACTTTTTTTATTTAACTTTTATTAGCAGACATGTTTGTCCAGGCACAATAAACTTTATGTGTTGAAACGATAAATGCACTCATCTTATTTTCTTACCACACATTATTCCGTTTGATGCCTTCGTATATTGGAAACGATCTGTTAAAAGGAAATGTTCTTGAAAGACTCCCAAAAATAATTAAGTGCACCGATTTGTCAAAAAGTATGATTTGGTAATAATGAACTAGTGCATATATATATTAAACTAAACTTGAGGATCGCTTCAATGAACAATATAGCAAAATTTTTGAATACTTATATTCGTAAATTATTGAATACACTTATAAAATTGTTAAGCAAACACTGGAGAATACTAAACATTCATAACATGTAGTGGAAAATATATTATTTTTATATTGTATATATTATGTTTATATTGGAAAAATAAAAATATTTTTCATTGAAACATTCTTAAAATAGTATTTTTGTCTCTGTTTATCGGGGACGTTTTCTTTAGGGGATTCAGATGATTTTTTCGTTGATCCTTCCGCTCTTCCTTACTTTCGTCTTGTGTTTAGACGAGTACTCTTTTTCCTTTCCACGGTTTTTCCCACTGGGTTTTCCGTGAAAAGGTTTTAATGAGGCTCGGCCCTTAGTCTGCTCCTTCTGTGCTTTCAAGGGTTTTTTAAGTTTTTCCTTTTCTTTTCTTTATATAAAATCGTCATTTAATAATTCTTAAAATAGTATATTTCATTTAATAGTTCATTAGATTATAATTGGTTCAAAAATTTTGTTGTATAAGTTCAAGATTCAAACAGTTTAAGTTCGTCAAAATTGTAACAAGATTAGTTTCTGCAGATTTCTTCAATATGGGCGTACCTTCATCATTCATAATATAAATTTAGTTTCTGCAGATTTCTTCAATAAAACACGAAAGATTATATGTGGCGGATGAACTAGTTTTACCGTTTAAAAAATAAATATTATGCGTTCATTGTCATATATTCATTAACATATTTGCTGAACAAATCTACCATAAGAGAAAAAGATATGATTTGATTTAATTATGGTAGGCTACGGTTACAAAAACTATGAAAATACAAAGATAACCTTTTGCAAAAAAATGGACGCATATACTCACTCTCAATCACAACCGTCAGATCACACTAAATCAATGAACAAGATTAAGACTACATACTTTGCAAATAATTGTGTTCTTGTTGAACTCTACCCTATATATATATATATATATATATATATATATATATAGGTCAAAGTTCAATGAAGAAGGCCTAAATGTAAGAAAGAAGAGATAAGTAATCTCATCCGTTGATCTTATCTAATCTAACGGACATGATTTGTTCACGCCATGTTCAACGGATTTTTTCGTTGAACATATGGGGGGTCGAAACCCAGAACCCCCAAAAATATTGTATATGTTCACGAATGTTCAACGAAAAAATCCGTTGAACATGACGTGAACAAATCATGTCCGTTAGATTAGATAAGATCAACGGATGAGATTACTTCTCTCTTCTTTCTTACATTTAGGCCTTTTTCATTGAACCTAACCCTATATATATATATATATATATATATATATATATATATATATATATATATATATATAGGGGTGGGCTACCGTGAGAGCACATCTTAAAATAAGAAATAAGAGCAATTTTTAATGTATGAATTTTATGTAGAACACGTATGAATTCGCTGTATAAAGGTATGAATTGTGAAAAATAATTTTTTGCTACCTTTGGGATTCGAACTCAGGACCATAAATCAATCCATCAGGATTACGAATCAACCGTAGATCTTGATGATCTAAGGGCTGAAAATGATTCTTATTTTATATCTTAAGATATGCTCTTATTTTAGCCCTCCCCTATATATATATATATATATATATATATATATATTTATTTATATCTTTGTATCCCACAAGTATTTTTAGTGTATTTCTAATGTATTTTGACCTTAATTGCATACCATTTGACGAACTTCCCAGTAGGTCACCCATCTTACTTGTGCTCTAAAGTCAAACACGTTTAACCTTGAAATTCCTTTCAAGTAGTCACCAGTACAGAACACTCGTATTATTGATATATATAGACCTATTAATTCATTTAAATTCTAATTCAATATAAAATATCATTAATCATTCATAACCTTATAATATGTCGAGATAATAACTAAGATTTGTGGTGCCGGCGAAACATTGACGGTAAATATACGATCGAATTCAAAATAATAACAAATTAATATTATCATAATTAAAAAAAGAAAAGAAAATATGAGTATGAAAAATAACAATCAAATATACAACAAAATCAATATTAAATCAAATAATCAATATTAACAAAATTAATATTTGAAAAATAATTTTATTATTTTAAAATAATAAAATTATTAATATTTTGAAAATAATGAATCTAATAATTTAGAAAATCTAATAAGTCTAATAATTTATTATAATAAATCTAATAAATCTAATAATTTAGTATTTGCAAATAATATCACATTTTTATTAATAATCAATATTATCTATTTTTTTAGAATAATATTATGAAAATAACAATCATTTTTAAAATATTCTCTATAATTTGAAAATAATAATTAAATAGAAAATTAATAAAAAATAATTAAATATTTATATATATATAATAAAAAAAATGAAAATTAAAAATTTTAAAAATTGAAAAAATAATATTAACGACCGATTATTCGGTCGTTAATAAATAAAATAAATAAAAAATAAATGAATGAATAAATAATAAATAAAAATAATTTTAACGAGTTAAAAAAAATAATTTAAAAAAATATTTTTTTATTTAAAAAAATAAAAAAAATTATATTAACGACCGAATAATTCGGTCGTTAAAAAAATTAATTTTTTTTAAAAAATAAAAAATTAATTTTTTTAAAAAAATAATAAAAAAATATATTAACGACCGAAATTTCGATCGTTAAAATTATTTAATTTTAACGACCGAAAATTCGGTAGTTAAGAAAAATAAAATATTAAAATATTAAAAAAATAATTAGCAACCGAATTTTCGGTCGCTAAAAAATAAAAAATAAAAAAAAAAAAAAATTGGTCGTGAAACGGTCGTAAATCGATCGTTAAAATATTAAAAAAATAATTGGCGACCGAAAATTTCGGTCGTTAAACGCATGTTTTCTTGTAGTGTTACTAGCACCATTTTTTGTGGACAGACAAAATATATATAATGAAAAAAAATGAAATTAAAACATAAGGTGAGACACCAAATATGGCACCCTCGATCTCAACTCCAGTTTCAACCATCCCCATCTTATGTATACTAACAGAAAAATAGCCTAAAGCAGTCTAAGGCACAACTTGTGGATTGTCTATTTTACCCTTGTTATATATTTATTATTATATTTTATAAATATAAATCTTTTTTGATATACATTTATTTATCACCCAAATCTATAAAAAAATATACTTATTTTGCATTCGAAAAGAGTTTTAGGCACAACATGTGGATTGCCTATTTTACTCTTATTATATATTTTATTTTAAGGTTATATTACATAGTATTATATATTTATAAGAATATATAATAATTAATTAGATATTACACTAAATCTATGCGATATATATCTATAGCTATTGATAAGACTTATAAATAAATATATTCATCCAATAAATTATCTAATAAAAGTAATGAACTAATAGATTTTTTTTAAATAATAAATTATCAATTAAAATAACATTAATGTACGTTCTTTCTGCTAGTATGCCTAAATTTGCACTTCAAATCAAGCTCAACATTAAATTGCTAACCACGATTGATTCAACAATTCAACGGCTGCTGTTTTCTTGGGCAATTACTCATTAAGATGGAGGAATAGTAAACTTCTAAGTTCCGCATTAAAAAGAAAAACATGCAAATGGCAAATTTATATAATCACTGAATAAAATAAAGCACAAGTAGTAAAATAATGTGCCGGCGGAGTGGTAAAGGCCGTCCAAAATCTCACACATTAGGCGCCAACACAAAAAACAGGTGAAGTATGTTAAGTATAACCAACAACAACAAGTCCTCTTCCACCACCACCACCGCACCAATGTCCGCCGCCGAAATCCTCTCGCACACGGCCCTCTTCCTCTTGGAAACCGTATCCCAACCCGAGCTCCGCCGCCAGCTCCACTCCACCTTCCTGGAGAGAGTCCCCACCGCACTCGCAAAGCCACTCGGCTTCGCCTCCCAAACCGTGGAGACGGCCATTTGCAGCAGCAGCCCCTCCGTCCGCGCGTCGTCCCTCCGCCTCGCCGAGAAGCTCCTCTCATCCAACCCGGCCAACCCCTTCTCCTCCTTCCTGCTCTCCCTCGTCCACCACATCTCCCACCGCGCACTCGACGCCGCGCTCAGCCTGCTCGACGTCTTCGAAGCCGAGCCGTCCCTGTCCCGCCTCGAGATCGCGCCGTTTCTCTTTCAGGAGCTCTTTCTCGTCCATTTCGCTCAGATTCTCGAATGGTACGACCGCCAGAGATCCAACATCCTCGATTCCGGCAACGCCCAATCCATCTTGTCGGAGATGAACGGCGGGCAGGCTTCGGCGCTCAAGGATTTGGAGAGGGACTACGAGGTTTTGCTGGAAGACAACTGCAGGATTTTTGCACAGTATATGAAGCAAGTGCTGCGAAGCCGAGGAGAGGAAGTGATTTTCCCACCTGCGATACTACTGTTTCGCAGAGGTGAAAGTGAGGATGGTGGCGATCAACATCATATCAGAAACCAAGGATTCGAGTCGCCAAACAGACGGTATAATGTAATGCATGCTTTATTTATCTTCAACCTTAATTTTTTATTCATTTCCTCATAATTTATCTCTACATGTGGCATGCACTCCAAAAATACATCGTCTGGATTCACTTGCAGATCTTATAATTACGTTCATATTAGTAATTACGGGTTTGTGTTACATTTTTATTAATAAATAAGTTTCAAATATAATCAATTGATCTGTTAGTAACAATAATTTGTGCAAGTCTTTTTTAAGTACATGGAATCTTGTTTGAAATATAAAAGAGAAGAATCGCTTTCAGAAAATAATAAAGGAGCCCCTGATAATCTGATATTATATCTAGAGTTTATAAGAATTTTCTTACCTAATTAATATCTTATAGTATAATAAAATAAAAAAAAGGACCATGAGACGTGACCTAGCGTTCTCATTGCGATTCTCATGGAAAAAGGTTACTAGTTGGTAGAACACAATGAAAGGCATCGACACAAAAAAAATTAAAAAGAAAAGAAAAAAAAAGCACTACTATTCAATAAGTAGTAGTCATTAATTAGTGTCTAATTTAATTAGGTACAAATTAGTCAAAATTCTGTGCTGTCACCCTATTTGTTTATGCCCCGTTGCACCTTTCGTTCTGGACAAAATATTCCCCAAAAATTGTGGTTGTTCTTGTTTGGCGTCCCCCAAAATCAACTAAAATAAAAAGAAGAGAAGGTCAAACAGTGTATGAATTCATCATTTCATTTAAGATTAACGTGTGGTTAGTTGTGTTGCACTTGCAGCCAATATGGTGTGAATTAGAAGACAGATCATTGGAATCAAAGACGACAGATTCCAAGAGACTCTCCAAGTTCCCATCCCTCTCCCCAGTCAGAGTATCTGCCGAGGTCCTGATGAATCAAATCCCATCTCGCCAAAATGATGATTCCCAAACCCAAGATAAGGTATTAATGAATCGATGATACCAACAATTAATGAAAACGCAACAGATGGCAAGCTACTTAAATATTCCAAGAGGTTGATCAAGTTACATGTCGTGTAGGAAAACATCCAGAAACCGGCATTGTTTGACTCCACAAAGAAGCAGCAGCAGAGCAGAAAACTAAGCGATCGACGGTAGGAAATATATCCATCACAATTACTGAAAAACAAAATACATATTCGTATATTTGGATTAAGGCTAGTTGATTGCTCAGTTGCGTGGATGATTCTTCAATGGAAGAAGCAAGCAGTTGCAATGCCCCAAAAGACTTCGTGTGCCCCATCACGACGCGCATATTCGAGGATCCCGTGACGCTGGAGACAGGGCAGACCTACGAGAGAGAGGCCATTCAAGAATGGGTCGAAAGAGGAAACTCGACATGCCCCATCACGCGCCACAAGCTGCACAGCTCCGACCTGCCCAAGACCAACTACGTGCTCAAGCGCCTCATCGCCAGCTGGCGGGAGCGCAACCCCTTCCCTTCCGTCTCGCCCAAGAGCGTCATCACCACCGCCGACGGCGCCATCGCGGCCGACCTCAGGCTCGCCATCGCGGACGTCTGCACCTCCGAGGTGCTGCGTGAGGCCGAGGCCGCGGTGCTCAGGATCGGGCGCTGCTGGAGGGAGGGGGCCCTCGAGCAGCACCAGATGCTGGCCATGCTCGCCAAGCCGCCCGTCATCAACGGCTTCGTGGAGATGCTGCTCAACTCTGTGGACGAGCAGGTGCTGAGAGCCACCGTGTTCCTTCTGAGTGAGCTCGGGTGGCGAGACGACAATGTGGTGCAGACGCTGACGAGAGTGGACTCGGACGTGGAGAGCATTATCCAGTTGTTGAAGAAGGGCGTGGTTGAGGCTGTTGTGCTGGTGTACCTGTTGAGGCCGTCGGCGACGAGCCTCGTGGAGATGGAGCTGCCGGGATATCTGCTGGATACGCTCAACAGTGATGAGGAGGTTGAATATAAAATGTTTATGGAACCCAAAGCAGCTGCAGTGCTTCTGCTGGCGCGCATTCTTGGTCAATTGCAAGGCAGTGGTGCACAGATAGTTAGGAGCATTGTTTCCACCGGAGCAATAGACAAAATCGTGGAAGCTTTACAGACTGAGCAAAGGGTTGGTGCTGTTAGTATTTTGCTGAGATGCATTTTGGAGGATGGCAAGTGCAGGAACATAGTAGCTCGCAAAGCGGAGTTAGCTTCTCTCTTGGAAATTCTCTTTCAGCTCAGTGATGGAGAACGCCTGCAGGTCATCCATTTCTTTTCCGAGCTAGTTAAGTTGAACAGGTATATATTGCTCTCCGCCCTAACTTCCTTTACGTAAAATACTGGGATTAATCATAGTTTATGTCCCCAATTTCCAGCATTTTTTAAGAAATCTCTTCGACTCGTGTTTTCACTTTAATTAGGAACAATCAATTTTGAAAGAAGATTGATATAAACCACGTCCTAATGATAATGATGAGTCACTTTGATGAATTCTTAGGTCGATA
Organism: Salvia miltiorrhiza; assembly: GCF_028751815.1. Taxonomy (NCBI): domain Eukaryota; kingdom Viridiplantae; phylum Streptophyta; class Magnoliopsida; order Lamiales; family Lamiaceae; genus Salvia; species Salvia miltiorrhiza. The sequence goes on along the minus strand of NC_080390.1, from coordinate 37,446,637 downwards.
ATAATTCAACTAATCCCTAAAGAATCCGGCGAGGGGTACATAAATAAAATGTTTTCCAAAATTGAGGGTTTTTACAGCCGTGAATTGTGAACATTTTATGAAAAAATGTTGGAAGTTATGATTAATCCTAAATATTGCATAAACTAAGCAGATTTTAAACTCCACAGGAGGAATTTGAATGAGAAAATCTTGCGCACCTTAAAAGATGAGGGTACGTTCAGCACAATGCACACCCTTCTTATATACCTACAAAATGCCCTCCCGGATCAGTCTCCGATTGTGGCCGGACTTCTTCTGCAACTCGATCTTCTGGTACGTATGTTTCTATATATCTGTGTTGTGTTATGTGTGTGTGAGAGAGAGAGTTTAAGCATTAGCTCTACCGTTTCAGGAGGAGCCAAGAAAGATGAGCATATACCGAGAAGAGGCTATAGATGCTCTTATTTCTTGTCTGAGAAACTCAGAATCCCCAGCTGCACAAATCTCTGCTGCAGAGACAATATTGTCCCTGCAAGGAAGGTTCTCTTATTCAGGAAAGTCTCTTTCCAGAGCCATTCTCCTCAAACGCGCAGGCCTCGAGAGGAGCTATGTAGCATTCATGCGAAGGGATCAACGTCGCCACAACATATCTTCTAATGCCCAAGACACCATGGTCAGATCATCTTGCTACCTCTAATTTGTAACCTTCTCCTAAACACTTGAGATATTTGATGAAGTTGGTCACCATATGTATAGGAAGATGAGAAAGCTGCTGAAGAGTGGGAAAGAAAAGTGGCTTTTTACCTTGTGAGCCATGAGTTCGGCCTAGTGTTTGAGGGTCTCGCACAAGGCCTGAGAAGCAACAACGAGGAGTTGAACTCGGTGTGCTTCATGGCTGCGACATGGCTGATATACATGCTCTCGATTCTCCCGGATACAGGGATAAGAGGAGCAGCACGCGTGTGTCTGCTCGACCACTTCGTCTCCATCTTCAAATCGGACAAGAATATCGAAGAAAGGGCACTCTCCATGCTTGGCCTCAACAGTTTCATCAATCACACCGGTTTGTTGCATCTCTTTACTTTTGATTATTTCATCATCTGATGATAGATTTACATGAGTAAATGTTTTCAGAAGGGTTGCAAGATCTAGCAGGTCATACCAAAGACATTCTGAAAGGACTGAGGGAGCTCAAGAAATCCTCTGCCATGGCGTTTGAGATGCTCAAAGTCTTCTCACAAGAGCACGACAACAGCGCCGTAAATTTTCTTGCTTGCTCACGATTTCTAACAATGTACATCTTTAATCAGGATGATGTTTGCAGGATATTTGGAGTCATCAAGAATTGAGTCAAGAAGATTGCTCTAATAACGGAGAAGTTCTTGCAGTAACATGCTTCAAAGGAAAACTTTTCTCCGGCCACTCAGATGGAACTATAAAGGTTTGAATAATGAAGAGAAAAATGGAAAACAAGTAACCACTCTCCTTGAAATAAGCAGATGTTAAAAAGCATGTGAGATTTTTGAATGTGATGTCTTGAATTTTGAAGGTTTGGAGTGCTAGAGGTTCGGAGCTATGTCTCGTGCAAGAAATCCGCGAGCACACGAAGCCGGTTACTAGCTTGACAGTGCTGCAATCAACAGAGAAACTCTACAGCGGTTCAGTTGACAGGACTGTGAGGGTACGATGTTTATCATGTATCCATTCTGGTGGAGACGTATCTAAAACTTATGATTTTTTTGTTTTCTTTTATGCAGATTTGGTCCATATTGGAGGAAGGAATTTACTGTGAACAAGTCGAGGAGGTTAAGGATCAAATAAACAACCTCGTAGTTGCTACTAACATTGCATGCTTCATTCCTCAAGGAGCCGGCGTCAAGGTAACAACATACTTTGCTTCTCTCACAACACTACGAATTATTCAAATACTTTGACAACTTATAAGATCTAAGTTTGGTTGATATCTCTCCGTGCCGATAGCTACACTCGTGGAATGGAACCTCCAAACTACTAAATCAACACAAGCACGCGAAATGTTTGGCTCTGGTACAAGGAAAACTCTACTGTGGATGTCACGATAGCAGCATTCAGGTTATCCAAAAGTGTTATTGCATCATAGCAGATAGATGTGTGTGTGCACGAGCACGAGATTTATCTCACACGGGTATTTCAGGAAATCGACTTAGTCACAGGAACGCTAGGAAACATACAGACCGGCACCAAGAAACTCATAGGGAAAGCAAACCCTGTTTACGCTCTCCAAGTTCACGATGGACTGCTATATGCAGCAGGCCCTTCGCTCGATGGAGCAAATGTGAAGGTATTCTTGCTCATATCTATGATTATGATTTCTGAATAAGCGGCAAGTAATGTTTGTGATCCATTAGATATGGAGCACATCAAACTATAGCTTGGTCGGATCATTGCCATCCACGTTGGATGTACGGACCATGGCCGTAAGCTCGGAGCTGGTGTATCTCGGATCCAAAGTTGGAAGCGTCGAGGTTTGGTGCAGAAAAAAGCTTAACAGAGTAGAAACGCTTCAAACAAATCTCACCAGCAAAATCATTTGCATGGCCCTTGATACCAATCAGGATATGTTAGTCACTGGAACCTCTGATGGCAGAATTCAGGTAATGCTATCCAACTATTCCTCTAAATTACAGATAATCGAGTAGAGTAAGGGAGCATTACTTGAGATATAGAATCATTGATAAAGTATAGAATTGAATATTTAAAGGATAAGATGGTCAAACAAGTTCAAAATTAATCTCCATCAAAATAAATAGTAGATTAGCTTGAATTACTTTTATCCATCATTCCTATCACTCAAAGGGAACGTCCCCAAAATCAAATTGTCTTTAAAATTAGTTTGCATTTTGATACTTGATATAGATTACTCGATGATGAGGTTTGAAAACTCTTTTCCGTTTTAACAAAGGAACTTGTCTTGGTCAATTTTGCAGACATGGGGGCTGAGCTAGAGCAAGGCTATAAAATGCCAGAAGACTTAGAGATAAGATATTTGTTATATTTTTTGGCCTCAAATAAAAATTTGTTTTCGGCTTCAAGAAGACATACATACATACATCTATCTATATATATATGTGAAGAATTTATTGTATCAGCAACCTTCAACGCCTATTCATATAATAGCATCAAATGATGATGTCTAACATGAATTTCATAAGACCTACGCCTAAATACACTTACAAGAGGAGATGCAGATGAAGAATTGAGGGAAATAGAGTGAAACAGCCAAGTTGAAAACGATGAATCTGCAAAATCAAAAACCATAAAAGTGTAAAAATGGCTTGTCATTAAAAACTTGGTATATCTACATTTAATCAACAGGTAAGTCGACTTGAATCGTGGGCCACTAATCACATTGACGATTGCTACGCGTAGACATAATAACCAAAAGGAAACATTTTAGAACACATAACGGAAGCTGTAGATACGCATAGTTTTAGAATCCATGGAGATCTTCACTAGAAAGAACACCAATTGTCACAGTAGCCTTTGTCATTATAATCATTACACACTAAAATGCATCCCTTCCAAGAGCACGCCTGTCATCTCGTCTCCGGTTCATATGCATATCACGCGGATAACCTTTAGCTTGTGGCCCACCTCTAACTGGCGACCTGCTCCTATCCCTGATTTGAGATGCCCAGCCACGAGGAGGAACTGTTGATGGAGGAGGTGGAGACAAAAACCTACCTCCATACCCTCCTCTCCTCTCATGAAAGAAGTTATCCCTTCCACGATCTCTATGGTCCCACTCTGGCAGTGGGGGTCTATCGTAATACCCGAACCTGTCCCTAGGATCATCTTCAAGGAAATTTAGCCTTTCACCGCGCATTAGGGGATCAGGGAATCTTACTTCATTTCTTCCCAGTGGTCCAGAAGCTCTAAAGTCTCTGCTAGCTTCTCTCGGCCAACCACGAGGGGGAGACCTGTAGCCACCATTCATATTCCTTACAGGAGAGTGATCTAATAGAGGAGGTGGAACGCGTTCGTGTGGGGGGAATGGGGGACACAAATACCCTCCTCTCCTAGGACTTCCAGACAAAGCATAACGGGGCCTGTTGCAGTTGTTGCAATGCTCACGCCTTGCGAAATTCAAATTTTTACATCTGAAAGATGGTAGAAAGTATATCTCAGATAACCAAAAACAAAGAGCTGGAGCTAAAATGCCAAACTTACTACTGCAATAGAAGCTTTGATATTAAGCAACACTCAGTATCAAAACAATGTTTTCCTTTGAAACAAAACATGCCAAAGACACATACAACATCAAATCAAAACGCAAGGTGAAAGACGGAAAGGAGTATAGCAGACACTTACAAGGGATCTGGGCAATACCAATCTCCTTCTCTTGGTCGTACATTAGGATTATTTCTAGGCACACCTTCGACTCTTAATGGTTCAGGACCTCCAGGCCCACGTGCAGACTGATCATAACCTCTACCAGGAAACCGACCTCCATCCTTCCCACGGGCATATGGGGGTGAGTAGTCACGATATCGACCAGGTTGTCTCTCATTCCTGAAACCACGACCCCTTGATGAACCACCAAAGGTTTCAAAACCTGGACTAGAACGATGATGAGCATCCCTACGACGGACAGGAGAAACAGAACCTGCACGCATTCTATATCCTGAAAAAAGCCAGTGAAGCTTGGGATATAAACACCAAATCACAAAGAGTAGATGTCACCAAGAACAGTTCCCTACAGAAGCCAATATTTGCAACCCGAGAAATGCCAAGCACAAATTAAAATCATGTCAACAAACAGTAACCATTGCTGAAGCATCTCCTTGTCAAGAATACAAACAAGGAATACAGTACTTACTCACCCCTAAGATCACACTCAAGATCATCAGGACAAGCCAGCTAGCTTGAAATTGATTCGGTGCTACATGTTGCAACAATCACACATTTAAACTATGTTGTCCCTACATACAAGCAAATATAAAACGACCAATGACTAGAATCCAGTTGACAATCCAACAAGAAATGGCAATGCACCATGTGCTTCGCCTACTGCACCAAATATTTTAGAAACAAACTTCATTTCAACTCCAACTGCATCCCGGAATCTTCAAAGTTCACAAGGGCTCATCCAAAACACCTGAAGCTACTCAAGTTACACACATCATAGTCCCTCCATCACCAAGCCAAAACATAGCCAGAAGGTTTGACCAATCAGACCTTAAAAGAGCTTGGAAAGGAATACCCCACCGGGTAATAGCAATTACATCCCAGATGATCATAAATCCATTTAATACCACTAAACTTGGATTCCACTTTCAGTCTGTTCACCACCAATATATTGAACTCTTGCCAGTAGTATACTTGCTATAACATGATTTACAAGATCCAGCATCTAGCAATACAACACATTATAACAACCCCAGTTTCAGTCAGCTCTTGGATAACCTTGTGTACTTTCCAAAACCCCAATCAGATCCCAAAGGCAATTGTATCGTCTAGTTTTGTACCATAAAAATGAAATCAACATATTGTAAAAGTTAGTATTCATTGCCAGCTTTGCCAGTGCCCTCCATTCCTCACCCTCACCACCATGACAATTTTGCTGACCTAAAAGTAAATCCTAACGAATTTGACTTTGAACACTAATTTAACCAAAAATTCTGCCACCATTCAGGACATCTTCTCACCCTAATTTAACCAAAAATACTTGATGACCTCACATGCCCATAGTAGTGATAACTTAACAAAAGCACACATCCCAAGGCTGGTGGTCAGTGGTACAAATCATTATTTCAGTACTCTTGTATATCCATCAAGTAGTTCTTCACACATATTAAACCTCTTAAAATACCAAAATAGTTCCAAAACGCCATCCTCAAGACCCAAATTCTTGCACCAGGCAATATTTACAGCTGTAGAAAACAACAGGAAAACTCATTCACCATTCAACGATCCATATGCGAGATTGCTTAACATACAACACAAGGCAATGTATCCCCTGCTATGGTGACAAATCTTATTTTACAAGAAATTATTTCCACGTTAGTATATCCAACAAAATATTACAGCACATGAAATGACAACTAATATAAGTATCACTTCATATACTAAAGCATTACTTATCATATTTTTTTTCTGAAAGTGAGGACGAGAACTGTACGGATCCTAAAATGCACATGTTAGCCCAAATAGTATCATATCCTTTAAAAAGATGAAGTGCTCTTGGGAATAAATATGACTATTTAATTCATTATTTGCATTTTATAGTCTTCTAATGCACATATATATTGAAGAAGTTAGATGAATGCACCAATAGCACAAGGAGCAAGCTCTATTCTCCAAAGAGAAACACTTGTCTATCCCCTTCATCTATATTAATGTTGGGATAAATAAATGACTACATTAAATTTCTATTAGTGGTAATTATGGTTTATCCTCAATATAAGGGAGGTATTAACTTGTATCGCAAGCACATAATTGCTAGAAATCCCTCAAAACACTAATTATTGTTATGTCAAGCTTCTAATCAAGTGCAAGACACAACTCACAAAGCAACTATAACACTCCTCACAGAAACCCATGTATCATATAGCTGTCTTTACCAACCAAGCAAATTCTGAATTTCCCTTTAAAATTTATCAGTCTTAATCAAAATAAAACCAAGCATAATCAAATGACTGAAGAATATGAACATTTGTGCTTCCATGTTTGTTGGACAATTCATTTCCTAGATCATAAATCAGCATAACTAGCATAAGCATGAAAACTGCACTCACTGAACTCAAATAATTAGAAAGTGAATTAACCATTGTCTCATAAACAATCCGAATATTTATGATTGATATTTGAATCTAAATGCTTAAAATCAACACGAAATACTGCACAACCTGAACCAACTAAGAGAACCTCATTCTGAGAGACTTCAAAAAAAAGAATAGAATATTATCATTGGCTTTCTTCATAAATCAAATTAAACAAAAAATTCACACTATCAGGTTGCATTCACCGTTGCTTAAAACCAAAGTATATATCAAATTTGATTAAAAGTTTGGAGCTAAAAAGGCATCTCGTAACAATTCGCAATCTGTTGAATGTTTGTTCAATGCATAAGAAAAATTCTCGGAAATTCAAATTCAAAAATTCCAATACTTGAAAATCGACACGTAAACAACTATCTGCAATTAATTGAAAAGGAATTAGTCAATTAGTTAAAGCGTTCCTTTTAAGGCTAGAACTTCTAGGGTTAGGTTCCGGAATTAGTCAACTAAAGAAGGACGAAAAGAAGCTAGGAAAATTAGTAAGAAGAATAAACAGAGTAGTACCATGGCCCTCGTGCCGATCAGAGCGAGAGTGAGGAGGCGGATCGCGGCGAACTTCGCCGGGCTCGTAATCGCTGCCGGTGGCTCCACCTGTGGCAGCGGCAGCGGCTGCACCTGCAGCACTATCGGCGGGACGTACGACAAGGCTGCTCAAGAGTGGCTGGTGGGGCGCGGCCGGATCCTTCTCTCGCGAACCCATTTCTCTGTCAGCGCACATAAGCCGGAAATGTCGATGCGACCAAATTTCAAATTTTCAACAAATAAAAATTTATTTTTATCGTCGAACCGAACGAAACCCTAAACAATTTGATACCAAATTACCAATAGCGAATTTTGGTATTAGACTATTATGGCGTGGATTTATCAGAGTACTCCATAGTACTACTAGTCAATTTCATAAAGCGTGAAAGCTAATATCTTCATCTATAAAAATAAAGTCTTATAATCATTAGGGTACTTCAATATCCTTAGAACAAATTAAAACGTAAATGACGTTGAGATCTCATTTATTTATAATTTAAAAAATAAATGAAAAGCTAATTCTTTAAACAACACTCACATAAATATTACTTTTCCGTCCCAACGAAACGGTGTGCTTCTTTTCGACACGAGATTTAAGGATAATATGATTGTAGTGTAAAAGTGTGTAATGATATTTGGGGACACATTGTTTGTAGTGTAAAATTATTACCAAAAAATGAAATGCACCAGTTTTATTGGGACGGCTCAAAAAGGAATACGCACCGCTTTCGTTGGGACGGGGGAAGTATATATATTTTCCCTTCAAAAATCTATGATTTTATGTGAGGTTTAAAATTCACTTATAAAATCCAAACTTTATTATTTTTATAGTTAAAAGTATTAAAATACGATCAATTAAATACACACTAAAGCATAATTAATTAAATTTATATTTATTACACACTGAAAATTTAATGGCAACTGACTTTAAGATTATAAAGTCACGATGAAAACAAGAAGAACGAGAAAATACAAAAAACACAAATTCAGTTTATTAAATACTCCACATTTATTTCATATAAGAGAAATTGTTGTGTAATTGTGGGAATAAGTGTATACTAATAAATTCAATTTGTTCATTGTAGATTCAAAAAAGAAAGCAAGAAAATCCTCTAAAATAGTGCAGGACCCCATGCACGATTATTAGGAATTGAAAAAAAAAATATATTGTATATTGTGAGAGGTATGCGAAATATTCATTTTTTTTCTTAATTTTGCGTGTACATGATTACTGTTCTATAGTACACGGTTGCATGTAGATCCATTTAATAAATGTTTAAACTTTTTTGGACTATTATTTAAATGTTTATAGGACCAAACCAATTAGTTGTTATATATGTGATTTATTTCATATTTTGGACTTAATTATGACATCTACAATACTATATATGTAAGCAAATAAGTTTTTCACCCTTTAGGGTTATTCCGTACATGGTTAGAGTTTTTCAATGTACAGTTTCATATATCATGTACACAGTTTGGTGATTATTGATTATGATGTTATTTCATGCATTTCTGTATATAGGTTTCATATTTTTATGTACACGGTTGTCTATTTAGTAAATTTGATTGTGTATTTGTGTTGTTTTTTAAACATATTATCATTATACGCTATGTTGGTAAGTGGGAGAGAGCCGAGTATGTAGGCGGTGATGAGGTTGTTGTATACATGGTCGTAGAAAACCTTTCTCATTCTAATTTGATGTGGGAGGTTCATGAGCAATTAAACGAGAATAGTCGAACAAATTATATGCTTTTCTACACATCAACCACCGACGAAGAGAGAAAAATTAAAGTAGCATCGAAGGTTGAATCAAATTTGAATCGTCTAATTTTCGAACAAAAAAATATCATGTTGTGTATGTGATCGAGAAAGGCAAACAATTTGTAGTTGCGGGTCAACACAATGAGGCAGGATTATATGATTTACAGTGATCTGCTGTGTTGCCTTCCGAGATGGATGCAAGTAGAAGTATCCCCAAAATTGATGATCGCAACAACAATTCGTCGGCACAGGAAGAAAAACCCGAGTCTTCGGATGAGGAAGAAGACAAGATACGGTGCAGGGAGATCTTGGATTCAGTGACAAATGAATTTTGCACTTGGAGAGATAGTCAGGACATCGCAACTTCACAATGGAGCATCAGTCTGGTGTCAAATCTCATGGGGGGAGTTGACGAAGCGTGGCCTGAGCTACGTAATTGGGCAATTCCACTCCGTATTTTGACAGTGTGCTACCATTAGGTTGGCAAGAACCTAGTGTACTGGAAAGCAGGATATTATCAGTGGGTGTTATATTTCGGACGAAAGATGACTTGGCGATTGTTGCGGGACATGTATGGACATAACCAAGTATACCGAGGAGGCTGCAATGAATAATAAATTATTAGAATAATCAAATATCAAAGTAAAACAATCAAATCGTGCACAAAACAAGAACCGTGCAATCAAGAACTAATCGTGCACACAATAACCCAAAAGTCATATCTAGTAATACAAAACATGTGTATATATCAAACAATGCAGAAAAACACATCTGTGCAAGAAAGTAATAAGTCAACCGTGCACGGAAGAACGAATTGTGCACAGATTTTAGTGTCTGAATTATTCAATACAGGCGTATAAATATCAAATAAACCAGAAAAGTGCAACCGTGCACAATCGTGCACCGGAGAACTCACCGTGCACAGTTAAATCGTGTACAAAAAAATAATTTTAGTGTTCAGATTACACAATTCGTGCATATAAACATCAAAGGAAACATAAAAGATAACTGTAATACCCCGTTTTCCTGAGTTAAATTTAGAATTTATTTTGAACTTAAGATTTAAGATGATTCACGCCGGATTGAGAAAAAGAATTTATTTTAATTCCAACAAAAATGATTTACAAAAGCATTTGTAAATTTAGTAATTAAATTATATGCATTGCATATTTATTTAATTTAGCATTCAAGTATTTTCACGAGCTATTTATTTAGCGAACCCTGAAGAATTATTACAGTTTTCATAGTATAACTCGGAAGACTTTATTTTATTATATTTAATTTCTCCACCAAATTTCCCACATCTACCTACTCTTCCACCTCCTCCATGACAGCCATGCCACCTTCCTTTACACTCTTTCCAGCCACCCTACCAGCCCCAAATTTCACTTTCCAGCCATGCCTAAGGGCAGGCTGTCAAATTTCATTGCTTAAGCACGTTCAAGCCAATTTCAGTTGGCATTCTCAATACCCAAAATTTTCAGATTTTCTTTTCACAGCAAGAATTCAAGTGCAGAGCAGCCATAGCTCGATTCTAGCAACCAAACCAAGTTCCTAAAGGTTCCCTCTTGAACTCTTCGTCTCATTAGCTTTTACAGCTTTAATCAAGCACTTCGTTTGTGCCATTCCAGTAAACCAATATACCCAGCAACACATATGCACAGCACCACATATAGCATTCTCAGTAATTAAACAAAATGGCATTTCAAATGCATCTACATACACTCTGTTTATATATGTGTGTTTACATACAAGCATGAGTTTGTTTTTAAAAGAAGAAATGATAAAAATGGAGTCTTGAACTTGAGTTGTCTGTCGAGTCTGGGCAGAAAGTCGACGGCGGTGGCTCGGCGCCACTGTCGGTCTGACCGGAGAAGAGAGAAGGTCGGGGGCTGTGAGCGGCTCATCGCCGTTGCTCCGGCGAAGTTTTGAGATAGATAGTCGAAGGCTGAGTCTAGGACTCCGGCGGGCGGCTCTTGCAGCTGCTTGTCGGTGAAGAGTTGAGCGAGAGAGAGTGGTGGTGGTTCGCCACTGTAACAGGCCGAGAGAAACAGCAGCCGTGGTGGCTGCCGATGGTCGACGGAAGGCGGCGGAGCCGTGGTTCCGTTCTGCCAAAGGGAAAAAGAAGAGAGAGAGGGATTTCAGATTTTTAATTTAGAAAAGGGGAAAAATAGAAAATGAAGGATTAGAGCTTACCTTAGGCTGCCGTCCGGTGGCGCAACGGCAATGGGGTCTGGCGGAAGTCAGAGAGAAGGGGGATAGGGCACGGCGGCTCTGCCGCTACCTTCCAACCACGGTGAGAGAGAGATGGACGGAGGCGGTGATCCTCTGTTTTGAACCGAGAGAAGGGAGAACCGAGGGGCAGTGGTTGTCGCCGCTCGCTCCGGCGAGCGTCCGCGGCGAGAGAGCAGTCGAGGGCGAGAGAGCAGTCGAGGGAGAGAGAGCAGTCGAGAGAGGTGAGGAAGAAAGAGAGAGCAAGGGCGAGGGATAGGGAAGTCAGGGATGGCGGCGGCGGCGGCCGGCGCTGCTACCGTCCGCCGGAGGAGAGAAGAAGGCGAGGAGGGGAAGGCGCAGCAGCAGCTGCATATGTGTGTGTGTTTCTGAAATGTGTGTGTGCGTGTGTTTGATATGGGAAAGGGGGGGAGGAGAAATGGGCTAGGGCTTAGCTTAGGTTTGGGCTTGGGGTTTGGGGCTCCTATTTTGGGCCGAGTTAAATTATTTGGGCCGATTTTAATAAATGTTTGGGCTTGTTTTTATTTTTAATAGGGCCATGTCTATTTTATTGAGTTGGGCCTCATCTTTTAAATTTATATGGGCTATTATTTATTTAAGCATGGGCTCTATTTCATCTATTTAAATGGTTTCCCTATTTTAATTAATTGAACTATTAATTAGTTTAATAAATTATTTTCAAAGAGTAAATTTTTATAATAATATTAAATTATTATTATAAGCATATACTCAGTAAATTACTTATTATATGCTAAGCATGACATGATTTGCATTATATCTTGCAAAAAGAATATTTATTATTTAATTGGTTTTATTTATAATTCCAATTATTAAAGAAAGATGAGTAAGAATATTGTTGGTGTTCTTAACTCAAGAGAAATGTTTTCAAGTATTTATTCATTAAATTTTGAAACCCGGCGTGACGAATTATAGAATGTTAAGTATTTTCCCTAAGATATTAAGTTAGCTTCACGAGACCTATTAAGAATAGAATTTCTTGTAGGCTTTGTGGACCAAGGGGATTAGCACTGCTTTCCCAAGACAGGTTATGTGATTATGATCTTCAGGCTTTGCCTATCCAGGTGGGCATTACTTTTACTATACGTATATAGAGATCCCCTGCGTGTCGTAGGCCTCTTATACGAATATATGCATGAGATGATTTTAACTGTTAATTTCATATTATTATTATGCCCAAATGATAAATGACTCTTATGAAATGAAAATGAAATGTTTATGAAATGAAATGAAATGTTTATGAAATGATTGACTGCCAAAAATGTTTATGTTTTTATATGTATCCTATCTGTGTTGGTTCGCCAACTTTAAAGGAAATCCAATTGGGATCCTATGCTAGACAAAGGTCGCTAGCTAGGGTTAACGTGTACACTTATGGAGACCGCGAGTCGCTTGCGACCGGTCTTGGCGTCCGTGGTAAGGAGGCCTCCTTCCCGGCGCGTGACAGAAAGGAACAGATATGGATCATATGAAGGAAAATGATCGGCCGATCGACTTTATGAAAATGAAAGAAATGTTTTAGTAAGCGCAGGTCTTTCAAGAAAACCCCTGTGTGTTACTGTTATGGCAGTTCAATATATATATATGTTATGCATGATTGTATTTTCGGCTATGCCCACTGAGTATTTTTATACTCAGCCCTGCATGTATTTCTAAATGTGCAGGTTGAGCAGTTGATGGAATGGAATGATGTTGAGCGGGTGTTCCTTTGACATTTCAAGAAATGTAACCTTGAGTATACATCTTCATATGTATATCTCACACGTTTTCCGCTGCAAAACACTTTGATTAGGATAGCTCTATGATATGAAGTTGTGATACGTGTTATTGGGTAACCACCTTAATCAGTTCTCTTTTATGTGTATGTTTTATAAGTATCCAAATGATCATATATGATCCTAGCTTTTTATCTATAAGTGATATTTTCATATACTTTAATGTTAAGTAATTGTCCATTTCCATTTCTTATTGTTCACCCCAAGTCATAACCCCTGTTAACCCGTCATTGGGATAGTGGGCTGTGACAGAGTGGTATCAGAGCGGTTCGTTCGCTCTGACCCTAGAAACCTTATTCTAAAGAGTCGAGTCTAGTTTGATTCTTTAGACTTACATGGGTTCATATGGCACCGCTCAACACTCCATTGCATCGTGCTCAATCAAGGAAAGAAGGTAACTGCAGTTTCAACGTTTTAAAGATGTTAATGTTCTAAAATGCTTCATGAATATGTTTATGTGAAGAGCAGGTTATGATGAAATGTTGAATGTTTTGCCTTTCATGGCATATTTTCGCAATCTATGATGTTATGATCAGACGAATGATAGAAAATTGACATATGTTTTCCCGGAGAACATAGATTGCTATAAGCTGCATGATCACAATTTTAAAAGAACATAGACTACTAGATTAGTAGGATATCTCTACAATCTAGATTCTTAAGGTGATGATGTAGAAGAATGAAAGAGAACTTAGAGCATTTCAGCTCCCTCAAGAAAACAATGATTCTTTTGAACTACAAAGAGGAATGGAAAGATATGTATGAGGTAAAGGAAAAACACAGAATGACGATACGCGACGAATTCAAGGTAAACGTTGCATCAAAGGTTGAACCATAGTCTCTACGTTCAAATGTTCAAGTACGACGGAATATCAAATCGACTTTTGCTACAGGATAGATTTTATGAATATAGTATTTTGCCTGTGTACGTATGTCTGTGTGTATATGTCTTAAGAGAGGTTTGGGGTTTGAGATCAATAGGATAGGGAACCTTAAGATAAGTTTAATTGTCATAATGAACTTATGTTTTGTTATGTATAGTATGTTCATGGCCCTTCAAGTTCGGGACGATGTTTCTCGTGTGACTGGGAGGTGATGATGTTGGACCTGGCCAGTCCACATGATCCAAATCTCAGTAGACGTCTTTTGGGTTGAAAACCCATGTGTTTCAACTTTCGGTTGAAAAGCCAGATGGGTTCATACTCGAGGTCATTTTGTTCGACCTAGTAGTTAATCATTTCATACCCTCTGGTCATTCTTTTAATTCTCTTGAACAATTTCTACAACACCTTGTTTTGATGTTGTGTTGAGTTTGAGCCTTGCAACTCGTGAGTTGTCATAATAGATCCCCTTGTTTGATATGACCAAGAAATGTTAGTCTACCGATGTAGTATACTACCCAAACTATGACTTCATATAATTGTGTCTCATTGTGATTGGTTGAGATTAGTTTTTGTCCTATAAATGATATCGACCACTCATTATGATAGAAATTCAGAGTCCAAGCTAAGACCGTAATATAGTGTTCGAGTACGAGGACTTAAGTTAATTGGTCTATGATAGTTTTAAGATAAATTCATAGGAAAGTGTTATTCATGTGATAGGTAACAAGAAATGGGTTGATGACTATTTTAGTCTTTGGAAAAAGAATACCCCGTAGATGAGCCCTAGGAATGAGGTAGGAGCAAAATGAACCGCCGAAAAAGGACGAGGGAACTTATTCTCAAGTAAATCTCGTGTATATAAATTGGAATTAGGAATCCAATTGATATGAGGAGAGACCCGAATCTATTCTAGATCGGAAAGTTAAAGTACTAAGGAATAAGTCGATACCCTTAGTAATAGTTCTTTGGAAGCACTATGATCAAGAAAAGGCGATGTGGGAACTCGATTCTAGCATGAATGAGAAGTACCCAGAATTATTTTCTGTGGTACAAATTTCGTGACGAAATTTCTTTTAAAGTGGATAGTATGTCATACCCCGACTTTTAATCCCTGATTAAGGGCTTAATTATTAATAATTAGGATTCGGCATCCATTTATAATAAAAAAACTGGTTTGATTTATCTGATGTGATTTAATCATTATATATGTGTTTTAATGTGCTTAGTTAAAGGAAAATTTTTATAAATGTGGTGCATAAGTTTTAATTGGTGAGTTAAGTGTATTTATATGAGCCACATGAATTTTAAATTATGCATGAAGTCATGAATTTTATCTAAATTTGATAGTACATGTAACACCCCGTACTTTTCCCTATGTTGTGAGATAGTGTCTTAACACTATTGAGAATACTGAGATGTCAGAGAGATTGACTGTCCTATTAAGAAAATAGGAATAATGAGTTGGAAATAGAGTCGAGAAAGAAAGAGTGAAAAACCTTGAAAAAAAAAAAGAAAAAAAAAATCGGTCAGAGAGACGTCTAGTTTGTCTATGTTTGCCGACTGCTTTGACGTGATATTATGTGAAATTACGTGACTGATTGATTATGTGAGTTTTGTTACGTATGTCATTGTGAGCAAATTATTATGATTTTTATTTGATGACTTTAGCACTTGGAATTTTAATTAAGTTTCTAAAGCAAGTGCAGTTTATTTTTACCGAGAAATCAAAGAATGCCGGTTAATGAAAATATTTCCAAGCATATATTTTGTTTTAAAATTTATTTTTCCTATGAGAGGAATATTATAATTGAGTGAGTGCACTAATATTAGTGCTATAATTATTTTATGTGGTCACATGAATAATTATGTATTGGTATTTTACTAATTAGTACATTTCCATAGTTTTTGTGATTTATTTTTGATCACCCTTCTCACACTATTACTTTAATTTCCCTACCATGTGACTAAATACCACAATTTGCCAAGTGTAGAGATTATTGAAGAGAGTGTAGAGATTAGAGAGATAGTGTAGAGATTAGAGAGAGAGAGATCAAGGCATTAATTGCCAATATTTCCTTAAGATTACAAAATCCTCTTTAAAGATCACAAGATCATTTACAATCTTGCAAAATCCTCTCTCACTACTCACTCATCATTTTCGACCAACACCTCTCTCCCTCTTTCTCTCATTTTCCTCCATTTTCCTCCATTGAAGAGACCTTCGGAGCTTCCAAAAATTTTACAAAACACCTCAATCCACTCTAAAATCTTCCATAAACACATCCTAGCTACTTATATTCAAGAGAATCATTGAAGAAAGGCTTCCAAGCTAGAGTGAGAAAATGTGAGTTTTGGTGAGAAATTTGGGTAAGTGGTCATGTATTCCATAAATCTTGCTTGAATGATGTTGTATGAAGAAAGAAAATCACCTCTCCCTTGTTCTTAAAATTTTCAAAAAAATGGGTCTTTACCCTTCAAAAATTTTCTTTTTCTTTCCTTGATTTGGAAAAAAAAAAAAAAAAAAAAAAAAAAAAATGAGATCTATGTGGTGTTTGTTGATGATTGATGTGTGTTGTGAAAGTATATGCTTTGAGATGTGAAAGTCGATTGAGTTTAGTTTAAAAAAAAAAAAAAAAAATTGGGAAATTGTGAGTTGATGATTTATATGATGATTGATGATTATTGAGTTAATATATATGAATATCTTGATGATTAGCCATGAGATATATATTTTTCTATTAGGTTAGTTTACCTAAAATTGGGATGTTGAGATCCTATGGATCAATTGATGTATTGATGATGGATTTGAGTTTATGAGATGATCTAGATGATTAATGATGGATGAGATTGAAGCTTGAGGTTGAGAGGTGAAAAATGAAAAGTGTTAGTTTGAGGAAGAAGATGACATACATGTGTATCTATATGTGATCTTGTTTTATGATGTTGATTTGTGCTAATTGGTAACCTAGGATGTTAGATCTATGATTTGATCAATAGGTTATACATGATTAGTGATATTTTTAAAAGAATTTAGTTTAATAAAAATTAGGACTTTTTGCCTATGTGTTATTAAAGTGATTTTGGCTTAAGATATATGTATTTGAGCATGATATTAGTGTATAATTATGTTTGAGTAAGTCTTTTGTTGGCTAAGAAAATTTTTGACTTAGTTTAGTTTATATGAGTTTTTGAGTTTTCATATTTTGAGAAGTCGATGATTGATAAAATGAGGTTTAGTTGCTTTATGACCATTATGTGAAAGTTTGTCATGTTTTATTAAGAGTTTTATGATGATACATGAAGTTTCATTAGAGTTTAGTACATGATAAAAGGGAATCTATATGTGTATAATGATTTATATGATGAATGAGATCATGTTTGAATAATTGAGTAATTTTGTGCATGAAAATGAAAAGAGAATTTTAATGATGCGTTCATTGAAACGTTTTACTAGAGATTTGAGGTTATGATGTAAGAAGAGAGTCAAGATTTGAGTATGATGAGCATTATAATGTGCTTGAATGTTTGTGAGTGTTATATGTGTTTAAAATGAGCTTTGATGAGTTTCCTTGAAGGAATGTTGAGTTGAGTATTTTAAGAGTTTGAGATGAGATTTTGGTGAATTTCGTAGGCCTACTGACCTACTGTGATCGACGGTTTTTTTTTCAATGTCAAAAAGCTTTGAAAATTTTATACCAAATTTCTACATGAGTCTTGAGAACATCGGTAAAATTTCAAGTCATTTGGACTTCGTCTATTATTTTTATAAAATACAAAACCGAAACTGCACATTACTACCGAGAGTTTCAGAGAGCAGGGGAAAGAGTCATTCATTTCAGTAGCTTCCTGTGTGATCTAGCTTTCCAAACTTTTATGGTATTAACCTTATTGTGTTAGCTAGATATCCACAAAATTTGAGTCAGTTTGACAGCATTTACTATTTTTCAAAAATCCAAGTTTTCGATTGCTCAAAACTGCCGAATATGGTAGACTGTAGTAAAACAGTCATATCTCCTACAATACTTGGAGTTTTTGACTCTACTTTTTTTTATATGAAAATAGACTCGAAGACATTTCTTTTGGTATGAGTCTTGAGTCCAGGAGGTGTCGGAGTAAGAACAGGTTAGATTTTGAAGTTGAGTTAGTGTAAAAACAGAGCATGTTTTGATAATGTTTGATTGTGTTTTCTTATGTGCCTTATGTGATTGTGTTGTCTATGTGTTGAATGAGATTAGACGAGCCTTATATGAGAGATAAATCGAGACTTAGTACCATGATTATCTTGAAACCTATCCTTGAACTTAAGGATTTGAGATGAGTGGAGAGTTAATATAGAGTTGAGTAAAGAGATAGAACATGAGATAGAGCATGAGTTAAGGCTTTATGAGTATGGATTTTAAAAGGATTAAAATGTTTTAAATCAATTCCTTTTTAATGGAGTTTAAAATGCTTATTTAAGTCATTTATAAATGAATAATGAGAAATGCGTAAAGGAGTTCGTAAATGAATCGCGGCATGAGATTTTCAATTTCCCTAGTAAACTAGGGAGATATTATGAAGGAACAAGCAATGAACGAGATTCTCGCCACCGAGTCACTACAACAATTGGAGAAGGAAAAAGTTTACGCACAAACAAGATATGTACACCACCTCAAGATGGAGGTAAAGAAAAAGGAAATGGAAGGAAAGCACTAGAACTAAACTTAAGGTATAACCCAACCCCAAGGCTAGTAGGCTCAAGCTAAGAGAGTGAATGCTTTGGCTAAAGTGCCAGAAGCTACAGCAAGAATAAAGCTGGAACGCCACCACAATGGAAACTTAGAAACCCCATTAAATAATCATTTGGAAATGAGAAAATGAGTTTACATGGCAGAAGGGAGTGCCATTAATCTTTAAGTGAAAGTTACCAAGATGATGAGAAAAGTTTGATGTTAGAATTCCCTAGTCAAATCTGAGAAGGTGACTTAGGACGAAGGAAACAATTAAGGTAGTTCGCCACTTTACTAAGATGAAGTAGGTGAAAGAATGTTGTTAGGTCCTGAACTGGTCCAACAGATGGTTGACAAGGTCGACCACATCAAACAAAGAATCAAAGAAGCTCAAGATAGACAAAAGTCTTACGCCGATAAACGCCGATCGGAGTTAGAATTCAATGTTGGGGATCGAGTTTTCCTCAAAATTTCTCCCTCAAAGGGAGTTATACGTTTCGGAAAGAGGGGCAAGTTACGACCCCGTTATATAGGACCTTTTGAGACCCTAGATAAGTTAGGTCTTTGTAGCCTATAAGTTGGCTCTGCCACCAAGCATTGTGGATGTATACAATACGTATAGCACCTCGCAATTAAGAAAGCATGTGATTAAGCAAGATAAAGTAGTCCTAGCCAGGACCTAAGTTGTGATGAGAAATCAGTCCAGATACTTGATCGCAAGATTCAAGTTTTACGAGGCAATAATATTGTTCTCGTCATGTAGTGGAACCATCACAGGATGGAAAAGGCCACAAAAAGAGATGAATGAAACGAATGACTAGTATCACAAGATAGAATACCAGATATGCAATTCCGAGGACAGAATTTTTATAAGGAGGGAGGAATGTAATACCCCGTTTTCCTGAGTTAAATTTAGAATTTATTTTGAACTTAAGATTTAAGATGATTCACGCCGGATTGAGAAAAAGAATTTATTTTAATTCCAACAAAAATGATTTACAAAAGCATTTGTAAATTTAGTAATTAAATTATATGCATTGCATATTTATTTAATTTAGCATTCAAGTATTTTCACGAGCTATTTATTTAGCGAACCCTGAAGAATTATTACAGTTTTCATAGTATAACTCGGAAGACTTTATTTTATTATATTTAATTTCTCCACCAAATTTCCCACATCTACCTACTCTTCCACCTCCTCCATGACAGCCATGCCACCTTCCTTTACACTCTTTCCAGCCACCCTACCAGCCCCAAATTTCACTTTCCAGCCATGCCTAAGGGCAGGCTGTCAAATTTCATTGCTTAAGCACGTTCAAGCCAATTTCAGTTGGCATTCTCAATACCCAAAATTTTCAGATTTTCTTTTCACAGCAAGAATTCAAGTGCAGAGCAGCCATAGCTCGATTCTAGCAACCAAACCAAGTTCCTAAAGGTTCCCTCTTGAACTCTTCGTCTCATTAGCTTTTACAGCTTTAATCAAGCACTTCGTTTGTGCCATTCCAGTAAACCAATATACCCAGCAACACATATGCACAGCACCACATATAGCATTCTCAGTAATTAAACAAAATGGCATTTCAAATGCATCTACATACACTCTGTTTATATATGTGTGTTTACATACAAGCATGAGTTTGTTTTTAAAAGAAGAAATGATAAAAATGGAGTCTTGAACTTGAGTTGTCTGTCGAGTCTGGGCAGAAAGTCGACGGCGGTGGCTCGGCGCCACTGTCGGTCTGACCGGAGAAGAGAGAAGGTCGGGGGCTGTGAGCGGCTCATCGCCGTTGCTCCGGCGAAGTTTTGAGATAGATAGTCGAAGGCTGAGTCTAGGACTCCGGCGGGCGGCTCTTGCAGCTGCTTGTCGGTGAAGAGTTGAGCGAGAGAGAGTGGTGGTGGTTCGCCACTGTAACAGGCCGAGAGAAACAGCAGCCGTGGTGGCTGCCGATGGTCGACGGAAGGCGGCGGAGCCGTGGTTCCGTTCTGCCAAAGGGAAAAAGAAGAGAGAGAGGGATTTCAGATTTTTAATTTAGAAAAGGGGAAAAATAGAAAATGAAGGATTAGAGCTTACCTTAGGCTGCCGTCCGGTGGCGCAACGGCAATGGGGTCTGGCGGAAGTCAGAGAGAAGGGGGATAGGGCACGGCGGCTCTGCCGCTACCTTCCAACCACGGTGAGAGAGAGATGGACGGAGGCGGTGATCCTCTGTTTTGAACCGAGAGAAGGGAGAACCGAGGGGCAGTGGTTGTCGCCGCTCGCTCCGGCGAGCGTCCGCGGCGAGAGAGCAGTCGAGGGCGAGAGAGCAGTCGAGGGAGAGAGAGCAGTCGAGAGAGGTGAGGAAGAAAGAGAGAGCAAGGGCGAGGGATAGGGAAGTCAGGGATGGCGGCGGCGGCGGCCGGCGCTGCTACCGTCCGCCGGAGGAGAGAAGAAGGCGAGGAGGGGAAGGCGCAGCAGCAGCTGCATATGTGTGTGTGTTTCTGAAATGTGTGTGTGCGTGTGTTTGATATGGGAAAGGGGGGGAGGAGAAATGGGCTAGGGCTTAGCTTAGGTTTGGGCTTGGGGTTTGGGGCTCCTATTTTGGGCCGAGTTAAATTATTTGGGCCGATTTTAATAAATGTTTGGGCTTGTTTTTATTTTTAATAGGGCCATGTCTATTTTATTGAGTTGGGCCTCATCTTTTAAATTTATATGGGCTATTATTTATTTAAGCATGGGCTCTATTTCATCTATTTAAATGGTTTCCCTATTTTAATTAATTGAACTATTAATTAGTTTAATAAATTATTTTCAAAGAGTAAATTTTTATAATAATATTAAATTATTATTATAAGCATATACTCAGTAAATTACTTATTATATGCTAAGCATGACATGATTTGCATTATATCTTGCAAAAAGAATATTTATTATTTAATTGGTTTTATTTATAATTCCAATTATTAAAGAAAGATGAGTAAGAATATTGTTGGTGTTCTTAACTCAAGAGAAATGTTTTCAAGTATTTATTCATTAAATTTTGAAACCCGGCGTGACGAATTATAGAATGTTAAGTATTTTCCCTAAGATATTAAGTTAGCTTCACGAGACCTATTAAGAATAGAATTTCTTGTAGGCTTTGTGGACCAAGGGGATTAGCACTGCTTTCCCAAGACAGGTTATGTGATTATGATCTTCAGGCTTTGCCTATCCAGGTGGGCATTACTTTTACTATACGTATATAGAGATCCCCTGCGTGTCGTAGGCCTCTTATACGAATATATGCATGAGATGATTTTAACTGTTAATTTCATATTATTATTATGCCCAAATGATAAATGACTCTTATGAAATGAAAATGAAATGTTTATGAAATGAAATGAAATGTTTATGAAATGATTGACTGCCAAAAATGTTTATGTTTTTATATGTATCCTATCTGTGTTGGTTCGCCAACTTTAAAGGAAATCCAATTGGGATCCTATGCTAGACAAAGGTCGCTAGCTAGGGTTAACGTGTACACTTATGGAGACCGCGAGTCGCTTGCGACCGGTCTTGGCGTCCGTGGTAAGGAGGCCTCCTTCCCGGCGCGTGACAGAAAGGAACAGATATGGATCATATGAAGGAAAATGATCGGCCGATCGACTTTATGAAAATGAAAGAAATGTTTTAGTAAGCGCAGGTCTTTCAAGAAAACCCCTGTGTGTTACTGTTATGGCAGTTCAATATATATATATGTTATGCATGATTGTATTTTCGGCTATGCCCACTGAGTATTTTTATACTCAGCCCTGCATGTATTTCTAAATGTGCAGGTTGAGCAGTTGATGGAATGGAATGATGTTGAGCGGGTGTTCCTTTGACATTTCAAGAAATGTAACCTTGAGTATACATCTTCATATGTATATCTCACACGTTTTCCGCTGCAAAATACTTTGATTAGGATAGCTCTATGATATGAAGTTGTGATACGTGTTATTGGGTAACCACCTTAATCAGTTCTCTTTTATGTGTATGTTTTATAAGTATCCAAATGATCATATATGATCCTAGCTTTTTATCTATAAGTGATATTTTCATATACTTTAATGTTAAGTAATTGTCCATTTCCATTTCTTATTGTTCACCCCAAGTCATAACCCCTGTTAACCCGTCATTGGGATAGTGGGCTGTGACAATAACCGCGCACGGAAAAAACTCAACCATGCACGGTTTAATTCAAATCAAATTCTAAACTCTAATTTTCTATTCACGCTTCAGTTCACGTACGATATTATAAAATATGTAACAACATTAAAATTAAACATTTAGACTGATTCATGTACGAAATTAATTACTCACCGGATGTGGCGCCGAATATATTTCTTTTCTTGACGAGATGTAGTCCGGTGAATCTGTTGTTATTTGGTCTGTTGATCCTCCCGTTCGAATCTGATTTAGTATCACTACTCATTGTGAATTGGTGAAGTTAATTGACGCACGGGTACTTATCTCATATTGAGGGTATTAATAATGGAGAAAGAGTCTTACATTAAGAATAAAATTGTCAAATTATATATGAGATAATATTTGAAGATAGAAATTACATATATTTATGAAACGTATCAAAAAATAAAAAAAAAATATATATATATAATTTTAAAGAAGGAATGAAATACTATAACTTATCAAAGCTCATCTTCGACGTTAGATGGAAAGGCGAACATCACAACTTGAAACGTCAAGGCATAATAAGTAGGTTTGTTCCACGTAAAGTTGAAAACTTGCTGCATCAACAACCTGAAATGAACTTTCTTAATCACAATCAATAGAAAATACCTTCTATCTAGAGCAAGCAAAAGCACATGACATTTTTATTCCATTTTTGGTATCTCGTTTTCAATTTTTCTTAGTTTTTAATTATTTTTTCTTCCATCCTAATTTCTTATATTTTTTTATAATTCTAAGATTATTGTTTAAGGTTCACTAACTCAATAAGGATTATAATTAATTTTATATTTATTTAGCAATTTTTTAATTAATAATTGATTTTTAGGATTACTTAATCTATAATTAGTATATACATATATATATATATACAATTTTTTATTTTTAATCATAAAGTTTCATATATAGTAATAATTTTTATTTTTATGATAATTTTTTTTACATAGTATTAAATATATAGTGAAGTTAATGGTAGGAGACAGTGGTACACCAAAAAGAAGATAATCCATTTTTGCCTTTTTTCGTGTGTCTATAAAAAAATAGTCCATTTTTCTTTGTAGATATTACTGCACAATATATTACTTTCAATATATCAACTTATTTGCGTATTCTACTTATTGGTGGACCATTTTCTCAAATGGCAATATACCTGAAAGCCGATCTTCTGATACAAGTTTCGAGCAGGTTTATTGTGACGGTGGACATGTACGAAAACTTTTTCTGCACCTTCAACCAATTTCAAATGTGGAAATTAATTTAGTGTATATATTACAGCTCGTTTGTTAGCCGTATGCATGGATAAGATATGACATGTTTGATTAAAACGTTTTTTTTTTTCATTCTAATTATCAATATTGGGTTGTTGGATGTATATTAAAATATTTCAACAATAAATACATATTTATTTTATTACTAGGACGATCATCCGTGCGATACAAGGCGAAATCGAAATTAAATGATATGTTTAAATAAATAAATATAAATATTAAACAGAAACAAATTATAATAAATGCAAAATATGGTTTAAAAATAAAATACTAATTACTCAATAAAATTTCAAATTTAAAAAAACGTAATTTTTAATTATGTATAAAGTGTAATGACAATTATAGTTATTAAATTATTTTAAATTATTTTATAATAAAAATTAATATTACACATTATTATTATAGAGTAATAATAATAATAATAATAATAATAATAATAATAATAATAATAATAATAATAATAATAATAATAATAAATATTTTCATACACAAACATAAATAAAAATTGTAAAATTTTAACAAAGAGAAAGAAAATAAAATATTTTAAAATTTTAATAACCTATTCGTTTTAAATTCATTTTTGATAATTTTTATACCATATCAAAGATCTTTTGACGAACTTAAACTTAAGATGCACATTGAATATTTTTTTATAAATTAAATTTGACAATGTTTAGAAAAGAATTAAAATTATTAAAAAAAAGATTAAAAAAAGTACAAAAAAGTGATGGAAGAAGAGGGAGAAAAAATTGAGGGAAAAAAATATAGGGAGAAAACTCCTCTTTTATATATTATATAGATAGATTTGAGTTGTCGAGGAATATTTCAACAATATATACATATTGATTTTATTATTTGAATTATCGAGGAGGTTTCTCTCTTGCAACAAGGTCATTTCAATTAAGTTCCATCACATTGTATATATATGTTGTATTTTCATTTAACTTATTATTTAGACTAATTTATAAAAGTACCCACAATCGAGCTCTTTGCCCTCCTCAAACCCCGCCATTCACGCCCCCTTACATTGTCGCGCCGTGCAGCTCGATGCCTAACTCTTGTCCTCGCGCTCGACTTTTTGGTTGAGATATTAGGCACGCGCTATATTGAAAAAATGAAATTTTAAATTTAATTGCATTCAACTGATCTTTTTGTAGCTGATTTTATGTTTTTTTTCCCTCTAAAATTTAGCTGTTTGCAACGGCATTGTTCTTTTTTTTTTTTCCTCAAATTTCTTTATAAATATTACTTCATTCATTTCATTTCTCACATCAAATTCAATTCCTATTTCTCATTTTTCTTCTCCAACAATGTCTTATTCTTCCTACTTCTCTTCCGACTCTTCCTCTGATTCATACACCGATGAGGTTCCGGTCGCTCTGACTTTCAACGTTGATCCCGCCCTTCAATTCATGCAACTCGTGAATGAATTATTAGAAATAGCGAGTCATGTAGGTCTATCGGATAGCCCTCCAAAAAACGGAGGGAAGAAAAGATCATACATTCATCGTGGTCGTGAAGCCAGTGGCGAACGGTTTTATCGAGATTACTTCGCCCTCGATTCTGTATTTGGCAAAATATTTTTCCAACGACCTTTTCGTATGTGTTGATCCTTGTTCTCACGTATCATCAATGCAGTGGAGTTCAATCCTTACTTCCAACAGTGCAAAGATTCTATTGGGAGATGGGGCTTCACACCGCTGTAGAAATGTACGGTTGCAATTTGAAAACTCGAGAATGGAGGTGCCGCGAATTCTTACGACGAGTACCTACGGATTGCCTAGTCGACATCACTGTTGTGCATGAGGAAATTTTGTCGAGCAATCGTCTGCATTTTCTGTTGGGAACTTAATGAAATATCATAATCCTAGTTTTGATGATACCAAAATCAATAGGTTTCACTTGTAATAGACTAGAACTGTTCGAACTCAAGTGTTAGAGTTCCTTCTCTAGTTTAGATGTTGTTCTGAAGACTGAAGAACGAAGGACTGAAGACTGAAGACTGAAGACTGAAGATGCCGACTGATGTAACGATTAAGGCAAAGTCAAATATATCAGTCGAAGGATCAGTTTCGACTGATTACTTAATGCGCGCCACGTGGATTCAACGGACTGATACTAAAGTCAAGTATCAGTTAAACATTGTTCCTCAGACTGAACCCCCAACGTTCAAAGGAAGCCACGCACTCCAGAAGTACAGCCGCATTAAATACAGAGATTTTAGGATCGTCCTTTCTCAGCAGAGGCCATTTCTTTTTGGTGATCACCTTTTCAGAGATGTCGCACCTCCTGCTCTTCAAAGTAGTCGTTCTTACCAAACAAAGAACCTCAAAGATTGAAGCATCAGCCCAAGTTCAAATTACTCTATAACGGAAGAAATCTTGAAGACCATCTCCGCCAACAGATCTATTTAAGACGTCTCCTATAAATTGCGCTCGAGGATCACTTCAATCTTCACCGATTCAACAACATAAGCTGAAACGTTGCCGAATTCGTTACTCAGCAAAACCAAGCCTCTCCAAAGGTTGAATCGAAGAAGAGAATCACAAAGCCAAAAATCAGTCACTGCTGATTACATACATTCTCTTAGAACTTAGGCAAATATTGTATATCCAAAGCCTAGGTAAAACTAACTGCAAAGAACTTGTTCTTTGTGGTTTAGTTGGCGAGTTTTCAAACCTCTCTTCAATGAACCGAATTGAGTGTTTGTGTCGAAAAGAAGTTCAGACCAGTGTTCTGTCTCCGTGAGATCTTAGTGCCCAGTGTGCGCTAGGAGTGAGAAATCCAACCCAATGCGTTGGTACTGAAGATAGGATCTTCAGTCGTCTCGATTTGTGTGCACCCGCAAGCACACGTTCAGGTTTGTTGTGCACCCGTAAGCACACGCATCGGTTTGCAGTGCACCCGTAAGAACTTGCCCAGTGAAGTTGTTGGTCTGATCAACCGACCGTGGATGTAGGAAGTGTTTTCCGAACCACGTAAAAATCAATGTGTTATTTACAGCTTTCAGTACTTACCTTCTTACTTGTGCTCTTACCTTCATAAACTAAAAACTGATTAATTGCAAAAAGAAACTTAACGACTGACAACGTGTTTAATATCACAGGCTATTTCAAAACAAAAGTTTTTCGCTGCGTGTGTTATCAGTCTAACTGATCTATCTTCTGATAGTCAGTAAGATTCATAACATCTCTCTATTTATCAAACTCGACTGAAGCCTTACGTGTATCAGTTAAAGTCTTTGACTTAACTGATAACTTCTTACTGAAGAGTATTCAGTAGTAGTCGTCAACCCTGTTTTGACAAAACTCTTTTCAGTAAACAGGTTGAGTCAGTTTGTATTTAAAGTTTCGTTTTAACTAAGAAAAATAGCCCATAGGTGTATTCTCTCCCCCCCCTCTCATACACCTATTCGAGACCCTCCGGACCTAACATTTTCGACCTGAAATATTTGAGGAGACCGACTTTCACCAACTGTCAAAGGCTACTTGCTATGCACGAGGCGAAACAAGGTTCCCGGGAATGCTAGGGCGTCTCGATTGCATGTACTGGACGTGAAATAAAATTGTCCAATGGCGTGGCAAGGAGCATACACCCGAGGTGATCACAACGAGCCGATGAGCATCCTCAAAGTCGTCGCATTCCAAGATTTGTAGATCTGACATGTGTTTTTATGGGTACCTAGTTCAACAACGGCATCAATGTGTTCAACCAATCATTGTTGTTTAACAACATTCTTAAAGTAAGGGCTCCGCCGGTGACATTCCAAGCCAACGACTCTTACTACACGATGGGCTACTATTTAACTAGACGGCATCTACCCTGATCGGCCCACTTTTGTAAAGAGTCCTCCATTCACGTCGGACTAGAAGAAGAGGTTCAAATTGATGCACGAAGCGGATCAGAAGGACATACAATGAGCTTTTGACATCCTTCAAGCTCATTGGGCTATTACCAAAGGATATGCTATCTTGTTTGCATGCATTATTTTGCAGAACATGATAATCTAAGACGAAGAAGAATACACAATTGAATAGGAAGTTGAGGGCAACAACGAGACGTCGAGTAGCATGATTCCATCTCGTACTCGGACTGGAGCTCCGTCGAAATTCCGAGCGTATTTGGCTCGACAATCCTCCCTTCGTGATTTCCGGATTTAATCGAGCACATTTGATCAGTTCAATTTGGTCCGGTCTAGCCATAACTAAATTATATATTGTGATTTTATTTTAATTATTGTAATTTTTTATTATATTATATTTTAATTAATGCAATGTTGAAAATTTTAAATTTAATGAAATATTCGATTTTAAAATTTAAGAAGTTATCTAAATGAAATAAGATGTCTTTTCAAATTGCATCATTTGAATTGGATGTCTTGATCTATACTCATATATAGATCTTTATTCTAAATAAAAATAAAATTTTCAAAACTTAGTTTTTAATGTGGAATTCAATACAATATCGACTTATTGTAGCTTTCAAATAGTTTTAATTCTAATTTTTTATTTTACTTTTAATTATTATTTTTTAATCTTCGAATACATTTTAAATAAATTAAAATAGAAATAAAAATTATTATAATATGTTTCAAATTATTTAATTTTTTTAATTAAGATAATATTAAATTTTAATTTCAATGGAATTTTAATTATTAAATTAGATGTCAAATTTAATTGTAAACAATATTAAAAATAAAAGAAAAATAAAAAATAAAATTAGAGAGTCAAGTAGAAGGCTCTCCGACTAGGTGGGCTCTTAAAAGTGATCCAACCACTTTTTAGAGCCCACCTCAACTCTCTACTATAGATGCTTTCATATCCTCTTAAAGCCCTCAAAGAGACTTTTGAGGGTGTGGATGCTCCAAGTACTAATTTAGTTGTTTATGTTGCACTTCCCAAAATATCATTTCTAGAGTGTAAGCGCATGTGTGTAGATCACTTGAGTTCAGTGTCCCACTTTTTAAATTTTTCTTTTTCCAATTTCAATTTCTAATGTTTTAGTTTAATTTTTTATTTATTAATTAAGGTTTATTATAACTTAAAGGATATACTCATTTTTAGCATTTAAGTTCAATTTTATTAGCTGATTAATAATTAGGATGGATAAATTCATAAGTAGCGTATATGATTTTTGGTTATAAATGTTAACTACAACTCATTCTACTATAATAAATTTTTGTTTTTAAATATTTATAATTCAAATAAAGAATTTCAGAATTTGACAGTAGAGCGTAAAAAATATTTATTAGGTTAATGGACAATCGAAACCAAAGAAGATACTATAATTAGGTTAAGGTTAATTACCATTGGAGTTGGCAGCGGAAATGGCATATCTTAGCATGGTGGTAGCAACACCCTGGCGGCGTGCAGATTTAGCGATGCATAAATTTGCAATATAGCCGTAGCAGATTGAGCTTTTTCTATCCAAGAGGCACACAAGAGGATGCTTCAGCCTTTCCTGAATTGAACAACTTTATAATTAAAGCACTCATATATACTTCAAAGGGTTAATCATCCAACTTATCCCGATCTTTACCAATTTATAGATTCTATTCTAATTTTTAAATTTATAAACTATATCTATGGGTGGACCAAAATACCGAAAAATCGGTATACCACATTTATCGTATCGAAAAAATATCGAAAATACCGAATTTTTGATATACCGTAAATTTCGGTATGACATGGTACCGTATCGAAAATTTTTGGTACGATAATGATATCATTTTTTATCATACCGCGGTATACCGTTATATACCGATATAACGGTATATATCGAAAAAAACGGTATATACCGAACCAGCATACCATATCGATTGAAATAAATTATATATGTATATATATAATTAGTGATAAATTATATATATATATAAAATTATAATTATTAAAGAATTAATGACAACTTACAAAATATAAATTCATTAATAATTTTGATAATTTAGACATGAAACAACATACCAATAATTTTGGTATACCGTCAAATATAGTAAACCGAATTTTGGTACGGTATACCCCACTATTGGTATGATATTGGCATGAAAAAGTTCATACCGAATTTTTCGGCATATCGATCTTCGATATACCAAAGAGTCTGGTAGGACAACAGTATGAAAAATCTCATACCGCAATTTACGATAAGGTATACGGTATGACGAATTTTTTTTGGCATACCGTACTTGTTCACCCCTAACTATATCATATAGGGCTAGTAATCGGTCTGATTCGATTATAACCGAACCGATTTACCGGTTAACCGAAACCGATTAACAATCAAGTAATAATCGAAAATCGAACCGATTTATAGTTTGGTTAATCGATTAATTCGGCTGTATAAATCGCACAGAAATCCGTAGACTTAAATCCCACATAAAAGACCTCTAGCTTATTATTAACATCTCTAACTTATTATTAAATGGTTAGTAGCGATATAGAACTGAACAATAAAGATACCACAATTTATATTCTTTATCGAACATGTATCTCCTATAAAACTAGATATTATTAAATCTGAAATCAAGGAATATAGTTTTTTAAATAATACTGATCAGATCAAGGGTTATTAGTCTGTAAATACACAAACTTTTTATATTTTCTAAAATTTAGCATGACTTTTATTTTTAGCCCACAAATACACGAACTTAGCATTTTCTCTGATTTTTGACATCGATAAGAAAAAATTCTAATTTACTATTAACGTGAAGGCCGGTATACCATGTCATTCACTCTCTAATCAAAATAATGAATCAAATTACTCTATTCAAGTGCATATTTCGTAGTCCACGTCATGTATTCCTGCCTCCACCTCAACAATAAACAGAGTTTTTTCATATCGATGTCAAAAATCAGAAAAAATGCTAAGTTCTTGTATTTATGAGCTAAAAATAAAAGTTATGTTAAATTTCAAAAAATATGAAAAATTCGTGTATTTACAGACTAATAACCTCAGATCAAATACATCGTTAGGAATTAATGTTCAATCTTTTAAAAGTGTCAATGATCGAATGATTCTTTCGAAGGCTACTGATTGGTTCTATCTATGACACAACGATTCCACTTAAAAGTTACACTTCACATATTTCCTTTGCTGTCAGTATGAAAATATTGAATCTTCTTCAATGAAGAAGAAATATATTTCTCAAATGGATTTCTAGCAAGGTAAGACCTCTAATTCATCCTTTTTATCTCAAACTTAAGGTCGAAAACTGGAATGGAGAAAGAAGCGGAAGCGAAGCCCTATTCTTTTTCTTTCAAATTTTAATTAATTTACAACTTAATAAATATATAAATTATTTAATTAATAAACCGGTTAATTCGGTTTAACCGGTAACTTACAGGTTAAACCGATTAACCGAGTAACATAAATTATTATAACCGATAACCGAACCGAACCGAAAAATTCACCGATTTTTTGATTCGGTTCGGTTATAACCGGATAACCAGAACCGATTTACCACCCCTGATATCATAACATTTAACAATTCTATTAATTTCATTCCGTCATTTGAAATCGATCGATCAATTCTATTACAACCTTTCAAATTGCATTATTTGAATTTTAGTTGAATTGTGACATGACGTACCGAAAAAATGATCTATATTTTGCTCCCCAAAAAAAAGATGTATACGAAAATATTGATATTTCATTTATTTTTTATTTTTTAAAAACAATTATCTCAAAAACCGATTGATAAAATTGATAGAAGTTGATATAAATATTGCCATAATTGCTAAAGGTTGAGACATAATTGATAATAAATATTAAAGATTGAAATAAAATTAGTAAAGGTCGGGATAGATACGTTTATTAATTAAGCTTATTGAAATGGCAAATTAAGTATGAGTTGGAGTGTACCCCTGGAAAGGTTTGTCCATGTGACAAATGTTGAATGCTCAAGTCCAAGGTTCCAGCTACACTTTTCAATATGCTATGTTTTAGCTCTCCATCTTCCTTCTTCGCCTCATCTTCTCCATCAACATCGCCCTACTATATCTATATTCGTTAATTATAAGCTACATCTGTATTTACAAACAAGTATAGTATATATTCGACATTGATTTACTGTACCATCACAATACACATGCACTTTTCTCCCAGTTTTGAGTTGTATCTCCTTGTCATCGCATTCAACTCCTGGGGAAGACACAGTGAATTTTTTGAAAGTGATTATTCAAGGGAAAATTGCTACTTTCTTCTACCTGTTGGGCGAATTTTCTTCTGTTACTCTCAGCATATCTGATATTATAAGATGAGCAACCACCAATTATTATGATGCTTCAACTTTTACAATTGTACTCAACGTTTCAAAATTTCTTTTTTAATGGGTCAACTTCAATCACCGATGAGATCAATGGTCAAATTAACTTTCCAATCCAACATTGATTTGGTTTGGTGGTGAGAAGTTAAGGTTCCGTGAGTATTTGAGGTAAAATTCTAGCGTCAAATTGATGTCGATTTAAGAAATTAATTTAGAGCTTTTGTAGCTCATTTCTAAAAAAATTCAACCCCCCCAAATTATGTCTTCACGGCCCAATTGAAACCCAACCCGTAGTCTCAATTTCAGCTAACAGTGATCACAGTGGCTGTAATTGAAGCCACAATAAAAGAATGTTAACTTACTACCTATGTTTTCTTCGAAAAAAAAAAACTTACTAGCTATTTTAACAATAACGACAGTACATAAAATATGTAAATTAATGTTTATAAATATTACTCCCTTCGTTCCACTGCAAGTGATTTGCATTCTATTTTTGGTTGTTCTAATATAAGTGATTTGTTACCATAAATGAATAATTTAACCCTTACAAAATATGGGTCTAACACTTTTAACAAAGTTACATTTTCTTAATTCTCGTGTCGAAAAGTTTTGAGTCACTTATAGTGGGAAAGAGGTAGTACTTTATTTGTAATTTTATTCTCAAAAAGTATTAATTTGTAATTTTACATACGTGGTAGTAAATGAAGGATATGATTAATTCCATACCGTTCATTTTCTCGGCCTTCCCAGTGGCTCTCTGCTCTCAGCCAAGCGGCCATCTGCCAAAGCAAGAAAATTGAAACACCAGAATACCAAAGAAAGAGTTTGTCAGTGTTAATTTTGATTTTTTTTTTTTAAAGTGTGAATGATTACTTCACTCAACCTATGTTTAATTTTGATTAAAAGAAAAAGTAGTGTTAGCTACCCAGTATTCCTCATGGTGTCGAGCTTCACGCGGTGTGTCGAATATGATGTTTGAAGGAGTAAATTTCTTCAAGAAGCCTGCACCCTTGCTTGCAGAAGCCTGCACCCTGCACCATTAATTAAACAAACAATTCCTCTGTAATTATGAAGGAATTAATTAGGTAAGTCACCAAGAATACATGAACAAAACTCACATTCTCCATCTTCTTGAGAAATTTGGTCTGTGTAGAGCAATCGTCGACATGAATCACAAGTTTCTTTTTCGGGTCTTTCCTTTCTAACCAACCAGCTGTCGCTCCTCTTCAAGTTTTGGACTATGTTGAATGGTTTCAGCTGCATTCGACTTAGTTTATTTCACAGAATTTATAAGTTTCGATAATAATTTATAAAATATTTCAAGAGTTTATATAATACTCCATCTGTCCCAGCCAAGATAATACATTTGATTTAAGGAGTTGTAGATTAGTGTTTTAAGTGTATAGTATAAAAGTGATAAAGTAGGAGAGGGAAGGTAATAAGGGAGAGTGTGTAGTATAAAAGTGTTTTTGGTTGTAATTCTGCAATTAAAATCCTTTATTTTTGCCATATTTAGAAATGTAGCATCTTCATTGGGACGACCCAAAAAGGAATATGTAGCATTTTCGTTGGGACGGATGGAGTATAATATTTGAGCGTACAATATAACGTTAATATAACGATAAAAGCTTATAAAATATTTCAAGAGCTTATAAATTTATAAAATTTTGTGCGTATTAGTTTAATGGTAGAATAGTCAATGTTCGAAACCAAACACCCCAAGTTCGAATTCATCATCACAGTCTTTATTCAACGAAAAAAGTAATGGCTCCAAAATTTCATTAGTTGTTTTATCAAAAAAAAAGTTTATAAGTTATCAAAATATTTGGATAATTGAACTTATAAATTAAAGAGAAAAAATTTAAGAGAAATGAAAATGAAATATATGTATTGTAAGTAACAATCATAGTAAAGTTATTTTAGGAAAGTAAACGATTCATGTCATTGCATTCGATACGTATTTGTAAACTACTTATATATTCGAATATCTTTCAAATTTTATTTGAGATTCGTAAATATTCAAGTAAAATCGAATATTCATTTAATTTTTTTTAAGTATATTCTAAACAATGCAAATCATATACTCCTATTCAATCCAATTTCCTAACATTCAATTCAATTTAAATATATTCAATTCATAATTTTCAAGGAGAAATTTTTTTATCTTTTCACATTTTCATTTTAAACTCGTGTTCATCCTTCCTGCTAAGTTATTTGGAAGACGGAGAGAATTTTTTTTTTCTTTGATTATTATTTTTCTTTTCCCCATATTTCTTTTTATTTAAGTAAATATTTTACTTTATAGTTTTATAGTACTTTACCAGTATGATTTGATAATTCATTAATGCAGAATATATGGAAGGCACATTATTGTCTAAATTGGAGACCATAGAATCCTGAGGCTTCTCAATAGCTAATAAGCTCTTAAACAACATATTAACTAATTTAAAGAGTTTATAAACTCAGGTAAACACCCAAGATTGATTTAACAAAATCAACTAGGCAGGTCTTAAGATGAAATACTTGCCTTTCGGTTGAATGTTTGAATACCCCATTACAAACACCCAGCCTCGAATTTACAAGGTCAAAATTATAATATGGCATGAATACTAACAGAAACATCAATCGAAAAATGCATGCATCAAGGCATAATAGCAAAGAATAACTGCACAGAATTTGAACTCAAAAAGCATGCTCACTAGCTCAATTAAAATTTTGCAGCATTCATGATCAACCTTCTTCCGGGGTTAAATCTTCCTACCTGCTTTGATATGTACCATGAAAGGGCAGCCAGCACTCGCCCAGTTGTATTTAAAACAAAAAAGAAAGTGGTTGGGGAAGCAGCACGAAGATGAAATAGCAAATTGCATGTACTCGAAATTCTACTCAAATGGGCAGAGACCACTGCTGATTTACTTTGCAGATGATGCACACCTCCAATCTAAAGAAGAAAGGACAAAGTTAGTTCTGACTGTGCTCAAGAAAATATCTATGCAGGTAATGAATCCAATTGAAGCATATACAAAAGTGGATCTGTTGAAGAGATGTATTCACATGGATAATGATAACATATGTACAAAGTCCAATCCGTGAGGAATTGACGTAGACAAAATGACTAAATCTTGCTTTGCAAAAGAGTAGGCCAACACCATTGGACTTTGTATATATGTAATCATTAGAACTCTCTCTCACACACACACCAAAAAAAATTATGCTTAGTACTAGTTTCTCTCCTTGAATAGGCTAATTTTAGATATCTTTGGTGTCTCGGAACTTTTTAAGTAAACGGAGCAGATAACGTACCCACTTCATTCTTCATCAGTATGCGTAAAAATGGCCTCAACCCGGTCAAGTGACGCTTGTAACCGGCCAGAATTCATGTTAAACAATGGTTCATCAGAGCCGACACCCCTGTAGAATGTAATTATTTTGAAGTGCACTGTGGTACAAACTCTGGATATTAATTAAAGACAATTGAAATAGCTGAACTACGGCATAGAAATTTACTGCAAGGTGTAATTTAGAACCACATTGACAGATTTCAATATCTCTCACTGGCCACAAACCAGGAAAAAACAACTTACCCAGTAATTTCAGGGAGAACATAATCAGCCCTCCACCCAAACCGGAAATCCACTCCAGGACATAAACCAAGAGATGTTTTATTTCGAATCCTGGATATACCATCTCCACCCAAAGATGTTGTCAGCTTCCATTTCCAACCTGTAGCGTGCAACTGAAAGCTGTGGCCCACTCCTACCTGCACTATTTTAAACACTTTATTCAGTGAAATAGCCACATTATAGATAAAGCGTGCATTAGGAAAGACAAGACCATCACACCTGAAGGTTAAGGAACTTTGTTATAGGAATTTTCTTGGAAACAAGCTGCACATCTTGGTATAAAGGCTCATACATTAACTTCCATTTCCGCTCAAACGCTAAAGGTTTCAAAACCAGTTTCGCATGGTAGTCATTCAGGGGAGCATTATACAACTACATAAAAGCAAAGAAATTGGAACTCAGACTGATTTCTTCATTGTGATATTTATAGTCGATGGCATGTGCTACGCAGTCG
Source organism: Salvia miltiorrhiza (assembly GCF_028751815.1). Lineage (NCBI taxonomy): Eukaryota > Viridiplantae > Streptophyta > Magnoliopsida > Lamiales > Lamiaceae > Salvia > Salvia miltiorrhiza. The sequence continues at coordinate 37,410,153 of NC_080390.1, read as the reverse complement.
AGAAACCAAGCAATAGTAGACATGCATAGTTATGCTTTGCATGGTTGGCTCATTCAATTTCCCTGGTTTTAAATATTGAACATAGTGAAAACAAAAGTGAAGGAGCTATTACGAAATTGGCATCATATGCATGATTTATTTGTTGTATAATGGATCATGTTAGTAGTCCGTAATTGATGATGGTTGTGCTTCTACAATATTTAGTAGTCAATTGTTGAAGAATGCTTATGTATCTACAAGCACTAAATATGTCTGGAAGGAAAGAAGCCTAAAAAAGCTATATATTGCAATCTATAAAAAGATGGAAAGCTCAGTTTTGGTCTCCTTATCTTCAATATAATTTCCCAACTTAGCTCTGTATTTTAGATTCTAAGTAATGCAGCCATAGAATTATCATGACATAGACCTTGTATCATGGAGGTTGAATCCTATGAACTACTTCAGAGCTAAGCCTACAGACTCAAATGAATATCCTGAAAATGACAACTTTAAAGGTAACGACTGTCTTCTGCAGTTGGGTCTGTTTGGTGAAATCCCAGCTGCATAATGTAAAATAGTGGGAGAGGTTGAAGTTGAACAGATTAACCTACTTAAATGTTGGACAGAGGAGATGAAATTGAAAAATATGAAGGTGTTATACTATGGAAACAACTTCAAGACACTAAATTAAGAGATTAAAAGTGTGAGGACGATGACTTCATCTAATGTATGCTTCAGCCCCTAAAAAAAATAACCCAACAGCCTATCACATCTTCTATTTCCACACAAAATTAAGCATAATGCAGTTGAAATAGATTACCTTTTCTATCGTGATTACCTTTTCTAGAATAGATTAGTCTCTCTTGTATACATACATGCATAAATCAATACATGAATATATAAGTATATTATTGAAACATGTTCTCCACACATGGATTCACATGGCATATTAATCAATATGCTCATAAAAAGTTGTTTGGTGAATAAACATGTAAACACAAAATAGTAGACAGCAAACTTGTCACTGATCAAATCAAGGAAACCGATTTCACAGTGATTAAATATGTTGATGTGACAATTGGGACAAGCAGTCACTTGGGCTAGTGGAAAACTATTTTAGCAACAACCCTAAAAGCAAGGTTCGTAAGCCACTTCATGTGTAAACGGACAAAATACCCTTCGCTAAAAAAAAACTAAACACTAAAACCTAACCAACCTCCACCCCTTTCACAGCCATCATGCCCCTGCCCCATCTTCTTCCTGATGCATATAACCTTTTTCTTCTTCTTCTTCTTTCTTATTTCTCGATTCTCTGTTGGTTTACATTCAATTTCTTCTTATCATTTTGCAAATCTTTAATGAAGAAAGCAAAGATACTCATATTGCTTTGCCGGTTATTGTGTGTTCTTCTGTTCTCACTATATATTTCTTTTTCTTTGTTACCAGTTATTAATTTAGTACAAAATCGTAGTTCATGTTCACACGAACTGGATTCATGTTTACACAAAACACAAGAATTTGAGTACTCATATAATGTGCTCGCAAAATTGTGCAACTCTCGATGTTGATACTTGTTAACCAGGAGATTACCAAAAAAAAATGGAATGTAAGAGAACATATATTTCATTTCATGAACTTCAGAAAGTCTTAATTGGGATAGTTCAAAATGCATTGCAAATTATTGGAGGAAAGAAACATTCAGGGCGTTGAAGGGAAAGCCCAACTAGAGTAAGCCTTCCATGATACATACACATTGACATCACGTCGCTTAGAAGACTCCTTATAATTACTTCATTGGATCCTAAAAGGGCCCAACTATGAGAATCAAGTGTAACATATACTAAAAAGAATTAAAGAAGCCATGATAGTGGCATTGCTACATTAATTGCATAAGCAGTTACTAAACTATAATACTTGTATTGAATTCAGTAATGAGTATTGAGTACTAAACTTCTTATGGGTAACAAGCATTATTGTTTTTGCAATCTTGAAACTTCATTTGTAATGCAAATGGCTAATCCTTTTCTTATGACATTTTACACTTAAAATAACAACAAGAAGAAGAAATTACCTTTGCAATCAAGATTTAACTCAATTGAGAAATTTTGGAATCTATTTTCTGCTAAAATAAACAAAGATAGAACAATGGTGGTTAGAGAACTTATATATTCACTTACTAATAGTTGGAAATATTAGATCATGATGATGTTAGTGACTGAAGAAGACAACAGTTAAAATTTAGGTTTAAAATAGACTAAGAGGTATTTTTTTTTAATTTATTGGGTTAACTTTCAAGTAAGAATAATGTTACAAAAGAATCTAAGCTTTGTGCTGATTGAAAAAAGAGTTGTCGCGTCCATGCTGGGCTCTTAATTCCACTAAATCCATTCATTTGTAAAAGTGTTGAGTATTGTGTGAAAATGATAAAGACGTGATACGAAATTGAAAGTTCAGTACCGACTTTGATATAAATATAAGTCCAGTTCTAAACTGATAGAAATATAAATGCAGTACACATGTTGCATACAATTAGTGTTCAATATCCTATTTCAGAAACAAGACATAATTTGGTGACCACCCATGACATTAACTTGACACCGCTTATAAATATGATTGAAAATAAAATAATACTAGTAATTAGTACATGATTGCCTTCCTATCACATAACTGAGGGTTTATTTACTCACCAAACATTTTAGGGGGTGTTTACTTCAGGTGATAGGTTGCTAAAAATAGGATAGGCTAATCCACCACATAGTTTGATGGATTGAACAATTTTGAGCTTCTTTAATCATGTAACCCTATAGATGCTGAATCATATGTATTGTAAACCCAATCTATTACCCAAATTTTGGACATGTTTAAGTGCATAACTTACATTGGAGGCAACACTCTTTGAAACTCACAAATATGATGTTTTTAAATTATCAACAGAAGAGTAGGTTCAGTTTAACATGTTAATGGGGTTAAAGTTCATTAGAATGAAATGAGGTCATTTTTAATAAGTTGCATAAAAGAATGAGAGGCCACTTCTTATAGATTGTCAGGAGACCTTCGGAATTACTTGCACAACAAGAATTAGCAAGAAATGTCTGCTTAGTGGTTCATAATCAACCATACCAAAGACTACTCCAACTTATGGCTATTCACTATACAATAACAAATCGTACTACTTATGTATAATAAGTAAATATATGGGGTCGTTTTATAGTGTCTCGTATTTGTAAAACTGGTTAGTCTCAAAACAGTACTTGTGTGAGCTAGCTGCTCCTTATTGATTGTTGTGTTTCTTTTGCATTTATAATCAAATATGTACATTCGATATTGCTTGTGCATTATCAGCAACGAGCATTAGTAGGGTGTTACCAAACTTTTTTGGTGTTCCTCAAACTTTATTAGCCAACCACATATATGAGAATAGTTTCTCTCTCCGTGTTTTCGGCAATTTTGCTTTCTAAATTTGGTTTATATGGTGTGTAACAGTAGAACTTCTACAATGGGCTTATGTATTTTACAGACTGATTTAATAAAATCATCTACATCTAGTAGCAGGATGTATGCTTAAACGGCCACATAGTTTATACCATTGCTGTCATCTACAGAAATTCTTCATAGTTTATACAAATACACAGCACAGGGACCTTGAAGAGCAAAAAGTTATGCAGCTATCAAGTTGCACTGGAGGTTCTTACCAATAATCAAGAAAAGAAACATAGACAAGCAAGAGGCATTTCTTACTATCCAACTAAGAGAATGCACACTCCCCAGTAATTACATACTAACAACACATTAATAAAATTCATAACAGGAAAATCAATTCACTAACATTCAATGTCACATAAATTTGGTGTGAATCAGATTTGTTGCTAGTCATATACTCAAAAGTGAGAGCCAGTAATACTTCAGTAAAAACTAGTAATTTTTTGTATCAAACAATGAGCTATAAAGTGAAACAAATACCTCTAAATTAACGCCAACGCGGAACCCCTGAATCTCTTTCCTGAACTTCAAGAAAATCTCCGTAGGCATCAAATTGAAGTTGTAAAGCTCGTCCCACGATTTGGGTTCATCTCCGTTCGATGTGCCTTCCATATCCTTGAACATCAAAAGACCGAAAAAGAAAAAATAAATTTAAATTGCAAGCCTTTCAAATTTATCAGTAGAAGAAGAACCAGCAAATAACACGGAGAATTGAAACCTTTCTGGTTGTTCGAAAGAAATTGAAATTGCTGCTCTCGGTAAGGGTTGCAGGGAAAGGGTAATGAGCAGCAACCGCCTGCACTCTTTCAGTCCTTGCTTCTGAGTTCAGGGTTTTCTATCTTCAACTGTCACGAAGCACTTTTACCCCCACCCCAAACAAATAATTTTATTTTCTTCTGTTATTTGTTACTACTTCCGACCCATAAAGCATGACACACTTCTTTTTTGCACGGAAATTAAGAAATTGGTATTTTGTGTCTTGAGTGTGGTAGGTTAAAAAGTAAAAATATGAATAAAGGGTAAATTTTTTGCCATTTTTAGAAACGTGTCATGTTTCGTGGGACATATCAAAAAGAAAACTGTGTCATGCTTCGTGGGACGGAGGGAGTATATTCGAATATATTTGAACCTCTTTGATTTATAAAGATCCTGATATTAATCTCAAACTCCACTAAACTTTTTTATATTCGAATATATTTGAACCTCTTTGATTTATAAAGATCCTGATATTAATCTCAAACTCCACTAAACTTTTTTACTAATAGTTCTTGTCACAAATCTATATAACAGGTCAACTATTTTTTTTTACTAATCGTTTTTGTCACAAATCTATATAAATAGGAATAGTATTTTCTTTTCTTTTTCTTGGTATGAAAAGCATAAATTTGTATAATAATACTCACCAATTATCCAATTTAGAGGCAAATTAGTGATTTGTTGATAGGGCCTGAAATTGTTGAAGTATGAATTCAGAAGGTATTATACGGGGATTTGGGAGCGTTAGTTACCGAACCCAAAAAAAATTGGCAGTTTGTTTTATGTCCAAATAGAATATTAGTGAACTTATGTTTGTTTTATGTCCAAATAGAATATTAGTGAACTTATGATTATAACTCAGTCACTTAATATAATAAAGAGTTGTTCTTTTTTTTTCTTTCAAAAAAAATATTTATTCTATTTGTATTAATTCAAGAATATACATTGAAAGCACAAAAAGAGCTACATTTATGTGTTATTTTTAAATTATTTCATCTTCTACAAAAATAAGTTAATTTTCATTATTAATAATTTTTAATCTTACTTTAACTAGATGATTAACTCAAGGGGTGGAATTTAAAGTACCAACTTTGATAACATGTTTAAGGAAAAGAGTAGTGTTATATTTGGACAAAATTTGTCCGGACAAAAATAAGGTTAAAATTTTTTAAAAATCAATTTATTTATAAATTTTGATTCAAGTTTAAAAGGATTTAGTTAGTTTTATTGTTTTCTTCATATTGTAGTTTTTTCGTAATTTTTTAACATTTTTTTTTATTTTTCATTATTTTATTTGTAGTTTGTGTACTTTAAAAATAATAATAATTAAAAAGGTTATTAAAAAATTACAAAAAAATTACAATATAAAGAAAACAATAAAACTAGCTAAATCCTATTTTATTTTGAACCAAAATTTATAAATAAATTTATTTTATAAAGTATTTAACTATATTTTGTCCGGACAAATTTTGTCCAAATAACATTATTGTATAGAAAATACTCACTCATACAATATGTCTTATAAAACTACCCAAAACACAATTGATGTTGGTTGGTTTGCATGGTTTTTGTAAAAGTTCTTACATTTTTCTTACTTTCTTACACAAGTACAATTGTGTAAGAAAATGTGTAAGATAGGTAGTTAAAATGGTTCAAAATCTGAGAAAATGACATTAATTGCTAACTCACGTCACTTTGTAACCCTAATAAAAACCCTAAGTTTGAAAGAATGACGGCACGTTTGTGGTTATAACCCATTAATACAAATGCTAAAAAATTCATATTTATGTATATTGTGAACAAAAAAAATTCTAAAGGCAACGGAGTATCAAGCCTCCGATAAACCCTAGCAACCTGCAGAAGCCACGCGGTGTTTTCATGTAGGCTTCTGCAGGCGGCTAGGGTTTATCGGAGGCTTGTTACTCTGTTGCCTTTAGAATTTTTTTTGTTCACAATATACATAAATATGAATTTTTTTTGCCTTCGTATTGATATTTTATAACACACAAACGTGGCCTCATTTTTTCAAAATGTTCAAACCTACAGTACATGAAAGTGACGTGAGTTAGCCTTTATTGTCATTTTCTCAGATTTTGAACAATTTTAACTAACTTTCTTACACATTTTCTTACACAATTGTACTTGTGTAAAAACTTTTGCAAAATTCAATGTCCACCTATCAACATCAATTGTGCTGTGGGTTGTTTTATAAGACATATTATATGGGTGGATATTTTCCATAGACATATTATGAAGGTGGGTAGATTCTCATATTTAGACTTAACTCAAACACATCATTGAAAATCTATATAATATTCCCTCCATTTTTTCCCTCTATTTTTCTCTCTCTTCTTCCACCAATTTTTTCACTATTTTTTTCTTTTTATTTTTTATATTTTAATTATTTTCTAAACGTCACAAGTTATGAAAAATATAAAATATTTTATTTTCTCTCTTTATTAAAAATTTGAAACTTTTTATTTATGTTTGTGTATGAAAATAATTATTATGATGAATAATACTATGTAATAATATATATAATGCAAATTTTTATCATCGAATAATTTTAAAATTTATTTAATAACTAAATTATCATTACATTTTGTATAAATTGAAAATTTATACTTCTAAATTCAGGATTTTATTGAGTAATTGATGTGAATTATTATGTTTTATTTTTAAAACATATGTTGTATTTGTTTATATTTTGATTTTTATTATTTATATTTATTTATTTATTTAAAGTTATCGTTTAATTTCGATGTTCGTCGTGCATCGCACGAATGGGCGTATACTAGTTAGCTAATAAATGAAAGGAACAAAAATAACATAAATTAACAAATTAATATTACAAATCACTATAAATATTACTCTCTTCGTCCCTCAAACATTTTCCTCTATTTCCATTTTGGTTCGTCCCCAAAATATCCTCCTAATCTACTTTTGGAAATAATCTCTTGTGTATGTATAAACCACGAAAAGGATGGCACGGATAATCATGATAATGAGTGAAATCGGAGAAAATCGAGGGTGGATCCGGCCTTCCCTCCATGGAAACAGTCGCCATTTCGTATGTGTCTTTTCTTAAGGGGGTGGTGTCTGAGAGTGAAACCATGGTGGCGGAATTCGATTCCATGGTGGCCGAAACGGAATCCATGGTGCCGGAGACTGAATCTTTCATAGATTCGACATCGGCGATTGGATTTGTTGAGCCGTGGTTGCCGCTGACTGACACTACTCTTTTTGCGGTTCCTGCGCATGGATCTATTGATGAAGCTTGTTTCTACAACTTTTTGCAGTTCGAAAGGCGAAACTTACACGAAATATGTAAGGCTTTCGGAGTCGACGCTGCCTGACAGTGGCTACGACGCGTGGGTTGGTGTCGGTGGCCTTATCCCTGATGAAGAGTAGTCGATGTTCGTGAAAACGGGGTATGAACCCTGTGCACACCACCGCCGTCTTCAAACCCTAGCAATTTTCTTTCCTACGCTGCTAGATCTGAGTCAATAAAGGTGATATTCGACTATTATATATCCCCTTTGTTATTTCATTTCGGGTTTGTTGGTTGGCTGGTGATGCCATTTGGTTGATTTTGGTGGGCTGGTGATGCCATTTGCTTGTTGTGATTGTTGGATATGAACTGATCTGAGTTATGGTGGGCTGGTGATGCCATTTGCTTGTTGTAATTGTTGGATATGAACTGATCTGAGCTGTGTGTGGGCTGGTTATGCCACTATGTGATTTTCAAACTGATTATGAATTTGTGATACTGCTACTTGCGATTGGAATGCCATTTCCCTCCAAATGTTTTGGAGTTAAGTGAGCAAAAAAGTGGCGTCATTTTTTTACCATTCAATGTAATCTGCCACTGCATTCCAGGTTTATTCAGAGTTTGTGTAATGAAATTAGAATTCCCAGTTTATTCATTTTGTGAATTCTGAATTTCTAATTTATTCATTTTGGTGCATTTCTTAAATTTATGTCTACACAATTCATAAAATATTTAGAGTAGGAATAAAATAAAATAGTAAAGAAAATAAAGAAGCAAAGAATATAAAAAAATACTTTGTAAATTACAAATAAGCAAAAGTCAAGTCAAAATAAATAAATGAATAAAAATAATGTCAAATGTCTTTATACTAATGAAAAATTAGTAAAAGTCATTAATATTACCCTTTTATTATACCTACAACATCTTTTTAATTTTCTTAGTTTTCGTGTCGAGCATGAAGTAGATACTTAATTTGTGGACAGATGGAGTATATATAGGTAAGAGAGAGATGAATTTGTTTCAAAATTTGGGGCCTCTACATTTGAGGGTACCAGACCTTTGCCCCACTCTCTCCACTGGACATAAGAGGATGGCCTTGTTCATGTGGTGCATTTATCTCGAATGTTATAATTATATAATTTAGCTAGCTGTAAAACTGTGTTGAATTATCAACTATCCCGCGTTCGGAAACGCGCAGCTGGAAATATAGCCGAACAACAATTTAACTATGTATTCAAATGCGGCATGCAAAAATGTTTTTATAATTTGTATACTTACTAATCAGCTGGTCAAACACGAAAGCAAAATCATTTTCCATTCAACCAAACACCAATAATTATTTTGTCTTTTAATTTGTTTCTATATATTTGTGTTGTTTTACCTTCCGGAAATGTTTGCAGTATTGTTTTATTATTTTATTATTTTTTTCCATGAAGAATAGTATTGTTTGAATTTACTCGTTTATATTCATTGCAATTTAATTCATTATGAGCACAAGTTTTGAAAAATAGATGTACCTGAAATTGGATACAAGTTTAACCAAAAACACGTGATTCATGAATTATTTTTTAATTTTAATTTTCGAAATAATTGTATCTAAATCACTTATATATACTCACTCCAGTCTCCCTCCAGTTTCATGCTAGCTCTTTTGAGAATGACACATATTTTAATAAAGGGTAAATATCAATTTATGTCCCATCGTTTGGCCGAATTATCGATTATGTCCCAACTTATCGATAATATCTAATCGGTACCCAACCTAACAACATTTTTTCAATTGTGTCCCCTAAAAATTTTCCAGCGCCCGGAAGATGATGTGGAACGCCGGAAACTGTGACGTGGATTTATTAAAACAGTGGGATTTGCCAGCTATAATAAACTTTAAAAAAAAAAGAAAAAGAAATATCTATGTGGCATTAAAACAAAACTAACGATTTTGAGAAGAAAGTAACCCAAATCTAACATTCAAAATTGAAAAAGTTTGGGAAAATTGAAGAACTCCCGTAGGGCAAGGGCACCTACACTGGCTGCCGATCCAAGCTCGTCGCCGCCACCTGCGATCTTCGCCGCCCCTTCTCAGGTATTCCTCCGCCGCCTTCGTAATGCAACCATGTTCCAACAAGATTTAGTCAAGCAAACCACCAACCAACAAAAAAACAAATTAAAGCATGCTCTGTAACTAACTAATACTCAGCGCAAGAAAATAGACATGTGAGTAAAGTATCTACATACAATTAGTCTACATGGTTTCTCTGGTCTCGCCAGAGAAATGGGTCACCAGCGGAATGGAGATTTCGCTGCTCTAGATTTGATTTCTCTGGTGATGCTTTGCGCGGCTCTGGACCTGAGTTCTCTAGACCTGAGTTCTCTGGACTTGAGTTCTCTGAACCTGAGTTCTCTGGTGATGTGACTTCGCTGCTCTGGCATTCGGGCATTCGATTCCTCTGGCATGAGTTCTCTGACTTTGACTCCGCTGGCATATTGTTTCCTCTGGTGTCTTCGAGTCCTCTGACTGGTAAACGCACGGGTGTTTAGTCTATAGCTGAGGGATCAGTTAGCAAATATGCAAGAGTTAAGGGAGTTCAGTTTTAGGTTAGTTACAACAAATCCAACGGATTTGTTTCTTCATTCCAGAAGTCGGCGCGTAGCTCAAATCTTCTCAACTGCTATTTCTTTTGTTTAAATACTTAGGTTAGTTGTTGAGTTGAAGCTTAAGAATTTCTATTACTGAAAACTAGTTGAGAGTGAGGAATTATAGCAATCTTGATAGATTTGTAGGCTATACACTTATTCTAGTGTTGAGTGTTCTCAATTGTAATTGTAAAGTTCTTGAGTGTTCATAGTGAAATAGAATTGATTGTTTCTGCACCGTGGATGTAGGATTGAAAAATCCGAACCACGTAAATCGCCTCCGTGTTCTTTTCTTTTACGTTCTTGCTGCGTTGATTGTCTTCCCGAACAATTCCACAACAAGTGGCGCCGTCTGTGGAAAGCGGAAGATCGACGCACACCAACTGTTCGAGTTTTGAATCGGAGGAAGTCTGAATCGGAGGAGTTCTTGATCGGCGGAGGAATCGCCATTCTTTTCACTACCAAATGTCGATTGCTAAATTCGACACCGAGAAATTCACAGGGAAGAATGATTTCTCCCTGTGGAGAATGAAGATGAGGGCCGTTCTCATTCAACAGGGCCTTGAAGATGTTCTGACTCAAGAAAAGGCACCTAAAGAAGGAGATGGGAAGGCGAAGTTCGCTGAAATGCAAAAGAAGGCTCATAGCACTATCATCCTACATCTGGGAGATAAAGTGCTGAGAGAAGTGTCAAAAGAAGACACTGCAGCTGCAGTATGGGCTAAACTGGAGAGTCTTTACATGACTAAGTCTCTGGCAAATCGGCTCTTCTTGAAGAAGAGGTTGTATTCCTTCAGAATTTCAGAGGAGAAGAATCTATCTGATCAACTGGATGAATTCAATAAAGTCGTTGATGATTTGGCTGATATTGATGTAAAGCTAGAAGATGAAGACAAGGCAATCCAGCTCCTGAGTGCCCTGCCCAAATCCTATGACAACATGATGGATGCCATGCTGTATGGGAGGGAAACTGCTATCTCCCTTGATGAAGTCATGAATGCCTTGAAATCTAGGGAGTTACAAAAGGCATCTGATAGCAGGCAAGAAACCGCAAGTGAAAGCCTCAATGTCAAAGCAAAGTTCAACAAAGCAAAATCCAAGAAGCCCTTCAAAGAAAAGAAGGGAGGATCAGGGAAGAAGGAGGATGATGAGAAGGAAACCAAGAAGTGCCACTTCTGCAAGAAACCAGGGCATATCAAGAAAGACTGCTACAGCTGGAAAAGAAAACAAGCTCAAAAAGGCTCATCAGACACTGCCGACCTTGCTGAAAATATCCAAGAAGCTGAAGCTTTAAACATCACATCTTCTAAAACTGAGAATAGTTGGATATTAGATTCAGGGTGTTCTTTCCATATGTGTCCTAACTTGAATTGGTTTGTTGACTTGCAGATGAAGGACCTGGGATCTGTAGTTTTGGGGAACAACCAAGTCTGCCCTGTCAGAGGCATTGGTTCAATCAAGTTAAAGCTACATGATAATTCTGTAAGGCTCCTAACTGAAGTTAGATATATTCCTAGTCTAAAAAGGAATTTGATATCCCTTGGATCACTACAAATGAAAGGCTACGAGTTTAAATCATGTGTTAATGATATATATGTTTTAAAGGAAGATAAAATTGTGTTGAAAGAAACCAGAAAACAGACTTTGTATCATTTAGTTGTTGAAACTATTGTTGGTGAGTCTGAAATTGCCTCTACTTGTGATATTGAATTGTGGCATGAGAGACTGGGGCATGTTAGTGAAAAAGGGTTAATTGAACTAAAGAAACAGGGTATACTGAGTTTATCTGCTGATGAAAAACTGAACACTTGTGATGCATTTGAATTAAGTAAAAGCAAGAAACTCCCATATCCTGTTGGCAAACATGTCTCATCTGCACCTCTTCAATATGTTCATTGTGATCTGTGGGGTCCATCCAAAACCACCACTATAGGTGGAGGTGTATATTTCATGTCTCTAATAGATGATTTCTCTAGGAAAGTCTGGGTTTACATTTTAAAACACAAGTCTGATGCCTTTGATAAATTTGTTGAGTGGTGTAGTGCTGTTGAGAATGAAAAGGGATGTAGGTTGAAATGTTTAAGGACTGATAATGGCTTAGAATTCACCTCTGGAAAATTTGAAGAATTTTGTAAGGATAGGGGAATTAAAAGACATAAATCAGTACCTGGAAATCCTCAACAGAATGGGGTTGTAGAGAGAATGAATAGAACTCTCCTTGAGAGAGTTAGGTGTATGCTCTCTAGCTCAGGTTTGCCACCTAAATTTTGGGGAGAAGCAGTTACCACTGCTGCTTATCTTATAAATAGATGCCCTTCTAGTGCTATTGGTTTTAAAACCCCTGAAGAACTGTGGACTGGTAGGGCTGCAGATTACTCAAACTTGAGGAAATTTGGATGCTTAGCATATATGCATGTTAGGCAGGATAAGTTGGAACCCCGAGCATTGAAATGTGTTATGGTGGGATATCCAACAGGGGTTAAAGGGTATAGGCTCTGGTGCATAGAATCTGGAAAGGGAAAACTCCTAGTCAGTAGAGATGTAGTGTTTAAAGAAAACATAATGCCTCTTAAGGAGCAATCTACTACTGAGTCTACTGGTAGAGGAGTTGAAGTAAACACTGATAAGACTAGTGATAACACTCCTATTAATGATGAAGTGTCTAGAATATCAGAAGTGACAGGTATAAAACAGGAAGAAGATGATCAACAACAGGCTAATACTGAGGACCTCAGTGAGTATCATCTAGCGAGAGACAGAGCTAGAAGAGTAATCAAACCTCCAGCCAGATACTCTGAAGCAGAACAAGTTAGTTTTGCTTTCTCAGCAGCTGAAGAGGTAAATTACAGAGAGCCTAGGTCTTATAAAGAAGCAATTCAGTGCTCTGAAAGCAAGCAATGGATCAAAGCTATGGAGGAGGAAATAGAGTCTTTATTGAAAAATAAGACTTGGATCTTGGTGGACAGACCTAAGAACCAGAAATGTGTAACATGTAGATGGTTATACAAGAAAAAGGTGGAGGTTCACAAAGGCATTGAGGTAATCAGGTATAAAGCAAGGTTAGTTGCTAGAGGTTTCTCTCAGCAAGAAGGTATAGACTTTAATGAAATCTTTTCTCCTGTTGTTAAACACTGTTCTATTAGACTTATACTTGCTCTAACTGCACACCTAGATTTAGAATTGCAACAGATGGATGTTAAAACAGCTTTTCTAAATGGTGAGTTAGAGGAAACTATATACATGAATCAACCAGAGGGATTTGAAGTAGCTGGCTGTGAAGGTCAGGTATGTCTCTTGAAAAAGTCTTTGTATGGACTGAAGCAAAGTCCAAGACAGTGGAATAAAAGGTTTGATGAATTCATGATAAGTATAGGTTTCAAGAGAACATTGCATGATAGATGTGTATACTTGAAAGAAGTTGCTGAGTCAGTGGTTGTTTACTTACTCTTGTATGTTGATGATATGCTTATTGCTAGTAGTTCTAGTTATGAGATTGATAAAGTAAAGCAATCACTGAGTGTTGAATTTGATATGAAAGATCTAGGGACTGCTAGAAGAATTCTTGGTATGGATATCAAGCGAGATAGGAAAAATATGAAACTTATGCTTGTTCAATCTGATTACTTGAAGAAAGTTTTGTTAAAATTCAATATGAATGAAGCAAAAGTTGCTCAGGTTCCTATAGCTCAACATATTCAATTGTCTAATAAGCAATGTCCTGTTACTATTGAAGAAATTAAAGACATGAGTGTTACCCCTTATGCAAATTTGGTAGGAAGCATCATGTATTCTATGCTTTGTACTCGGCCTGATTTGGTTTATGCTGTAAGTCTTGTAAGCAGGTACATGTCAAATCCTGGTAAGGCACACTGGGATGCTTTAAAAGGAGTATTAAGATACTTGAAAGCAACTGTTAATAAAGGAATTATGTTTCAAGGTGGAGCCACTAATTTAGAACAAGTTTTAGTTGGCTTTACTGACTCGGGTTATGCAGGAAGTACAGATACAAGGAAGTCCCAATATGGATATGTATTTACACTCTATGGAACAACAGTGAGCTGGAAATCTACACTACAATCTGTGGTAGCTCTTTCCACTACAGAAGCTGAATTTATTGCTGTTACAGAAGCAGTGAAAGAAGGTATATGGCTGAGAGGTATGCTATCTGAGTTAGGCATTAATCAACAGGTTGTCTCTATTCTTTGTGATAATCAAAGTGCCATTCATCTCGTTAAACATCAATCTTTTCATGAGAGGTCTAAACATATAGATGTTAAATTTCATTTTGTGAGAGATTTGGTGGAAAAAGGTGATGTGGTAGTCAAGAAAGTTTCAACTGATGATAATGCTGCAGATGTGCTTACTAAAGCATTACCAACTGTTAAGTTCCAAAAGTGTTGTTCTTTGATTGGTATGAGCTCTCTCGAGGAGAGCAAGTTGTTTGTCTAATTCTTGCAGGTAGTTCGGTGTATTCTAATTGTATTAGATAAGGTGGAGAATTGTGAGTAAAGTATCTACATACAATTAGTCTACATGGTTTCTCTGGTCTCGCCAGAGAAATGGGTCACCGGCGGAATGGAGATTTCGCTGCTCTAGATTTGATTTCTCTGGTGATGCTTTGCGCGGCTCTGGACCTGAGTTCTCTAGACCTGAGTTCTCTGGACTTGAGTTCTCTGAACCTGAGTTCTCTGGTGATGTGACTTCGCTGCTCTGGCATTCGGGCATTCGATTCCTCTGCATGAGTTCTCTGACTTTGACTCCGCTGGCATATTGTTTCCTCTGGTGTCTTCGAGTCCTCTGACTGGTAAACGCACGGGTGTTTAGTCTATAGCTGAGGGATCAGTTAGCAAATATGCAAGAGTTAAGGGAGTTCAGTTTTAGGTTAGTTACAACAAATCCAACGGATTTGTTTCTTCATTCCAGAAGTCGGCGCGTAGCATCTTCTCAACTGCTATTTCTTTTGTTTAAATACTTAGGTTAGTTGTTGAGTTGAAGCTTAAGAATTTCTATTACTGAAAACTAGTTGAGAGTGAGGAATTATAGCAATCTTGATAGATTTGTAGGCTATACACTTCTTCTAGTGTTGAGTGTTCTCAATTGTAATTGTAAAGTTCTTGAGTGTTCATAGTGAAATAGAATTGATTGTTTCTGCACCGTGGATGTAGGATTGAAAAATCCGAACCACGTAAATTGCCTCCGTGTTCTTTTCTTTTACGTTCTTGCTGCGTTGATTGTCTTCCCGAACAATTCCACAACAAGACAAAAAAAGAAGAAGCAAAGTTTAAGAAATCATGAAGAAATCTGGTTTAAGGAATCGAAGAACTAGGGTTCAATGTCTGGAGCATTCAAAATCGAAGAACTAGTATGTGTGGAGCATTCAAAATCGACGAACTAGTTTTTCTGGTTTAAGGAATCGAAAAATCAAAAGAAAGTCGAAGAACTAGGGTTCAAAATCAACCTACCGATTGGAGCATTCACCGTCGCTCAAAATCACCCTACCGATTGGGAATGTCGCGCCGTCGATCAACCCTTGCAATTTCTTCGAATTTCACAGAGGTTCTTCAATTTCCTCTCTTCTTTCGACTGTGGTGAGAAAAATTGAGGAAGAATGCAATTTTTTCATTGATTTCATACTTTTGTTAAAACGCCACATAAGTATTTGTATTTTTGTTTTTTAAAAGTTTAATAATGTTTGAAATTCCAACTGTTTTAATAAATCCACGTCACAGTTTCCGGCGTTCGACATCATCTTCCGGGCGTCGGAAAATTTTTAGGGGACACAATTGAAAAAATGTTGTTAGGTTGGGTACCGATTAGATATTATCGATAAGTTGGGACATAATCGATAATTCGGCCAAACGATGGGACATAAAGTGATATTTACCCTTTAATAAAATGGTTGATCATATGAAGAGAGTGAAATGAGGTTTCTATTTTTATGATAGTGTTAAAGTGAAGTAAAAATCTTTTTTTTTTATGAAGTTGAGTGAAGTAATTTTATTAAAAATAGAAAGAAATATCAAATATGAAACTGAAATAAAATGGTCCACGACATCGTTTCCATTTTGTGGATAATAGTTGATAACTTGATAATAATGATATTGTTGCAAGTGCAGCTTGGGTCCCACTATTATTGTGAGTGAAAGTTTGTGGCAGTGGCGAAGCCAGAAATTTAGGGGGGCTAAATTTGTACCCGATTTTTTGGGCATTTCGTATATTTCAGGTATTTTTTTATTAAAAGATAAACATAATAGTAATAGTAAGGAACAATATTTTCATAAATTATATAGTTTCAATACACTTTTGGGACATTTCGTACATTTAGGAATTTTTTATTAAAAGAAAAACATAATAGTAATAATAACGAATACCATTTTCATAGATTATATAGTTTTAAATAACACAATTAACATTAAATTAAGTATATATGAGGGGATATAACAAGTAAATCAATTTTTATAAGACAAAGTTATTTTATAATAAGTATAAACATATATATTATATATTGAAAAAAAAAAACTCAAAATTTTGGAGGGGCTCCGGTCCTCCTAGTCCCCATGTGGCTCCACCACTGATTTATGAACTTTATTATTATAAATAGAAATAAAAGCGATATTATAGACGGATCAAAAAAAAAATAATGAAAATGATATCGTAGACACATGGAATATAAAATTGATGGAAGGAGGGCAGGGGTGGGGCAGGGGGTCACTGCCCTCTCCCCCCCCCCCCCCCCGGGGATTTTCAAAAATACTAGGATATTTTCGTAATTTTATATTAAAAATTAAAAATATATAATTTTATCTACATCATTATCTTGTTGAGCTATTTTATACTGTAACTGATATGTAAGCTTTAGAGTTAAGATGCTTAAGTAAACACATAATAAATTTATGCATATCATGCTTGGATTTGATTCTATATAGAGATTTATTTTTTGAATTTGATATTGAAAGTTACTTTGCCTTACAAAGTTTCATTGGATTTTGGAAAATAAAATCACAAACTATTTTGAATTTGCAATTTTAATGTCTTTTGAGTGTGGCGAATTAAATCACTATTTTTTCAAGTTTTGCAATTTCGTCCCCCAATATTTTTCGATCGCTAGAGTGTTGAATTGGAGCTTACGTGGATTAGTAAAGACGACGTCGTTTTTATGAGGCCTAAACGACATCGTTTCGTAACATTTCAATTAAAAATTTCTCCAAATTAAAAAGAGACTGTATCCTGTATTTGCACTATATATAATATTCAATATTTAATAATTTTATTGTAAAATACATCGTAATATGAATATGAGCTTGAAAATTTGTTAAAATGTGTTTTTTTGTAATTTAAATAATATTATAATTGTTTTATTGATTATCATTTATTTTTAATTTAATTTAATTAATTTATTTTTTATTTAATTTTTAATTTTCTTTAAAAAAAATTGGACCCCTGAATAGAAAGTCTGAAGAAGTAATCAATCATACTATTCAATCATTTTTCATGTCGTAAACAATAATAATGTTCAAACTGTAAAGGTAATAATACATATTATATTATATAAATATAATAATGTAGTGGACAAGCACGCACTGCACTGCACCTAATTTAATTATAAAATAATTAGCTAGCGTAGCCATATTCATTCATGTAATTCCTCACCATATATCTTATAAAACCATCTGCAAACCTTATACCTCCATGTCTAGAGAGAGAGGGAAGACGTGAATAACTTCATTCTTCATTCTCAATAAAATTAAAATCAATATATGGCAGTGAAGAAGAAGGCGGCGAGGTGGCAGGACTTGATTCCGGTGTGTTTCAAGGTGAAGGCGGCGGAGAAGAAAGCGGCGGCGAAGCAGCAGTCGTCAAGGATTTCATTATTGGACTTGAGCAGCTCGACGCTTTCGGAGGAGCTCTCCGTGTCGCTGGCGGCGTCAAATCTCCACGTTTTCACGCTTCAGGAACTCAAGCTCATCACTCACAACTTCGCGTCCACCAATTTTCTCGGCCAAGGCGGCTTCGGCCCCGTTCACAAGGGCTTCATTGATGACACCCTCCGCCCCGGTTTGAAGGCCCAGCCCGTTGCCGTCAAGCTCTTGGATTTGGACGGCACACAAGGCCACAGAGAATGGCTGGTATTCAATTATATTTTCATTTTTTATTCCATCATTATTGTTGTTGCGCATTATACTTATTCACTTACCATCATCATCGTTCTAAATTGATCGTCTTTTGTTTTTTAATATTTGGTGATCAGACAGAAGTAGTTTTTCTTGGTCAATTAAGACATGCAAATTTGGTGAAGCTGATTGGATATTGTTGTGAAGAAGCGCAGAGGCTTCTGGTGTATGAATACATGCCTAGAGGCAGCTTGGAAAATCAGCTCTTCAGAAGTAAGTATTATTGTCTATTATTGACTCAGCAACCACTTTTTTGTTTTGTTTTGATATATTTTTCCTTTTCTTTCTAGAAAAGGGGTTTCTCAACTGATTCAAGTAAACGTATATAAATATATATATATATATAGTGTATATAGCTCTCTCTCTCATGATCAACTTGTTAGAAAGAGACTATATTGGACATATATTGAAAAAAAGTCAGTCCCTTGTATGTTCTTTCCTGGTTAGTAAATTGCAAGCTGGCATTTGATTGTAAATACTAATTGGTCAATTATTTTGTTAAACAAGTTAATTTACAGTACTCCACTAACCACTTTGTCTAGCTTGTATGATTTTTGATATAATAATATTAGATTCAACTACTCCACATATCTCACCTATAGTGTTTTTATATTGCAAGAGATGATTACTCTAAAGTCTCGTGATTACCCTATATTATATCTGATCATGTTCAATGGAACATATATTAATTTATTATGAATATTGTACGTACTCAGAAATGTGCATTCCACTTCCATGGTCAACAAGAATGAAGATTGCTCTTGGAGCTGCAAAGGGGCTTGCCTTCCTACACGAAGCCAACAAACCAGTCATATACCGCGATTTTAAGGCGTCCAACATTTTACTGGACTCGGTAATTCCCCTATTCATCATATACTTGTTGGATCTCAACCGCATTTGCTAATCCTTCCTTGCTCCCTTTTCTCAGGACTTCACCGCAAAGCTCGCCGACTTGGGGCTCGCCAAAGACGGCCCACAGGGCGACGAGACACACATCTCCACACGAGTTATGGGAACTCAAGGCTACACTGCCCCTGAATACATCATGACAGGTACTAACAATATAGTCATATGCATAATTACTAACTTTAACAGATCAACATTGAATGATAAGTGTACGTGTAGGTCATTTGACATCAGCGAGCGACGTATACAGCTTCGGAGTAGTACTCCTGGAGCTTCTAACGGGGCGAAAATCGGTAGACAAGAGCCGGCCTAACAGAGAACAGAATCTGGTGGAGAGGGCGAGGCCTATGTTGAAGAACCCGCGGAAGCTGATGAGGGTTATCGATCCCAGACTCCAAGGCCAATACCCTGAAATGGCGGCCCAGAAGGTGGCTGCCTTGGCTTATCAGTGCTTGACCTATCGCCCTAAGCTTAGACCAACCATGGCTGAAGTTGTCAGAGTTTTGGAGCCCTTGAAAGATGTTGATGACACTCAATTTGGCACCTTCGTATTTACAGTGTCCATGGACTGCAATCCGGTCAAAATTTTTCCTAAGGAGAATACTTAGCAATATTGCTTTTCATAGGAACCACTCTACTACACATTGTTGATACAGATTTCAAAAGAGCTTTGATTAGTATAGATAATTAGAAATGAAAATATAATCACACACCCATTTAATAGTACTTAAAATTTATTTTTTAATTGGTTCATCCCATGGAATTTTTTTTGTGTAAATAGGCAATAAAGCCTTTTCTCGGTTTAGTATCTACAAAGTCTTCCCTTTTAAATGTGAATGTATATGTTTATTTTTGTTCCTTCCATTATAAAAATACAATTATATATACGCTGTCAATTTGGGTTCAACTTATAAGTCTATCCGCTGACTCAAGACAATTATACTATTATTAAAACTTTGGAGACTTGGTACTCTTGTCTTGACTCTTGTACAAGGAGCTTATATATCTTATAAGGTTCTTTATTATTTCCTAATTTTTATTGATAATTTTCAATTGTATATTAAATATTCGTTACTTTGATTTATTATGGGTGATGATCGAGTTAAAGACTCAGTGTTCTTCATATTTTGGATTATGACATTATTTATATGATCTGGGTGCTACATATAGCAGGTCTCAATATATGAGTCCGAATTGATAATGTGTTCTTAAGTAACTATGACAAAGTTGAGGTTTACGCCTTTTGAAAAAGAGATTAATTAAATCATAAAGTTGTCAATATTATAATTCATTAATGGACATTAGATTTCTAGAAAAAAAATGAATATTAGATTTCTTAAACACGGAAAATTATATTTACAAGAGTCATGTTCATAATATAATATGGGCTACGATGGGTAGTGCACTATTAATTTTTTATAAGGCGTTTTATTATTCAAGATTTATAATATGAAAATGTACATTACATTATACTAAAAATAGGAATTGTAAAGTACATTACATTATACTAAAAATAGGAATTGAAAAGAAAAGAGTTTCATATCATACAGTTTATATTATAAGACAGAAGAACACAAATTTAATGACTTACATAAGTATTGTATTAATAAAGATATTAGATACGTAAATATTTTATTAAATATATATATATATATATATCAAGATTTAAAATTTGTTATTCAAGTAGCTAAATTAAAATGATATACATAAACAGTTTTAATATACATCTTATATATGTAACTTATACATTGCTAAAAAATCTTTAATTACCTTAATCAATAAGGAAATTAATTTAAGTTTTAATAATACCAAATTTTTAACTGAAAAACATTAAATTTAAAGATAATATCGTTTTATGTAAATTATGTATTACTAATATTATAAAAATATGTAAATTAGATTCACAAATATATTAATTTTGCATATGGGCCAAAACCAAAATATTTATATGCAAAAATGGGCCACAACAGAATAAGAGGCCCAAATAGCAGGAAAAAAATGGGCTCAATCCATTTGCTTTATTGGGCTTTTGGAAAAAAATTCTTTAATTAGCATCATCACTTAAAAAAGTTGTATACTAATTACACAATTACCAAAATTTTACAAAACATAACTACTTACAAATACTTTGTTTTGTAAATTCGAGAGAAATTTATATAAATACTCTCTTGATAATTTGTTCCTGTTTAACCCAAAACCAATAATATTGCTTACAAAACTAAACTATCACAATTTTATAATATTTAAATGTTTTTTTTAATCTCTTAGTAAAATAGCATTTATACTATCAAAGAAATGTACACACATCCACAAAATATTTTTTTTTCGTATTTTGTAAAAAAAATTGAACATCAACTATCAAAAATTACTATATCATTAATTATCAAAATGTACTATCTCATTTCAATAGTTTTATAAGTATTAATATTTGAATACAAAAGAATAATATATTTAAGTTAGTCAATATCATAATTAATCACCGACTTCTTCAAAATAGATTTTACCACTTAACACTACACTTCCATCACTTCCCACTAATAACCTCTTTAACTTTTGTGTAATTTACGATTCTAAAAAAAAAAGAGTGAACATTAGTAGCCATTTATTGAAACTACCTATGCATATCCTTTCGTTAGGGTGGTCAGCCCGTGTGGGGCACAATTTACGAATATGTAAAATTTTGCATGTAGTAATAATCAATAATTAAATGCATATTCTCCCGTTAGGGTAGGGGTGAGCAAAAATCAAACTGCAACGCAAAATCGAATTGAACCGCATCATTTCGGTGCGGTACGATTTTTGGTTCAGTTCCGAAAATTGTAAATCAAAAATTTTCGGTTCGGTTTCAGTTTTTAATTTTTGGTGCGGTTTTGCACCTTCACTACAACACTGTTCTCCTTCTTCTTTATGCTTGCATATATCCTCCATTTACAAGGCTCTTCACAGTAAGCCTCACATTTTTCTTTGTTTACTCTCTTGAAATGTATAGGGTGGCCCTTCACAATACTCCAACTAATCAATGCCTTCTTGCATTAGAATCCATCCTCAAACCGCATCCCTAACACTAGTTTCATGTCTGCAATCTCCCTTTTTGGATCATAAACCAACCTTGGCTGCTTACTCCTCACTAACTGGCTATCTGAGTCACTAATCATTGAGTTCTCAGAATCAGAGGACTCTCCATAATTTGACACATTTTCAGTTTGTTCCCTAGAGATAGCCAAATCATCTCCAAGTGTCCCTATACTCTATCTCACATTAACCCTAGCTTGCTTATATTCTTCATCCTCTAATCCTAACTCAAAATCTCCTAAACTGTCTTCAGACTCTACTAACTCTTCTTATCCCTCAGGGTGATAATCATCATCATCATCTGAATCTGTGTTATACTCTTCTGTGTTTGTCAATTGGGAGTAAATAGGCTCTATATCACCCTGGAAATTAACATGTTCCTTCCCCTCGGCTACATTCTTCTCTCCCATCTCTACTTTATCCTCTTCCTTATCTCCCTGCTGCCCTCATTCATCTACCTTTCCTCAGTTTTACCTGACTTTCCCCCTCTCTTATCAACTGATTTCTTAGTAGTTGTGATTGTTTTTGTTACTGTCTTGGTCACCACTTCAGTCACAGCTTTAACACCAGCAATGTTACCCCTCTTCCCATCATCTACATAAATGCTAATACTTCTACAAGTCTTAGAGACATGCTTGACCATTTGCATTACCTGCTTATCCTCAATCAAATCCATGAAGACAAGAGTTCTCGGAACCTTATATGCTAGACACTTCCAAGAGACGTACCCTAGTTTCTGGACTTCATCCTCTAAATCCAGATATCCAAACCTATCTTTATCGAAGCCAAATCTAGGTGAAACTTCACCCCCAGAATACAATCTGCTATTTGAGCCTATGGTAACGAACCTCCCTCCATGATGTATATACGGAGCAAATTCATCGCTACAAATTGAAAAAAACAGACAAAGAATGGGAATTAGTTCTAAATCAACTTACAGATTTCAGAACTCACCTCAACCCTAAATGCTATAATCTAATACTCCCTCCGTCCCGCTAAAAGCGGCAACGTTCTTTTCGGCACGGAGATTAAGAAAAGAAGTATTATGTTTTAATTAATGCGGTCCACCAAAATCAAATGACTAATTAAGTTTGGTCGCATTCTCACTGCATCTGTTCCGACGACGGCGATGCCGCCGGCGGCGCGCCGGCGACGGTGGCCCCATGCCCCTCTATCAAACCGCAAATCCAACACCCAAACTAGATTCATCAAATCGCATAGCCAGAAATTCTTCAAACTCAAAACCAATTCTCCAAGAAATTTTTCCATTCCAAAAATTCTTCAAACCCATAAATCGCATAATCCAAAAATCTTCAAATCCAGAAATTACCTTCAAATTCTCCCATATGTGTTTAAAAAATGATTTGTTTCAAAAATTGAGTCTCAATTCAATACATCAGAGAGACCAAGGGAGAGAGCAGAGATGAGGGAGAGTGAGATGAGGGTGAGGGGACGGATGGAGTGCCATAGCCGGAGCAGAGCAGTGGCATAGCCGGACGGACGGATGGAGTGGCCTAGCCCCCAAAATCAGACACCCAAATCAGAGATTGCAGGGGACGTCGCCGGAGCCCTAGCCCCCAAAATCGCGCGGTGAGGGGAAAGGTTCGTCGCCGCCGCCGGAGGTTGCAGGGGTGCCGCCGACGAGTGCCTACCTTCGAAGAGAGAGAGAGGTGAGAGCGTGAGAGAGGTGAGCAAAAGAGAGAATTTAATTAGAAAGCCCTAATTTTGATTAAATGGATTTAATTAAATAAAATATTTCTACTTTTAAAAAGTGGTCACTTTTAATGGGACAAACCAAAATGGAAATGTGTCCACTTTTATTGGGATGGAGGGAGTATGATATAGATGACACAAACAAAGAAAAATATGTAATGAACAAGATGTGCACAAACCCTACAAAGTGGGAAGCTCGTACCTGTCGCCCATTTTCCCTCCAAAGATGAAATACCCAAGCACGAAATTTTCGTTCGTTCAACTCGTGTAGCTTCTTGTCGACAGTGGTTTCTCTTCAACTTTTCGTCAACTTCTCCTCTCGTCAACAAGTTCTCGCCTTCTTCTCGGTCTTCTCGGAGTTAAAATTGCCTCCACAGTAGCAGTCAACAATGGTGAAAGTTGTTTTACAGCAAGAATTGTAAGGGATTAGGTTAAATTCGTGATTTTTTACCTGCCAACCACAAAACAACGTAGTTTAGGTAGTTTAAATTATAAAACGACGTCTTTTAATTAAGTGCTAAAAAATGACATCGTTTAGTACAGTGCCACGTAGGAGACATGTCCGCTCGGCGCATCGTTGGAGCAAAAAATCGTGGAAAAATTAAACGCGCGTCTAAATTGAGGGAATTTCAGACAAAAATTAAAAGTTCATGGAAAAACTTAGAATCGGGACAAAGTTGGTGAGTTTTAGCGCAATTAACTCTTTTTTTTTATTGAGCACAAAAAAATCACCTATATGTTGTTGAATGAACAAAGAAGAGAGCAACACACCATACACAGTTGTTCACTCCGAAGCTTAAAAGTTAAATCGGTGCCCTAGCCTACTTAAGATGGCCTCACTTGATACCGACGTCAATATGGTTCCCGCCGGCGATGGATCCTCCGGCGCCGGGCCCTCCACCATCAATCCCTCATCGTCCACCAAGAAACCCAAGCGATTCGAGATTAAAAAGTGGAACGCCGTCTCCCTCTGGGCTTGGGGTATAATTCAATTCTAAATTAAACTGTAATTCTGTAATTCGGTTTTCTCTTTGCTATAGCTTTTTTTTTTTTTTGTGTGAGTACGTTGTTTCGTTTTTTAGATAGCTTCGGACATAAACCCTAATTATTCGTGCAGATATCGTGGTCGACAATTGTGCTATTTGCAGAAATCATATCATGGATCTATGTGAGTCTCTTTTTTGCGTTATTCTATTCTATTTCTAATTTGTAACTCGTTTTATTTGTTTGATTTAATGTTTGTGATGCTCTAATTAGGCATCGAGTGTCAGGCTAATCAGGCCAGCGCAACAAGCGAGGAATGCACAGTTGCATGGGGTATATTCCTCACCTTTCTCTCTCTCCCTCTCTTTCTCACTCACACACACACACTTGCTGTATTTTGTTAGTATATTTTTCATGGCTCGGTTGGTATGTTCTATTCAATTTTTGGTGTGATTGAATTTGATGGTTAAACAGCTGGATCACGACTCCTTGCATAGTATATTGCTACTCCATGGACAGAAATTTAAATGTGCTACAGGCAGAATATTTGTTGACCTTTTTATTTCTAAAAGTTGTTAAAATCAGTTATGTCTACCAATTTTGCTTACATTATTGTGTCCTCAGATTCTCTTTTAATCTGTTATTGGCTTTCTGGTTTAAGTAGTATTTGTATGTTTCTGTTGCAACGTGTCCCTTAACCTTCAATGTTCTTGTGAAAATTAATGGCATCCAATTAGCAGAGTTTACCATTTAATGTTATAATTGGGGTTTAATTTTCTTCTACTGGAAAAGATGATATTATCACTGCAGTAGATGTGCCAAGAGCAGAATATAATCCTCCTCTAAACATATCCATCAATCGAAGTTCTAGATGTTGGATAGCATAGATATTGGTTAGAAGGCCAGTTGAAATGTGCATCTAGGTCACTTGGCATTTGGTGAATGATTTCTTGAGTCTACTTTCTATTCATAGATTTCAGGATTAGGGAATCCCAATGCTGGTAAGGAAAATAAACATTATTTTCTGCAAATAACTCTTGTTCTGGTGTGCATATTGTAGTAAGGCGAAGAAACCAAAGGCTGTGCTTCTATCTCTTGTTTCGGTATTCCATGTGAAATTGAGTCTAGATTGGCATCCTAGACCATGTAAGTGAAGGTTCGCCAGGAAAGATTTTATCCCAATTCCCAATTAAACTCTTTGCATCTCTTCTTGTTTGTCCTAAACTGTATAACTACCACTAAGTTTCTGATTCCGGGTTCTCTAGGATATATGTTTTGCTCGACCTCTATTATCTTGTATGTAAACGTAATGAAAAACTATGAAAAATCATGATCATCTATATTGACACAAGATGTTTAAACTTGAGAGTTGTATTTACACTGCCAAGTGCCAATATTGGTATATCTTAATGTATTATCTTGGCCATAATGCCAGAAAGTGTACATAAATGACATTACTTGATGTATTTTTTAAAAAATTGATCTCAGCAAGCTAAGCTTGTAACCGAACTTCCTGAAGATATCTTTGACTCTATGTGTTACTTACGGAGACAGCAACAGTCATTAACATAACATTTGAACCATATATAAAGGGAATTCAAACTTAATTCAACACCTGCTGGCCTTTTTTTTGTGTTGACTTAGTCTTCCATGTCAAGATCTTTGGTTGAGATTTCCTTTCCATTGGAGACAAGCTTCTCTTGTGGGGAACTCAAAAGATAGCATGCCATAAAATCAGCTGGTAAAATCTTGTTAACTGGAGCTTCATTTACCTGTTAAGCTCTCTCTTGTGGACATCTGCATGAGATCCTCTTGCTTGCACTGAATTTTCTGACACGTGCTGCTGAGCCTTTCATTTGTATTTCTCCTGTAGTGACCTAGTCTTTGATTTGCTTTACTATGAAGCCTTACAGTTTATTATGTTCTATTTTGAAATCGCTAAAGTGGTTTCATGGTGAATATTCGTATGTCTTGCAGTACTTTATTACTATAACTTTCTATTATGGTGCAAAATGCTCGCTAGTTTCATTAAGCCTTTTGTGTTCAATTATTCGGCTTTGATAATATCTGTGGCTAATTTTGCATACCTGAAGCTGTGGCATCTCTATCTAATTGCTTCATTTATTGAGCTGTGGCCACCTTCTCATGCATATGGAAAGTAACACCATAAAAGTTGTTCGGCAATGTGCTTTATTTTAACTATTGAGTTGCCACAATGATCCAGGTTGATGGCAGCAAGAACAGAACTTTTCTACTGTATCTGTACAAATTGACATCAAACATGTATTTAGTGATTGAGATGGAACTCTTGATATTTAGTAAATATATTCCAACTACAAATGTTTGTAAATGTAATTTTCTTTATGGATTTCCTATAAAATATACTTGTATCACTAATCAGGATCAGTGGCAACTTAGACATTATTTCTACTTACTGACATACTGTTGAGCTTTTGAGAAATTTTTACAAAACAAACCCATTCCTCTAATTTGTGGAATTAATGGCCATTACCATCTGTCACCAATATTTATTTTCCTTGTGAACAACATGTAAAACTTGTTTGTGAAACTTGGAGTAGTTACAGGGGTTTTGAAAGACCAAAAAGAGGATGTACTGAGAAGAGTATGCAATGATCTGGTTCTTTGGGTAGTTGTACTCTTTTGTGGTCGTTTCTTAAACCCCCAACTCCCCGTAGGCGAAAGCTTGGAGAGTTCTATTCTTGGAGTCGATGACTTGATGGTGTTGGTATCGCATCACTACTTCTTTTGTGGTTGTTTCCGTTGACCTTGTTGAATCCAAATGTGGTAGTTGCATCTATGGGCTTTGTTTCATTAAGCAAAACTATCGTTCTACGTTTTTGTTTTTAAATTGAATTTCCTACAGGTGTTTGCAATCATGCCTTCCACTTCCATTGCATTAGCAGATGGCTCAAGACTCGTCAAGTTTGCCCTCTGGGTAAAGTGCTCATTAATGTTACAGCCAATAATCTATATTGTCTTGCAGCCATTGACAGATTTCATATCTAATCCTTGACTAAATCATGCAGATAACAGCGAGTGGGAGTTTCAGAAGTATGGTCACTAGAATTTTAAATCGTTATCTTCTTCTAGACTGGAAATATGACCTGTGAGTTTTTGAAGCAAATTTGAAGCACTTCCTTTCTTGGAGAAGAAGTAATATGTTCTGTGAGTTTTTGAAGCAAATCGTTATGTAGCAAATTATGTTGCAATTTGCTATTAGTTCTTTAAGTTATTATCTTTCTACGCAAAGATAATGTGAATATTGTGCTTATGATGGTTTATATTGTTATGTCTGGAATTGAATCATTTTTCTCTAATGAAATCGAAAGGTACCTTCTCGAGGCACCGAGGCCCGATAATTATGGATTTGCGCTTCATTATTTCTTGTCCACTTTCATAAAATTATTGTACCATATTTAGGCCCTCTTTCTAAATTTTCCAGTTAGTTTTAGTACCTTGTATTGCATCTACACCGAGTTCCGGGACACTTAAAAAAAGGGAGGGAATATATAGATTCTCATGTAATTATATGCATTTCTTTTTACTTAATAAAAATTTCCATGTTTTGTTGTTTATACAAAAGGGGGTAATTGTAGTTTCTGTGAGTATTTCAGAAACAGAATTATAAAAATAGAACTTTCTATTCCTGATAAAAAAAAATATTCTATTTTCGGAATATGTACTACTCGTATGTCCCCGGGGACGATATGTTAAAATACACTCTAAATACGTGTTGGGGGATGCATTTTATACCACTGAATTTTTAATTAAAAAATATATGGTGAAATGCATTTGTCCCAAGCAAACTTTCATCCCTCACCTTTCATGCCCCCCTGTCGTGCTGCTGGGTTCGTTCTCTATTTGGGAAAAGAATTAAGTGAATGGGTAGCACAATTAGGTTCGCAAGCCCTAGTTCTCTATTTTAAGTGATTGGGTTGGGCCCCATCCAGTTTAGGGGATCTGCTGCATGCATTTTTTATCTCATTTTCAATTGTTTTAGCCTAAATTTAGAGTTAGTGATGCATTTAGGTGATCTGCTGGGAGTGCTCCTAGTTCTCTATTTTAAGTGATTGGGTTGGGTAGGACGATTTTAGGCATCTTAAATTCTTATTTTTATTTGGTATTTCATTAATTTATTTTTCTTAAT
Organism: Salvia miltiorrhiza; assembly: GCF_028751815.1. Classification (NCBI taxonomy): domain Eukaryota; kingdom Viridiplantae; phylum Streptophyta; class Magnoliopsida; order Lamiales; family Lamiaceae; genus Salvia; species Salvia miltiorrhiza. The sequence goes on along the minus strand of NC_080390.1, from coordinate 37,381,019 downwards.
GAATTATATATATATATATATATAATAAAAAATAAAAACATATATTTTAATATTTATTTAGTAACAAAAATCAGCACAAAAATTTAGTAAAGATAGCGAAGATAAACATACAATAAAATGATTTATATACAATATTACCAAGGTCCATAACTATAACTTTGACCTTCAATCCTTTCCATGCCATAGGCATAAATATTTATTTAATACAGGAAGAAAATTTGCATATATATTAATAATTAATAATTAATTTAATATTATTATATTGGTTGCAGATTAATACAAAAAAAATATCTATTTTTATAATAAAGTAAAAGTTATTATTTCCTAAAAGTGAGGTCATTACGTGCATGTAATTGGTCTTTTTTTTTTTTTTAAATATCAAGAGTGCTAGATTTATGATAGGTTGAATTCTCATAGCAAGTACTCCACTAATGTAAATAATTTTTTCATATGAACTCGAGAGCTGCATTTGCATATCATGCTGCAGTTTCTCATCAGATAATTTAGATCATTCATGTGGGATCAAAACACTGCAAAAGCCACCATTTCTCCACCTCACATAAGACAGAAGCCATCAACATCGAACACCTAAAAAAACAGCCAAAGATTTTACAACTGGAAAAAAAAAAAAACTTATATTTATCTATATTACAGGTATATGTAGTTGACACAAGCAATAGCATCACTTATGAAGCAATCAAAACAGCAGAATAAGTGAGAAAAGTGGCAACCAAACCGGGGCTAGAGTGTGTGATTCCAGCGATGAAATTGAAGAGACGGTTAGTTTAAGTTGGTAGGGGAATGTGGATACCAAATGCTTCGCACGCTCTTACGTGTGATCTCTGACTCTCAGTAAGCATCCCTCTCCATCGATGAACAATTCCTAAAGCAATTCCTTTTCCCTCAAACACCCTCCCATTTCAACACTTGCATGATCAAATTTCACAGCCTCCGCATCACTTATTGCTCCAACTGTGGTGATGCGTTGATCAATTAATGAGCAAACTCTCACTTCCAGCCGTTTGCTGCAGGCAAATCAACGAGTGGTTTCTTGCTTACCTGTGACAAAGTTGAGTCATTAAAATGAAATGTAGAAACAATCATAAAGATAAGGATGGTTGAGTCATAAAGATACCTCCAAACTCTCGAATACTACAAAATACCATTTCTCGTAACATTTTTGCTCATTTATATTTTGTATCTTCATATGTTATTTACAGTTTTACTGTAATGTTTTATATTAAATCTCAATTTAATAATGATTTTATTTTTCATTTTCTCCTTGATTATCTTTACAGAGGTTGTCCACAATACAATCTGCTTATACTAAATTATCCATGATGCTAACAAATTTAGAAATTTGAAAGTTGTTTTTTGAGTTTGATTCTAATGATGATTTGTTCTTCATTTTAAGCAACCAAACTATGAATCAAAGATCAATAACTAAACATAGTAGTATTAGTTAAATCATTGAATAACACCTTTATTGTCAAGTACTCCCTCCGTCCCATGACACAGTTCTTTTCGACACGGGAATTAAGAAATTGGTATTTTGTGTGTTAAGCGTGGTAGGTGAAAAGTGAAAAGATGAATAAACGGTAAAATTTTTGTCATTTTTAAAAACATGTCAAACTTCGTGGGACAAATCAAAAGGAAACTGTGTCATGCTTCGTGGGACAAAGGGAGTATTTAATGGTGACGATTTTCTACATCGAGTATTTGATGAGCTAGTAATATATGAACTCGTATATCAGTTTAGAGAGAATGGAATGATAAAAATTGTGATTGAGAATGAGGAAGGAATGCAGAATGGAACTGAGAAAAAATGGGTTAAGGAATCTGGAGCAGAGGTTGGTGTTTTAATCTCGTAAGGATTAATCCTTCATTAAGTATATTGGGAATATAAGGATAAAATTATGTATTTAATTTGGGCTATAAGTTATAGGGTACAATTGTAAATTTATAATTATTTATTATTATTATTTTATATAGAGGCTATATTGAATAAAATGGAGGCAGTAAATAGAATTACCCTAAATAAAATTATCCTTTTTCTTTCGTCTAATCAATTGAGCTAGTGAACTTATTTAGATTGGGCTTATTTATTTATGTTGGGCCTTTTCATTTGTTTGATTATTTAATTTATTTTATACTAGCTTTGTTATTGATTTGTGAGTAGATTGATTAACTATTTGTATATATGTTCAACTTCATGATATGATATATTTCATGCATTTTAAAAAAATGTAAATAAATTTAATGAAATGATAGCCCTTAAAGAAAGAGGAGTTTTGAGAAATTTGATATAAGAACAAAATTTACGCTAATTTTTAATATGATGAATATAAAGTTACACGTATCCTAACATTTTGACTTAAAGAGAGAGAATGAGCTTTGTTGGTGTGAAAAAAATATGCAGTGCAGATAAAATAGAGTGCAAATAATTAAACCAAATATTGAGAAGGATAGAAAAGTGTAGAGTGAGATATTTTTCTTTTCATTTACCATCTTGTTTAAACATTTGCAATTCAACGTACATAATTTTTTCAGTATTTGTTATTTAATTTAAATTAGACTACTACGCCTCCATTGTGATGCACGAAAAATATTGTATGTATTATAAATATAATATTTTATTAGTGAATGCAAAGATATTCAAACTTATTATTTTTATTTTTATTAAATATTTCATCCGTCCACCAATTCGTGTCCTAAGAAAGGGGGGCACAGATTTAAAAAAAATGTATTATTTATTTGTTGAGTGGAGAAGGGGTACGACTTTTAAGAAAAAGTGATTTATTTGTTAAGAAAATAATTACTAAAAATGGGTAGGACACGAATTGGTGGACATACCAAAATAACAAATTAGGACATGAATTGGTGGATGCAGGGAGTAACATAAAATGTGATTTTTTTTGAAATATATACATGCTTGGCTCGGAGGATGTAGTCGTGTCCTTCCCATCCGAGCCCTTGGAGCGCTTTGACGAGTGGACATCATCGCCGGTAGACGCGAAGCGCTGAGATTCACGCAGAATCTGTCAAGCTTTGAAATACTTGAATCTAGCTCTGTAGTTGACATTATAACTCTCTTGTGCTTGTTCAGTGATTACCACTCATTTCACTCCTCCAAGTGGCGACTCCCACTGCTTGACGTCCTTTTGGACGCGTTAAAAGTGATACTTGATCTGCTTGTTGTCATGGTGAGGAGTGCCAGAAAGTAGAGTTTCGCTGAACCTTCGAGTTATCTCCCCCCAATACGTGAATGCCTTTTGATCAGAGCCGGAGTTGTGGTTAGCCTCCACCCACAACATATAAACTAGCTCAGTCTCCGTTGAGGTGCTGCCGGTTCGTGATCTTATTTGTCTTAGGGAGTGATGGAATTTCTGCTATATCATCGTCACGAGTGAAACGAGTTTCATTCAAGTTGATAGCATCAAGACCGTGGCGAAGCATTCGAGCCTTAAGAAAAAGACGAGAACCCCAATCGGGAAAAAATGGGAATGCCCGAAGAATGGGCTTGATTTTTGAAGAACTCATTGAATCACGATCCTTTTTTAATAAGTGAAAGATGAGAATAAACATGTGAAATGAGAGAAGAAGATGAAAAAAATGAAAGAATTATGAAGTGTTTGATGTAAAAAAATGAATAGAAAATAGGTATATTTATAGGAGGAGAATGAAATAAATACATAAAAAAAAAAAAAAAACAAAGAGGGAAGGAGCTGTTGGGAAGCAATAGTGATATTAAAAAAAAACAAATTTTCAGATTTTTTAACAATTGTTTAAATTTTCTTTTTCAAAAAAGGGGCGGCGTCCGATATATACTTCTTCGAACCCAACGCTAAAATTGGAGTCAAGCCTCGAGCCGATGGGGGCAGCAACGCAGTGAGGTGCGAAGCGCGCGTAGGCTCGAGCCACCTTGCTCGCACTTAGTGAGTTAATCAACTATAGCTTAGAGATATAATTTGCGTGGTTTTAGTTTAATGGTGTGTATTTCCATTTTACATGTTATGATGTTAACATGTTACGAATCATTTTAGAATAAAGATGAACTGAAAATACCACAATTAAAATTATTGATCACAATACAGTAAAAGGGAATGGCAAAAACTAATAAATCCTAATAGAATTTATAAATCTTAATCAAGAGTAAGAGCATCCACATTAGTTGACTCGTTCGATTAATTCGAGTTAACCCATGCAGGCTTCGATGACTTGAGGCGTGGCGCGATAGGATGAGCTCGACTCATCTGGTAATATATCAGACGCGTGTTTACACTCGCTTTAATTATAAAAAAATAAAAAAATGTTTGAAACTCGAAACTTCAACGCCTATTTCGCCGATTTTTAATTTTTCCTTTTTTTTTGTTCTCTTCGTTTCCTCCCAACTGCTATTGCAACTTTTTTTTTTCTCTTTTCCTCCAACAGAACTTTGCCCCTTTTTATTCCATTTTTTCTTCTATAAATACCTATCCATACTACACTATTTTCACACTTCACAATATCACCCTCCAAAAACTTTCTCTTAATATCTCTATTTGTTCTTCAATGGATCCCAACTATCCCGATTATTTTTTCTCAAATTGGACTGGTGATCTTTTCGATTCATACTACCAACCGGACCTCTCGACGGTGAATTTGGACGACGAGCCTCAAGGCGAAGGTCATGGCTTAGCGAAGCCACAACGTCCAACGTCGAGGAAGGCGAAGGCCTACAAGGTGTAGGCACCGGCTAGTGCAGGCGACAAGAGTGTGTGGATCGAGGAGACCGACGATGTCATCTGTGGTGTCGACCAGAAAGGCGAATCCTATTGGGGGCGAGTATTGGATGGAGTTAATGCCATGGTGGGCGGGTCGTTAACCGTCCACTAAATCAAATCGCATTGGGCCCGTATCACTGCCAAGGTAAAGCTTTGGGAAGCTACATGGGTAGAAGCCAACGCCAAGTGGCCAAGTGGTCACTCCCATGACATGATCCGGGAAAAGGCTCAAATGCTATACACATTGCGTAGCTAGGATGTTCCATTAAAGTGGTGCAACGCGTGGAAGATTCTCCATGCGAAACGGAAGTTCAAGTTGTTGTACATCAAAAGAGACGTTTATTCCTCCAAAAGGACAAAGACGTCGAAGAGTGACGATTTCACTACCTCGACCTCGGGCAAATTTTTTTTATCTTCCCGACCAATAAGTAACAAGGCAATGAAGGCAAAGGCGAAGGGCAAAGCGTCAGAAGGTTCGGTCCTTCCTCCCGAGTACGTGAAATTTATGCGCGAGACACGCACAAGTCTTGGAAGAATCGCCGAGGGGTACTACACGAAGAATCGCCTCAAGCAAGAGATCCATGTCGACATACGTCGAGGATGACACCCGAGCAACTAGAAATTCATGTGCAATGGGTGGCGACGATTCTAGTGAGACAGAGAGGCGGAGATGTTTGATTTTCTTTTTTAATTTTATGTAATTTAATTTTCGTATTTTAGTTTATGTAATTTAAATTTTCGTATTTTAAATTAATGCAGTTTTAATTTTAAGAATTATGTTATTTAATTTTGTCATTTAAATTAAATGAAAAAGCCAAAAATCAAAACTAATTCTATAAAGTCACCAGGATGAGTTTAATGCAGCCCTTGATTCATAAGTGGTCCCCGAACATGGATTAATCAAGGCTTGACTCAACCAATGTGGATGCTCTAATAAATCCTATCAAAATTAACAAAATCAAATTAACCCCCAATTATTAATTAGTTTTTAAATACTACTCCATCTGTCTATAAAGATTGTGTTTTATTATTTTTGTTCGTCCACAAAGGGTGTGTGTTTTCATTTTCTAGAAACTCTCACTTATACTTTAAACCTCATTTATACTCAATATTTACAAAATATTCGCTCATTTCTTTTACAATTTGGTGGACCCATCCTTTGTGGGACCTTTTTAATATTATAATCATGTTTCAACTAGCTATTTTCATTAAAATTCGTGTACTCACTCCATCACACACTCTTTGTGAACGAATGGAGTACTTATTTATTGATTGAGACCGTTCGTACAGTAAGAACCATTGCCTTGTAGTTTGGTGTAACTATGGACATTCTTAAGATTACTATTCCAATTGGTCGAGTATTTGATCACAATTTGTGTAACCATTAGACACATCAAATTCGAACCCTCTTCGAATCAAATCGATCATGTTAGAATCCACCATGACGTGGTCCTTCAATTTAATTGTTAATCTATACTAATAGAAAAGGAGCCTAAGACGCTATAAGGCACAATTTGTGGATTACCTATTTTATCCCTGTTATATATTTATTATTATATTTATAAAATATAAATGTATTTTGATATATATTTATTTGTCACCCAAATCTATAAAGAATATTTTATATCTATAGCTATTGATAAGGCATATAAATAAATATATTCGTCCAATAAATTATCTAATAAAAATAAAAAATTAATAATTTTTTAAATAATAGATTATCAATTAAAATAACATTAATTACACGTACAATCTGCTAGTTCCTAAAAAGAAAAAAAGAACTTGAACCTCTTGAGTTTTGATGGAGGCGAATCTAATGGAACAATTGTATCACTAACCTACTCAGAACCTTCTTCATCCAAACCCATTTGTCCAGCTCCATGCATACCATAAAGGGATATTGGCCTCAAAATACATGAACTTTGAGCATTTTTTGGTTTTTCCCATCAACTTTTAAAGTTGTCAAAAAATACACCAACTTTAAGATTTGTTGGAAATTGACACTTTCCAAGTTTTGAATATTTAAAATTTACCCTCTTCAAAAGATTTATTATGAAATTACCCCACTTGTTCTTGAATTTGATAATACCTTGGTTAAAATTTTGTTAAAATTTGTTCACCCACGCTCACGCCTAAAATGGTATCAAAGCGGGTTTTAATTGAGGAATTATATTATATTTAATTTATTTTATGATTTACCTTGGGGATTAACCCATGTGAGAGGAGACTCCATTGAATTGGAATGGATCCGGACGAATGTCCGAGATGTCTTGTATACATGATATCTTTCCAAATTTTGGAAAGAGAGGCTAGTCACCTAATGGGTGAATTACGATGGTATTGGAGAGCACTCATGCTCAACATTAACGAGGACGAGGAGACTGTTCATGAGATCATTACGAACATCCAGGAGCATCTTGATGCCCTATTGGAGAATGTCGTGGCCAAATCGGCAAACAGACAAGCCAGAGCCTACCTCCATCAATATCATACTTGATGGAACCGAAGGACAAAGCTGGAGTAGCTTATCCAAGCTACCACAAGATCGAGCCAAACTCTTCCGACAACGTCAACTTGCGGGAGATTCAGAAAACGGTGGAATATTATGGTGTCAAGCTGTATGAACTACCGATGGAAATAAGCAGAATATCACTCAAACAAGAGGAAATACTCACCCTCTTGCGTGATATCCAGAAAAGAGTGGAGGACATCGAAAGGCGAAAACCATGTTCCGGAAAAATATGGAATAAATGGTCCAAAGACCCGACGTATCCATTACCACTCGATGCAGCACCCAAGGAGTTGCAACCGGAGGACATAATCCGAATCATGAAAGGCAAATGAATAACCTTGATCGAATCGGATTAGAAGATCTACAAGAGTTAGCAGAATCTTTTGCTAACCTAAATATGGTTGATCTAAAGATGAACCAAGGAGAAGGGGTGCCCAAAACTGAGCATCAAGAAGGAGAGTCGTCAAAGAAAGGTGGGGCTCAAGAAAATGAGAGCCAGTTTCAACGAACCAGACGACGACGGCCCCAGATGCGGGATACTCCTGTAGGAAAGGCCACATTAGAACCAATCCATCCATACGGATTGATTCTCAACCTCGATGAAGCCAGTTTCAAAGATTGGGAGAGTCTCATCGACGAATGGGCTTCATCATTGAAGATCGTGATTGCCACGATAGATTATGACAAAGAAGAATTTGTCAAGATCTTCGAAGCAAGTTTTGCCGGCATGGTAAAATAGTTCTGGGATAGAGCCGATACCCAGGGAAAGAATGATTTGTTTAGCCACACGTCAATTTCTCAAATCCTCGAGTTGGCTACTAAACAAATTAAAATCCATTTTCTTGGAATGGGTTTTTCCGAAGGATCTGCAGAGGAGAAGCGCAAGAAATATCAACAAGCACTTTACAATTTAAGATTGGTTGTGCTAGAGCCCAAAGCTCTTGATGAATTTCTGCGCCTGTACACCCTATATGTCCATATGGGGGTGATTGATGATCAGACCGCCAAGGATCTCTTTTTCACAAAATTTCTGAGTCCATGGAGGGAGATGCTCATCAACGAGTATGTGTCACCAGGAGAATATCCACTTGACAATGCGTCAAGAAGGATGTCCTATGTTCACAGGAAGCTGTCCGAATGGTGCCAGAAAGCAGCGGACCAGAGGAATCTCAAGAAATTGAGAAGACTCAATAAGAGATCTCATTGATGTGCGACAACATTGATCTTCCAACAGAGATTGGTGCTGAGTTGTTGTATCAACGGAAGAGCAGAAAGAAACATAGGTACCAACCCTATGAGAAAAAATCAAGGAGAAGTTCTTGGAAGCCAAGGACTATGTGGACCAGACAGAAGGCACGCTCCTACAAATCGGGCCAACGGAGCGGACCATCCAGAAACCGATTCTCATCTCAAAAGAGAATCCCGGTGAGGAAAACTTTCAGGCGTACTCAAGCCAAAGCAAATGAAAGTTTCAAAGATTGCAACTGCTGGACATGCGGTGCAAAATGGCATATCTCTACCAATTGCCCAGACAACGAGAGAAGAGGGCTAAAGAAATTTGAATCCACACAGGATATCGAAGATGCCCTCTACTACCAGAAATTGATACCCGTGTATCAATTTGAAGATATATCCTCTAATGAGAGTATATACGAACAAGAAGAAGTCTTTAGTTCTGAAGATTCAGGTTCAGATTGGACCAATGGATCAACCGGGAACGAGTCAGACTAAAGAAGAGAACGAGATTTTCCACACTCAGAAGGAGGATCAGAATGGATTTACCAGTCATTTTCTGATCCCACAAGAAGAAGTGGTGAAGAAGCTCGTAAAAAAACTCAAGAAGGAAACCGAGGAAGTACAAACATACCAAGGGTTTTCTAGTGGAAGACTGAATCAAGTTTTTCACAGCTTGAGTCCATTCAAAAGGAGGCATCATGTTTATTTCGGCGTCACCAGCCGAGAAATGGCGCTTCCAATCGAGATTACAAGTAACCAGGTGGAGATCCAACTTGTTCCAGCCGAAGATATAAGGCGGGATCTCAAAAGAATGAAGCCAGAAGTCGCTAATACGATGAAATGGATTCATATTGGAGCAATTCAGTTGGTAATCAAATCTGCCCTCTTCCCTGGGACATATCAACCAATTGATGTTGCGCTCTGCGACAAGAGAATTAGGGATGCTAAAGAAGCAGTTCTTGGAGCTTTTCCAGGCAATCTCTATGCCAAAAAGATTATAACCGAGATGTACCCACAAATCACTTATAATCTACAGAATTCATCCTTCAGCCGAGCCCTGACATTATATCAGGATTACAAGAGGAAGGATCTCATGACGAGAGGAAATAGGCCATACTCACTCACATATCAAGTATCGTATGCCCTATCGAATTCCCATCACACAGAATTGTTTCTGGGAAAGAAATTTATTGAAATTCCAGAAATATTCAAGGAGGTAGCCAAGGCAGTCAATCCAAACCGAGTGGAGATTCCCCAGATCAGGGAAATCGACATCGACGTAGGAGACAAGCAGATGCTAAGCCATGACCAGAGCCTCAAATTGGGAGCACCAAGGCTATCATTCCAAGGAAATAGGCTAACTTCAGGGCCTATAACAAGAAGTTTCTCTCTATCTTATGAGAGAAAGGCGATTCAGAAAATACCAGTTCCAGACATGAGGGTTAAGCTCAAATGTCCCAAAGGATGGAAAAAGGTTTCCACAAGATTTAATACAACCGAAAAGGAAAATAAGTTTCCTTGCAACATGTTGTATTATTTGGCAAATCCAGAAAGCAACCGATATATCGAAATTCTGGAGGTCGGAGGCTTTGAAATCCAAGTCAAAGGCCAAGCCGGACAAGAAACTGACGTTCTGATCTTAGGACGCAATTTTCTCGACAAATATCAACCATGGTCGTGGAAAGCAAGTGGAATGGAGATTACGATCGGTAGACAGAGGTTGCTGATCTGATGACAAGTCCATTCTCGATATACATCTCTATTGGGATGTTATATGAGAAGTTCAAAGCAGAATATTTTGCTGCTTATGTAGATTCAGGAGCAGGAATCTGTACGGTAAAACGAGGAGTCTTTCCAGCAGAAGTTGAAGAAGAACTACCTCGAATTGCGGGAAGAGATTTCTCCAAGAAGGTTTTGCTCTTATCAAAGGGAGTAAAACAGACGGAAATATTGATCGGCGGTGCAGGACAGACACCTTGGTACAAGGTCAAGACCCCACCGATATATTTCCATGATACCGGAGCAGATATATTATTTGTAAATAATTTTCTGCAAACCTTCAAGCGGTATATATACACAGGACAATGAGGCCAGGAGGCTGGTGTTCACAACCAATTGTGACCACAAGATCATTGTGCAAAGGCTCGAAGGAGCTTTTAATCGCTCAATGCCATTGAAATTTCGCAGCAAGCGTGGTGATGATGGCAGACTCCGGAGACCACAAATGAAGGATCAACGGAGATTCAGAGATGTTCTGCTTAAATGCAGAATCGAGGGATTCCCAGATCTCTCCGAGGAAGAAACTAAAATCCTCAAAGCCTCCCTGAGATCACACAAAGATATCAAGGAAGAAGAACATGTGTCCATTGCCGACGTCAAAAGGAGGATTCAGAAGTGTTACCATGAGAATCCTTTGGCATGGTGGGACAAGAACCAGCTCGAAGCTACCTTGAAAGTTAAAACTGGAAAGGAGCATGAGTTTGTAAGATTCAGACCTATCCTGATGAACACTCAAGATCAACAGGATATGAGGAGTATAATCAAGGAACACCTTGATTTGAAGCTGATCGAACCAGGGAAGTCGCCTTACAGCAGTCCTGGATTTCTGCTGAGAAATTATGGGGAGATCAAGCGAGGAAAGCCAAGATTGGTCATTAATTACAAAGGGATTAATGATATTCTTGAGTTTGATGGATATTTCATCCCAAACAGAGAACACCTTATCAACTGCATCAGAAGTGCAAGGGTATTCTCAAAGTTCGATTGCAAGTCAGGTTTCTACCAGATTCGCATGGAGGAAGGGAGTAAGAAGTTCACAGCCTTCTCAACTCCACAAGGACATTATGTCTGGAATGTCATGCCAATGGGGTTAGCCAATGCGCCTCAGATATTCCAAAGAAAAATGGATAATCTCTTCAAGGATTATTCTTCGTTTATGTTTGTTTATATTGATGACATTCTTATTGCATCAAAGAACATTCATGAACATGTCAGGCATCTGGAGATCTTTGCGGATGTTTGTCAACAAGAATGACTAGTGCTATCTGAAAAGAAGGCAGTCATAGCCACCCAGAAGATGGAGTTTTTGGGAATTGAGATCGATGAATCTGGTATAATTCTACAAGACCATATTGTGGAAAAAGTCCAGAATTTTCCGGAGGATCTCAAGGAGAAGAAGCAGCTCCAAAGTTTCCTCGGAGTTGTCAATTTTGCAGGGATGTTTATCAAAAACCTTGCAGAACAAAGAAAAGTCTTCAGTCCACTACTGAAGAAAGATGTTCCATTCATATGGAAGGAGGAGCATCGGGAAGGTATGAAGAAGTTGAAAGAGATTTGCAGAAATCTCCCAAAACTTTCAATACCACAAGATGAGGATGACTTGGTCCTCTACACTGACGCGAGTGATTTCTGGTGGGCGGCAGTGCTCACAAAGATCACCCCATACGGAGAAGAACCTTGCAGATACTGTAGCGGCCTCTTTTCCGACAGTGAAACTGTGCGCTGGCACATAAACGAGAAAGAATTTTATGCAGTCAGAAAGGCATTCAAAAAATGACCGCTTTTCTTACTTGCTAAGAAATTCGTTTTGAAAGTTGACAACACTAATGTTAAAGCTTTCTTAACAAAAAAGATAGAATCTAAACCTGAAAAGGCTAGATTGCTTAGATGGCAAGCAGAATGCCAATATTATGATTATGATATTGTCATCTTGAAATCTGATCAAAATGTTCTTGCAGATTTCTTAACAAGGGATGGAGCCAACTAAGGTTGACTCTATCATGGAGAACCAGAGGCAGCTCCTGGACAACCTGGAAATGCTACAACAAGAATGGCAAGAGTGTTTACTCCATGCCAAACAAGCGGGAAGGATACAAATGGATGATGAATCCAAAGTAACCAACCGTATACGAGAATGCATCAAGAAGATGTTAAATCTTAATGATGCAACCCACAAGCCGCTCCTGCGCGGGATGATGGCTCCCATGATCGAAGCAGGCCTTACCGTACATGCCGGATTACCTGTAGTAGGGGATTCAAATACCCCTAGCACGAGTCCTAAGGCTAAGGTGTCAAAACCGGATCCTCAAGGAAAAATTGTTGCTAAGGCTTCACAGCCCGAACCAACAAGTTAACCCTCCACCTCTGGGGTAAAAGAGGGAGAGATCAATCTTAGGCCGCTGACAGGCAAATCTAAGATTGATACTTACATTATTGAAATTTCTCCTGTTTGGCAGTTGTACCAGTCCAGATGGGAAAAACTCAATACCAAAAAGGGGCTCAATCCGAACTATTGTCGGGTTGATATTGCGGGAAAATATCCTCGCATTTGGATAACCACCGGAGCTAATCCTCAGGAGGTCAAAGAGTGGTATGAATTCGGGGCATTAGCCTCAGTTTATACAACATCGCCAACATTCAGCGAAATCAAGGGTCTACCAAGGTGGATCCAAGAGACGGTCTATGATGCTTGGTCGAACAACCAGTCCCTTAACCGGGGAGATGTCCTGGAGTTATATTTTCTTAGTGCAGCTCCAGAACCAGCAGGCAAAGGGAATCATGAAGCTTTTCATTTTATTAAGCTTCGGAGACCCGACACGGGGGCCTTAAACAGAATTAAGGCACCAAATCACGAGATCTCCATCGTCACAACTTTCACGGAGGAACAAATCTCCACAAGACGTGCATGGGGACTATGGGTCTGTCTCACGGAGATGGACAAAGTAAAGTACCAATTCAAGTTCTCTCATAACTCGGGACTTGGATCTTTCTTGTTAAATTCAATGACAGGAAAAACTACAAGCTTTGCAGAGAAGGCCTTCGAAGAAAAAAGGCAGACTCTCTGGCGAAACAAGGTGGCGGGGAGCAAAGAAACCCGTCATAAGTTCTGCAATATGGCTCATTTAGGCCATTGGGTAGATCATATCTGCACGGAGTGTCCGACGCAGAAGGAACCGGAGTTCGGCAAAGGCTTCTTTCCGAAGCCTAACAAAAAGAAGTTCCGCTCAGACGAGTATGAGGAGCACAAAACTCCACATGGACGAACACCTCGGGCACCAAAAAAGTAAGAGGCCCGACAAAGAAAAGGGAGTCATGTGACTCAAGACAGGAGGACCACCCACTAAAAGAGAAACGACGAAAGTGGGTGGATAATAATGCAGGACAATTACCCACTGACCAAAGTGGGTAATTCTACAGAAGCTCCACTCATCAAAAGAAGACAAAGGATGGTGGAAAAGTTGCAGGCTGGCCCCTCACAGCATTATCAGCTGAATAATGGAGTATGGGACCAGAAAAAGACCACTCACCGAAAGCAAAAAGACAAGGCTGAGTGGAGAGAAAAGTAGATGGACCTCACCAACCATTATCACAAAAGGATAAAGGAAGGTACAGCTCCATGTGAAATGTGAAGGCACTTACTAGTGTCGGCAATGATGGCCGACAAAAGAAGGTGGCTGTCACAATCCAAGCTAGCTGGCCACGAAGAAGGAATCCAAGGCCAACTACCGAGCAATTATAGAGGGCATCAAACCTCTATATAAACCCAAGCTCTGGAGAGAAGAGATCATCGAAAATTTCACAAATCTTTCACATACCACACTCTCTCTCTAGAAAACTATCTTTGTAATTTTTGTTTTCAAAGTTTTTTTTTTAAAATTTTTTAGTTTCTTTTTATTTTATGTATACAAGAATTAGCTACCAATGAGTAGCTAAACAAGTTAGTCTCCTCCTTTAAGGAGATATTATGAAATAAATTAAATATTATATAATTCCTCTATTAACGCTTTGTTTTGCCCAAATTTCCGGTTTAGTAAAAATTATCTTTCATTTTTCAACAAAAATACTAGAAGTTGGCACTTAGTGAAGGAGGAATGTTGCAACCATCTCTTGCGAGTGCGTGGTTGGACGAAGCCTGGAGGGCAGACGGTCCGTAAAACGCAACGAGAACTGACTCCTGAAAAAGACCAGTCGACGAAAGGTATAATGTTGATTTATGATTAGATTTATTTTGAAGTGTTACGGAAGCATGTTGGGCCATGGTCTTTATTTTGTTAACAAATTTAACATTGGTATTTGAAGATTTCATTTTGGGGTTATTTTGAGCATCTATGTTTGTAAAGGGGTTGATTTATAATAATTTGAGAATTGGGATGTTAAAATTGCTACAATCAAAGAGTTGATGTATTATTTGACAATTTTGTAAGTTCATGGGAAAAACCAAAATGGGTTCAAAGTTGGTGTATTTTCTTACCAATATCCCTACCATAAAATATTTGACAAGACGTGATGGCAGCCATGATTGGGTGATGTTAAGTAAATTAGAAACCTATTATCAACCCTATGTAAGTACTCCATATCAAAAGACATTTAGAGCCCTGACAAGTTAATGGGCCCCGGATAAAATGACGAAAAACAAGATTATATTCATAAAAAATTACATACAGTAGTAGCAAGGGAAGCAGCAGCAGCTTTTTTGACAACATGAACATATATTTAGGTTGGGACATTTAGGATAGCATGTACACCTTGGGCAAGAGCAAGTTGGGCATGAAGACCGCTTAGGCATGCAGCAGCAGCACCACTTCAAGCTGCATTTCCACTTCTTAAAGCATTTGCTACTACAGCAGGGGAAGCACTGGCACGCAGGTATTCTGCAGTTCCGACAAGGGTTGCCGCAAGAATTACACGTCATACAGTCGGAGCACCGCGGCATCCGAAGATCCCACGAGCAACCACAGCAGCAAATCCATGAAACGTCGAAGCAGCACGCTCCACTGTGCCAAGAAAAGCAACTTGCGTCAACAGAATTCTAATGGTATAAGGTAAAGCAACTTGGCACAAAGTGCAGCTCAGTTGATAAGACATTTCCCGTGACTGGAGGTTTGAGTCACCACAGAGAAGAAATCGAGAACCATTATTGATCCAAAGTTTTTTTTTCTTTCTAATGTCCACTCTGCATTGCATTCGTTATAGAATAGCAATGATAAATATGTGCAAAATGATTGTGTTGAGCAATATAAAAATATATTTCCTGAAGATTTAGATGAAGAAAGTATTCTTGACAGTACTGAATATAACTTTGATGAAATAAGTGGGGAAATTTATTTAGGTGTTCCATGATCATGAAGATTCAAGGAAAAAAAAACACCTTAAACTAAAGTATGGAGTTTAGAGGTACTTACCAGAGCCATTTCCAGAAACGACATGATCTACGAGTCTTCTTAATTCTGATTTAAAAATGGAAGAGATCTAAAAGTGAGAATTTAACCATATGCAAAAGTACCAAGGAAAGAGAATCAGTTTTTCTGCTTACGTAGGTATGAGAGGATCGACATTTCCGGTTACAAAATCAGCGACCCTGCAAAAAATTAAAATTCAATTTGTTATGGCCATGCTGTAATAAGATACAAAGACTTTGCCACAGTTTGATGAACCAGAAACTATATTATCTGAAGTTTGGTTGTGTTATTATGATTAATACTCGAAAAGAGAAGTTAACGCGCGACCAAAATAACATACTCTTTACAGGATCTTGAAGCTGGTGGAATGCTCTCAAGAGATTTCAGTTCTTCCTGCTCACAACAATATTCCAACCAAATCTGTTATCGGGAATAGAATTGGACTTGTGTTCATACGAACAAAGCTAAAAAGAATCAACAACCCGAGATGAAAGAAAATGATTTGGAGCAATCGTAGAGGACTAATTAAATTGATAGGAAATTAGGATGCAAATCAATCCTTTGCATAGTGAGAAAAGTTTCATCACGTTTACTAATAAATCTGCTACAGAAGCAAAATTCCCACTTCACATATCATAATGCCAACATTCCGGCAACAAAAAGTTCCCATTACAAGATTTTATTGACATAGCTTTAGAAAAAATTTAAGCATCCAAGTATCTTAAAGTCCACATTAGACAAGTTCTCTTGCACTGCATCAAACCAAATCTCTTCAACATTCAACAACTAGTCGAAATCTATGAAGTATTTTATTTCTAACTTAGTTTCTGGATTCATTCAAGTAATGGAATAAACACAAGGAAAACTCACAAAGAATATGAACTTATTAGCCAATTTCAAGAACTTGAGACAAGCACCCTTCATTGGGAACATTAATCTTTAAGTAAGAAATACATAGTTCGAGAGAAGAAGTGGTCCAAAGCAAAAAAATTCAAAATTCAAGTTGCACAATACACAATGATCTGCATTGGGCTCCAGGTGCTAGATCGCCAGATTGGCAAAAGACACTCTACAAAATATCTAGGACTTTGTATTTTCCACAAATAAACAACAGTTGTGAGTCGTCATTATTATTATGCTATACTAATACTAATATTGGAGTCTCTTCCTACTCACCTACCCTACAAATTGGTCTAAAATAATGAGCTAAAAAGATGCCCATCATAGGCACATCCACGGCAACACAAGTAGGTAGCTTCTTCATTGAGGTGTCTTCTTTCCTAAATTTCACCTCACCATAATTTCTGAAGCTAAAAGCAATTACTTACCCCTGCATGAGTGAGCTCTGATTCTCAATCCCTAATTTCTATCCAATTTGATTGCAAATTAACAAAAGATAGTTAATTTGACTAAGAAACCTACCTTCAAAATTCTTCAAATTAAACAACTTAAAAACACTGAATTCTTAATTATATGAATTCAGAGACAAAAGCCACTCAAACTCGCAAGAAATGAGAACTGAAACAGACCAATTTGAATGATATATGCAATGAAGAAACTGTTGATAATTATTTAAACTTAATATTCCATAAAAACTCACGTCTAGAAAGCCAATCTCCCTTTCCAGCATCTGAACCCTGGCCAACTCCCTCCGCTTCCCGTACAAATCGGGGTACTGCGGCGGCGACCTCGCCTGCGGCGGCGGAAGCGACGGCACCGAACCGTTGCTCTTTAAACCAGACATTATTTATGTGACCATATAATAGAAGAAGAAGAAGAGGAGGTAAGACCGAGAGTGGCTAATGGCAGAGTGCGCAAATGTTTTACTCTAGTGCTGGAAGTTGAAAGATGCTGCAGAGAGAGAGAGTGATGTTAGGTGTGGAAATGGGGGAATCGAAAAGTTACAAGAAAGAAAACAAGACAGGTGAAATAATTACTGAGAGCTTCTGAGTAATGGGTATAATTAGAGGGGCCCCAAAAGTTCTGTCGCACAACAACTATCGTCAGAGCCATTGACAGAGGCAGCGAAGCTAGCAGCGTCACTATTGCGAAGCAACACTCCACATAAATACATGCACAAATGCCATACTAAAACACACTCCAATAAATGCCTGCATCAAACTCAATCAATGATTCATTTATTACTCACCCCCACACCTCTCTGCCGTTACCCAGCATTTCTCAATAAAATTAATCTGAATAAACGAAGTTCAATTTACCGGGGTTAGGGTGGGGTGAAAAGCGGGCAATAATGGGGATGAAAAAGACTGCTGCAAACAATGATGGCGATGCTAATAGTGAAAAGGGCTGACATACGGTGGGGGGGCGGGCTTTAGCTGAGGTAGAGGTAGAAACAAAACAAATATCACTGCGAAATTTCATACGTTAAAGTAAGAGCTCTGTCGCTTTCTCTTTTTTTTCACGCAGTGGAGCGGGTGTGTGTGTGAGAAATTGTTGCTGTATTTCGATGGTGGTGCAGAGAGGTGGCAGGGGTTGGCAGGGTAGGGCGGGGCGAAAAGCACGACGCCGTACCGCAGAGCACACGTGACTGCCTGTGTTGTGTGTGGGAGATTAACTTTTTTTTTATTTTCATTTTTTGACAGTGGCGTTAACTGTACCTTTTTTATCCTCGTTTTTACAGTATTTGGTAAGAAAATCAAAAGAATTCTTAGATTTGCTTTCGTCATTTTTTGGTTTTGTTTGTGAGACAAACCAAGCTTGTTTTTGGACGACGGGAGTAGGGATGGCAATGGATCCTCTGGATCTCAATTTTTTGGATCCGCGGATCTGGATTCGGATCTGGATCTCATTTTTTAAAACGGATCTGGATCTGGATCTTGAAATTTGAGATCCGGATCCGATCCAGATCCGACCCGTGGATCCGATTTTATTTAAAATATATTATTTATTTTTTATATTTATTTTATTAATAATATTATATATATTAAAAAATAAAAATAATAGAAAAATTTGAATAACTTTCCAAACCCTAGTTTCTAATTCTAATTTCCCCTTTCTCGGTTCCTCTCCCTCCCTCACTCGCTCGCCGCCTCAATCACCCCCATCTCCCTATCGGCCTCTCCAGTTCGCCGATCGTCGCCTCACTCCCATGTCCGGTCTCCCTCTCCAGCAGTAGCACACGCCCTGACGCCCATCCTCTTCCAGTTCGTTGTTCGCCCGCCGCCCCTCTTTCTATTTTTCAGCCCGCCGCCACCTTCTCGGATCACTCCAGCTCGCCGGCCACCTTCTCGGACTTCTCGGAGCACTCCAGTTCGGCCGCCATCTATGACTCTGTGTACGACTCTGCGTGCTGTGGGCTGCAGTTCGTCGGCGGTCAAGCTCACCCTGCCGGCCTCCCTCTCAGTTCACCGGCGAAGGCGGAGTTACAGGTCGCCGCTTTCTCTTTCACACTCTCTCTTTTACTCTCTGCTCAACTCCCTCTCACGTCACGCACCGGTCGCCGTTGCGCCGCACCATTGGCCGCCGCCATAACAGCCACCTCTCGACGCACCGGTCGCCGGATGTCGATGTCCACCACAGTGCTCAGAATCTAAAGTTAGCCATTTTGTTAAATAAATTGTTAGATTTAAGACTATATTTGAAACTTATTGTTAGATTTGTTGATTTGGCAGCCATTAAATTGTTAGAAAAATTGTTGATTTCAGCCATTTTTGAGAGATTGAGTTTGTTAGATTCAGTCATTTGACTCATATCAGCCGTTAAATTTGTTCATTTCAGCCATTGATTTGGCAGCCATTTTGTTAGATTAGATTATGGTTTTTGATTGAGTTTGTTTGATTCAACCATTTCAGATTGGATTTATCGAAACTTGTTGATTTTTTGAATTTTTTTTAAATTAATTAAAAAATAGTAGATCCATGGATCTGGACCCGCGGACCCGCGGATCTGGATCTGGATCCAAAATTTTCAGATCCGCGGATCTGGATCCGGATCTGGATCTGGTATATGCAAACGGATCTGGATCTGGTATTGGCCAGACCCGGTCCAGATCCGGCCCGTTGCCATCCCTAGACGGGAGGAATCTGTATTCCGGTTTAAACCGCAAAACAGATCCCATCTGTCATATTTAATTATTTTGCAGATTTATTTATGATTTCTGTATTAAATGTCTGCTGTTTGTAAATGTGTTTGAATTGGATGAGACTAATTCTCTTAATTTTTTTTAAAAAAAAATACAAAACGAATCAGAAAGATGAAGTGTGGCGCCGCTTTCGAAGTCTCTCATACATAAATGGAATAAAACTGGACTATCAAATAATGAAAAACCAGGTAATCTAAATTACATTAACGTACTCCCTCTGTCCCAATAAAAGCGGTGTGTTTTTTTCGATCCGAGATTTAAGAAATAGTGTAAAAGCGTATAAAAATGTATAGAACTATATTATTTGTAGTGTAAAATTATTATAAAAAAACACTATTTTTGTTTTTTGTTGGGACGATTCAAAAAAAGAATACGCACCGCTTTCGTTGGGGCGAAGGGAATATTATTTTCAATTGTTTAGAGTAGAAAACTTCCTTAAAAAAGTTTATATAAAAAGATGAATAACTCGTCGCCTGAACAGAGACATCAGTGTGGTTTTGTTTTAATATTTAATATATTAATGTATTGCCGAAAAATTGTATTTAATTTCACAATTCGAATGATGGGTCATGTTTACGAAAACAATTGGTTTCGCTTTTGGAATAACTACAAAATAAATTACAATCACTTTACAATTTTGACCTTACTTTCAAACTAATTTAGCAAATAAATACGAGTATCAAATGTGAACGGATCCACCTCAAGGGACTGAAAATTTATTAAATATAACGTTTGAAAGTATTTCCATGAAATTTGAGGACGTCAATATTTTTTAACATTTTGTACTAGTAGAGTCTTATTATAAATTTAAGATTTGTACTCAATCACTTATTATAATAAATAGTTGTTTGAATTCCATTAATTTAACAATAACTATATTAAAAGTATATAAAAATATAACTTTATGTGTTTTTTAAAAAAATTATTTCATCTTCTAAGAAAATAAACTAATTTTCATTATTAATAATTCATAATTTTACTTTAATTAGAGAATTGACACAAGTTCAACATTGAAAATTATTTAAGAAAGGAAAATGTGATAAAAATAACACAAATTTAACAAACTAATATAACAAATCATTATAAAATGTTAAGTAATTAATGTGAATACTACGATGATTAAAACAATGTACTTCCTCCGTCCGCATAAATATGCATAGTTGATTCGGAACGAGTTTTAATAAAAAGTTGTTTGAAGTACTGATAGTGGAGAAATGTTCCACATTGAATTGTTTTTCGATTGTTTCTCTGCTCCTCGGTTTTTTTTTTGCTTTGGTTAGGATGGACCAGCTTGGTTATCCTAGCTTTATATTCAGATTTTATGATGATACTTAGTTTGTTTTGGTTTGTTTCATATTTGATTTTGCTTCTTTTTTCTTCTGGATGCAATCACTTTTGGGCTACATTTATGTATGCCTTTAGCTCGATTGGTTTCTTTTCTTCCTTGTTGATCCTGATGGGCGTTGTCACTTTTGGGTAGCGTCGTGTTTGGGACATTGGTTGATGGTTATGTACAGGTTGGGGGTCTGCCTAACCCATCATCCTTCGGGTGTTTGTTCTAAAAAAAGAAAAAAAGAAGTATTGTTAAGTAGATTGTGGTGTAAGTTACAAGAATAAAATTGTGAAAATTATGTGTTGGGTAGTGTCAAAAATAGAGTATGCATAAATTTAGGAGATGTACCAAAAACGAAAGGTATGCATAAATATGGGGGACGGAGAGAGAAATATAGTTTCTCTTGTATTTTATATATATAGATATATGTATGTATATATATAGGATTACAATTTTTGGAAATTAAAAAAAAATTGTCGTAAATTCATTTTTTTTTGGCACGACCATCGTCAAAATTATGCATATAATTAAACACAAATATGCATAAACATAAACACAAATATGCATTACGTTGGATAGAAATATGCATGAGAATATATCACTATGCCACCGTCCCGCTATTCATGTTTCGTTTCTTTTCGACACGGAGATTAAGGAGAATGAAGTAAGTAGAATAAAGAGTGTGGTCCACATGTTTAAGTTTGTGATTAAAAGATTGTTAACGTTAGACAATTCCAATGAAAATGAAAAATTCTTAAATAATTAAAATTCTGAAAATGAAAAATTGAAATTCTGAAAAATTAAAATTCTAAAATGAAACTGAGCAAGAACAAAAATCTGCAATCAACGAAAAAAATTTGCAAGAACAAAAATCTGCAGTCAACAACAAAAATCTGCAGATTTCGAACCAATCGAACTCAAACAAATCAAACAGATTTCGAACCAATCGAACTCAAACAAATCAAACAACATTGGAGAAAATTTCATGAACAGAGAGTGAAACAAAGAGTGAAAATTTCATGAACTGATTTCTGGTTATGATTTTCATGAACAGAGAGTGCAAAATTTCATGAATAGAGAGTGAAACCAATCGAACTCAAACAAATCAAACAAAATTGGAGAAATATCAGGAACAGAGAATGAACTTGGAGAAATCTTAGGAACAGATCTGGATCGTCTTCTCGCTCAAGCCGCCACCGCTTTCACTCCGCCGCGCCGCGCCGCTGCTAGGGTTTCATTCAGAGGGGTGGACGGTAGATAGACGCAGCTGGAGCGGGCTTTTGATGCGAATCGCGGCAGATCGCCTCGAGCCTCTGCATCGTCTTCTCGCTCAAGCCAACACCGCTCGGACTCAGCCCCGCCTCGCCGCTGCTAGGGTTTCACTGGAGGGGGTGGCTAGAGTGGGCTTTCGGCATGGATCTCTGCGGATCGCCTCGAGCTTCTCCTCGCACAAATCGACACAACTGGAGAGAGGGTTCGAGATGGAGAGGGCAGACGATGACGTGAGTGGAGGCGGCGGCGGGCCAACGGTGGAGAGAGGGTTCGAGATGGAGAGGGCAGACGACGAGGTGAATGGAGACTAGTAATTTGAGAGAGAGAGACAATTGCAGAGACAGAGAGAGAGAGAGAGAGAGAGAGAGAGAGAGAGAGAGAGAGAGAGTTTCAGACGTGTTCTACATAAAATTCGTACATTAAGAAACGTTTATATTTTATACACTTAAGAGTGTTTTTATTCTAGCCCACCCCTATATATATATATATATATATATATATATATATATATATATATATAATATGGGAGGGCTAGAATAAAAATACATTTTTTTGTATAAAATATGAACAATTTTCAGCCCTTAGATCATCAATATCTACAGTTGATTCATCACCTTGTTGGATAATTCAGGTCCTGAGTTCGAATCCCAAAGATAGCGATTTTTTTTTTTTTTGCAATTCATACAGTTACACAGCCAATTCATACGTGTTCTACATAGAATTCATACATTTTAATTCGTTTATAGTTTATATAAAAAATATATTTTTATTCTAGCTGATAACACTCATATTTCCATGGTTTTTAATATTCATATGATGTTAATTTTATAGGAAATTGAGTGTTGAATGATTGTTTTGTGCTTAATTTGCTTTATCTTGTGAAACATGATTCTTACTCGAACTTTGAAGGAATTTGCAGATTTATTGAGTTCGAATTTGGAACAATGTTCTGAAATAGAAGTTGTAGATTGTCTCGATACGAGTTCGTGAGCGCAAACGGATCATAAATCGGAGTTCGTACGAGAAAGTTATGGCCGAAACAAAAACGTCGCGCGCAGCAGTCAAAATTCGGCGACCTAAACGGCGATCGCCGAATTTTGGAGATTTTATGAGCAAAATCGGCGACCAAAACGGCGACCGCCGAACGGGTCGCCGTTTTCCCTGTTCAGATTTTGGCCTTGAGGAAGAAAAACGGCGATCGCCGTTTTTGGAGGAATTTTAGGCCATTTTCGGCGACCAGTTCGGCGACCGCCGAACGGGTCGCCGTTTTTAGGCGTGTTTCCGTTTCCTTCCGCGTTTTTATGATTTTTCAAGTTATTTTCGGTTTAGAACTTGGTTTTTCACCCTAAGACTATAAATAGGTCCTCTTTTGACCTATTTAGGGTTCCCAGCTTTAGTTTTTCAGTTCTCAACTTTCATATTTCAGTTTCATAGCTTTAGAACTTTTTAGCTTTCCAGTTTTCAAGGCTTGGATCAGGATTGAAGATTCAAGCCGCTACAATCGTTTTATTACGGGTTTTATACAATTAGTTTTTACAATTGCTTTCAATTTAATTATGTTTATGTTTGATTTCATTATGTCTGGCTAGTTTTCTTTATCTGAACCTAGGGTTTGTATATAGCTGATTGATTATGTGTTTTTGATTTATTGATATCAATTTGCCCTCCAACTTATGATTCATGATTCCTGGTGCTTAATCTCTTGTGAATTATCTGATCAATGATTTACATGTCTAGCTGTTCAGTTTGAGTCTTGAATGTGATAATTGTTCAGCCGATTCAGGAATGCATGATATAGTGTTAGCCTTGAGTCTTGAATGCGATAGGTGAAGCTATAGGAAGCTATTCTTTATGTGCTATTGGGAGTTAATTTATTCCTTGGAGTCTTGAATGCGAAAAGGGATTAATTAATCTACATTCATAGGTGGTCGTTAGAGACGCTTGTGATTAACATAGTGATCTTTCATCAGGGTTGGATTAAAATTGGTAATTGAATCAATAGGTTGAATGCATATAGTTGATTAGTGAAAATACATCCCTAGGGTCAGACTTTTCTTATATTTGAGTTAATCGTCATAGTTTTTATGCTCTTTAGTTTTAATTAGTTAATTTAGTTCAATAGTCACCTTCAATTTCGTTTTACTTCCATACTGTGAAAGTTTGTGTAGGAAATAGATAAAGTGATTCCGTGTTACAATCCCTGTGGATACGATATCCGATTACTGTTTATACTACGATTACACCGTGTTAGTTGCGGTATTTTTGTTGCTAATAAAATTAGTGATCAACTTTTTGGCGCCGTTGCCGGGGATTGTTTAGATTTTACTTTAATATTTCCAATAGGACTTAATAGTACTGCAAGTTTTATTTGTTTTTATTTTTATTTTCTGGCTTTTATAAGTTGTGTTTCTGTAGGTTGCATATGAACACACGATCTCACGAGACTCCTCTCTTTGAGTTAAATCCTGAAATCAACAAGACCTTGCGCAATCTAAAGAAGCAGAACGACCAAGTTGAGATAGGAATGATGGCTACTCCAGAGCAAATCCAAATTCGAGCTCTACAAGAGCAGTTGAAGAAGCTGCTTGATGCACAGGAAACGAGAGAGGCTCAAAAGCAACCAGCCATCAATGAAGCGTTCATACCACAGTATGTGTACCAGGAGCCCCCAAGAGTGAACGTTAACAACTTTGAGCTGAAAACGGGATTGATCACGATGATCCAACAGAGCCAATATGGTGGACAAGCGATCGAAGACCCTAATGCGCACCTGGCGCATTTCCTGGAGCTGTGTAGCACGGTGAAGATGAATGGTGTCCCTGATGACATTATCCGTCTTCGTCTTTTTCCCTTCTCACTGCGGGATAAGGCGAAGTCGTGGTATCATACGCTGCAGCTGGGAGAGAACATCACGTGGGAGGACTTAGCTCATGCGTTCCTACGCAAATTTCATCCGCCTGGCCTTACGTTGAAATTAAAGATGGACATCGTGCAGTTTCAACAGTTCGAGGGAGAGAAGCTAGCGGAGACTTGGGAGCGATACCAGGAGAAGCTCAGAAAGTGCCCAGGTCATGGTTTTGATGAAGGTACGCTAGTGATCATGTTCTACAATGCCTGCGGGGAGCGTACAAGGATGCATATGGATACAGCTGCAGGTGGCTCTCTACTCCAGAAAAGCAGCTCTGATGCATGGAGCATTATTGATAGTATGGCTTCTACGAGCTACCAATGGCCATCTGAGCGTATGCAATTGAAGAAGGCTGCAACTGCGTCTAGTTCTGACCCTATGGCAGCAATGGTGACTCAACAGGCAGCGATGGCTACACAGCTGGCAGAGCTGACTGCAAAAATTGGTGAATTGAATGCTGGACGTCATGAGCAAGCTGTGATAGACCCATCAGGCTTGGGAAACGTCAATTATATCAATGACAGAAATTATGGGAATTTTCAGCAAGGACAGCCAGGGATGTATAACAGAGGTCAGCCATATCAGCAGGGTCAGCAGCAGTTTCAGCCAGGAGCACGTCCGCACCCAAATCTTTCCTATGGAAACCCAAACAATGCTGTGCAACCTCCACCAGGATTTTCTGTTTCTAGTGGGGGAGTCATCAATGAGCCAAAGAAGGATTCGATGGAGGACATGATGAAGCAGATGCTCATGAAGATGACTGGGATGGAGGTGAATGTTGGAAATAAAATCTCTAACATGGAGAATAATTTCTCAGCATTATCTAAGCAGGTACAGATGTTAGAGAATCAAGTTGGTCAGATTGCCAACCAAGCGGCGGCGCAGCACAAGGCGGGCCAATTCCCGAGCAACACTACTGTCAATCCTAGGGGCCAATGCAATGCTATTTTCGATGGTATTCTGTCTCCAAAGGATAGGAGGATGAGCAAGGAGCATGAATCTCTGATTGAGGAACCATACAAAGCTCCTGTTCCACTTAGGGAATACATCCCAAAGGCTCCATTCCCCCGTAGGCTGATGAAGAGGGAGGTGCTTGAAGAGCAATGTGCTGTGCAGCCAAGCAAAAATGTGGATGCCAAGGAAATTAAGCTGGAGATCTCCCATTGCAAGAATGAGAAAAAAATTGCCAATCCCGATGAGACAGAGCATAGACGTATAGTGGATGAGCTTGAGAGACTACTTGAAGAATCGGACCGGCGTGCACAGCCTCAAACTCTCTCAAAATTTCAGGATCCCAAGGATAAAGAAGAAAAGGCAGTTGTTCACACCAAGAAGATGGGTGATGAGGATAAGAAAATCCCGCAGGCAAAAGCTGTGTGCACTGAGCTGCCAATGAAGCTACTTTCGAAGAAGAAAGATCCGGGTAGCTTCATCATTGAGTGCGAGATTGGAGGAGAGCTCTTTCCCGAGGCTCTTTGTGATCTAGGGGCAAGTGTCAATGTGATGCCCATCTCTGTTTTCAAGCGGTTGGGAATTGGAGATCTCAAGCCGACCTCGATGGAGATTCAAATGGCGGATAGATCAAGAGTGAAGCCGAGAGGAAAGCTTGAAGACATCTTTGTGAAGGTTGACAAGCTCATCTTCCCTACGGATTTCTTGGTCCTCGATATTCCTGAAGATGTAAATCCACCGTTGATTCTTGGTCGATCATTCTTAGCTACGGGGAGAGCTATGATAGATGTGCCGAATGGAAGTGTCGTTTTTCACGCAGCTGATACGCATGAGTCCTTTGTCTCTGTTCGTGTTAGGCGGTCTGTCACGCCCGCTGCGTTTGATGTTCATTGAGACCATGAGGTATCGTCGAGCTCTAGACGTTAAATTAAGCACTTGTTGGGAGGTAACCCAACTGTTTTTTTTTCTTTCTTTGTTTTTTTTTCTTTCTTTCTTTTAGTTTCTTTTAGTTTCTTTGTTTTCTTTGTTTTGTTTGGGGTTTAGTGTAGTGTTGAGCTTGGAAGATGCGGGAACACGCGCCTTGTTCATACCACCACCATGGAGCACGTTTTTCTGTGAGTAGTGACACACATATCATCATCCCTCCAAACTTATTTTCGAACTTATGTTCTGTAATAAGTTTGGGGGAGGGGGGTGAGAGTAGATATGTGTATCACTTTTATTATTTTTGTTGGCTTTATTATTTTATCCTGCTTGGTTGGTGGTGTGTGATTGTTTTATTTTTGAGATGATTATTGCTCCATTAGATTTCTGGTGAGATGCCAATGATGATTTCTGTGAAAAAAATATTGAATTTGATTTTCTTTGATGATTTGAGCATAATTGGAACTAATTTGCATAATTCTAGAGTGATTTTAACCTTGACTTTTGGACGTTGAATAAACCTGTGAGATTTTGAGCCATAACTGTTTATCATACACAGTTTATTCTTTGTTGTGAGTTTTGTCATGCATGTGGTGATCTTCTAGAACTTGCCATGGTTTCTATGTCGAGGTTGCTGTTGTGCCCATGATTATGAGATGATTTTAGGCCATCTTTTGTTAGCCACATTATTTTCCCAAACACTGTCCTAAACGAAAAATTATCCTTTGTTATCCACTTTGAGCCTATTTAGCTTTTATTCTTTAGCCGGATGATAGGGGTGATGTAGTATATGAGAATCTTTGTGTGGTGAATATTCATAGTGGGTTGTGAAAAAGAAGGGATGATTTTGTGTTACTATTTACTCTTATAAGCTCTAGAAAAGTTGTGGAAAGAAAAGAAAAAAAAAGTTGTTCAAGAAAAAAAAAAAAAAAAAAGAAGAAAAAGAAAAGAAAAAGGAAAAAAAAAAAAGTGAAGTCGAGTGTATATTGAGAAATTTGTTAGAGAATCGACTTTGTGTGTTGGAAAGAAGTTGAGAGCATAAAAGAGTGTTTAGTTCTGTTTTGCGATGATTAAATCCCTTGAGATGTGTTGATTATGGTGACATAGTTGGGTGGAAGATGGAATTTATTCCATACTTGATTTGTGAAGTTATAAGGTTGGTGTTCTTGATCTATTTGAAGTCACTTAACCTATATTTCCCTACCTTAACCAATGTCCCTACATTATAACCCAAAAATAAAGACCTATTTGATCTTAGTCTTGGCACACTTTTAGCGATGGAGATTGTAGACGATTGGCAAGCTTATGGTAAGTGATCTATATTGCATTGAATTCGATGAGAGTATACACGTCCCGTTCCATCAAATTGAGAGTTGAGTGATACACATACCTTGTGAGATTCAATTGTTTGGAATGATGAGGTTGATTTTACTATAGGTTATGTTTATTGGTGAATTTTGTGCTTGATTATTGAGGATTTGAGAATTCTATCATTCTTTATTTTTCGGAGGCATCGATGAGTTAGATTTCTTACCCATTCGTGTTATTGATTTTATTCTTCCCATTATTCGAGGACGAACAATGGCTTAAGTTTGGGGGAGTTGATAACACTCATATTTCCATGGTTTTTAATATTCATATGATGTTAATTTTATAGGAAATTGAGTGTTGAATGATTGTTTTGTGCTTAATTTGCTTTATCTTGTGAAACATGATTCTTACTCGAACTTTGAAGGAATTTTCAGATTTATTGAGTTCGAATTTGGAACAATGTTCTGAAATAGAAGTTGTATATTGTCTCGATACGAGTTCGTGAGCGCAAACGGATCATAAATCGGAGTTCGTACGAGAAAGTTATGGCCGAAACAAAAACGTCGCGCGCAGCAGTCAAAATTCGGCGACCTAAACGGCGATCGCCGAATTTTGGAGATTTTATGAGCAAAATCGGCGACCAAAACGGCGACCGCCGAACGGGTCGCCGTTTTCCCTGTTCAGATTTTGGCCTTGAGGAAGAAAAACGGCGATCGCCGTTTTTGGAGGATTTTTAGGCCATTTTCGGCGACCAGTTCGGCGACCGCCGAACGGGTCGCCGTTTTTAGGCGTGTTTCCGTTTCCTTCCGCGTTTTTATGATTTTTCAAGTTATTTTCGGTTTAGAACTTGGTTTTTCACCCTAAGACTATAAATAGGTCCTCTTTTGACCTATTTAGGGTTCCCAGCTTTAGTTTTTCAGTTCTCAACTTTCATATTTCAGTTTCATAGCTTTAGAACTTTTTAGCTTTCCAGTTTTCAAGGCTTGGATCAGGATTGAAGATTCAAGCCGCTACAATCGTTTTATTACGGGTTTTATACAATTAGTTTTTACAATTGCTTTCAATTTAATTATGTTTATGTTTGATTTCATTATGTCTGGCTAGTTTTCTTTATCTGAACCTAGGGTTTGTATATAGCTGATTGATTATGTGTTTTTGATTTATTGATATCAATTTGCCCTCCAACTTATGATTCATGATTCCTGGTGCTTAATCTCTTGTGAATTATCTGATCAATGATTTACATGTCTAGCTGTTCAGTTTGAGTCTTGAATGTGATAATTGTTCAGCCGTTTCAGGAATGCATGATATAGTGTTAGCCTTGAGTCTTGAATGCGATAGGTGAAGCTATAGGAAGCTATTCTTTATGTGCTATTGGGAGTTAATTTATTCCTTGGAGTCTTGAATGCGAAAAGGGATTAATTAATCTACATTCATAGGTGGTCGTTAGAGACGCTTGTGATTAACATAGTGATCTTTCATCAGGGTTGGATTAAAATTGGTAATTGAATCAATAGGTTGAATGTATATAGTTGATTAGTGAAAATACATCCCTAGGGTCAGACTTTTCTTATATTTGAGTTAATCGTCATAGTTTTTATGCTCTTTAGTTTTAATTAGTTAATTTAGTTCAATAGTCACCTTCAATTTCGTTTTACTTGCATACTGTGAAAGTTTGTGTAGGAAATAGATAAAGTGATTTCGTGTTACAATCCCTGTGGATACGATATCCGATTACTGTTTATACTACGATTACACCGTGTTAGTTGCGGTATTTTTGTTGCTAATAAAATTAGTGATCAACTCCATACTATATATATATAGTATATATATATACTGAGTGCGGTTATAGTGAGAACCACACTTATCGTGAGAACATAAAAACCATTAAAATCAATGCATCTACTATATAAATTAATGCATTCGCTATTAAATTTAATGCATCCGAAAATAATAAATTTTTTGCTCCCTTCAGGATTCGAACCCAGGATCTGCATTCATCCACCAAGATGATGCATCCACCGTAGATCTTGATGATCAAATTGCTTAAAATGGTTCTCTGTTCTAATTTTATTTAGTGGTTCTTATTTGAACCTCTCCCTATATATACTATATATATATATATATAGGGAGAGGTTCAGGAAAGAACCATAAATAAAAAAAGAACGGAGAACCATTTTCAGCCATTCGATCATCAAGATCTACGGTGGATACATCATCTTGTTGGATGAATGCAGATCCTGGGTTCGAATCCTGAAGGGAGCAATTTTTTTTATTTTTTTGAGTGCATTAATTTTAACAGCGAATGCATTAATTTTTACAGTGAATGCATTAGATTTGATAGTTCTCCCGTTCTCACAAATAATGTAGTTCTCTCTAGAACCACACCCTATATATATATATATATATATATATATATATATATATATATATAGAGAGAGAGAGAGAGAGAGAGAGAGAGAGAGAGAATGCTAAATGTAGCTGTCTGAATAAGTCAATAAATTTACTGAAAGTTGCATGAGGTTCAAATTCTGAAGGTAGCGTTTTTATGAATAAATATTCATGCGGTCTCTTGATTTATTCGTTAAAGTTATTGAATTATTCAATACGAATAATATAGAATTCTCCATTGATTCTAACCATATATATATATATATAATAGAAATAGATAGATAAAGAAAAGTTATGAACCTTGTGGGATGGCCAATAGATCCTTATATATGAGTACAGTACTGTTTTTACTACTGTTTTTACTATTTCTTAGCATGATTTATCTTTTCATATTGTACAAAGTAATAAAGATTCATTATAGATTGAGAACCTTGTTCACAACATGCAAGAATTCAAATGGAGAAATAAATCATTGGAACTTTTTATATTCACAAGGAACTTTCCAACAATATTCCCGTTGGATTACTTTGATTAGGTGGAAAATATATCAATTCAAATAGCATTGCAATGAAACCATTAGAATAATATACAGTATATATTTTTTAATTAGATCAACAATAATAACATTTGAAATTGCAAGAAGAACTAATTATACTTTATAACCTAACTTTTGGGCTTAAATATAAAAATCGAATGATTTCCCCCTCCCCCAAAAAAAAGAAAAAAAAAACTTTAGCTTTTCAAAAAAATTATAAATTTGGCTGATGACAAATATTTTGGGATCGAAAGTATGAGTTGGATAGTCAAAGTCCTACATCGATATTCAGTTATGTCAGAGTTTCAGTCTGAGGAAGAATGTCAACTGATACTTGACTTGAGTATCAGTTCGCTAATTCCACGTGGCCAACATTAATACTTCAGTCATAACTGATTTATCAGTGAGATCATCGTTCAGTCAATACGCCATTATTTGACTTGGTCTTTTCACAGCTATCTTCAGTTGAGGTTTTCAGTCTTTAGTCTTCAGAACAACAGTCTAACTAGAAAACATGAACTCTAACACTTGAGTTCGAAAAGTTCTAGTCTATTACAAGTAGTTCTAAGAGTTTTGGTATCATCAAAACTATGGATAGGATATTTCATTAAGTTCCCAACAATTTTCCCCTTTTTGATAATGCCAAAACCATACAATCAATCCTGAGACAAGAAACGACTAAAAACAGAAAAGCAAGATACTAAACAGGGTGAATATTATTCCCCCTTAACAATATAACCTAAAATCTTGCAGACTAAAAGAAAAACTGACAGTTAAAGAAAAAGAATAAAGCATAACTATAAAAACATAAATGAGTAATCAGCGCCTGGACAAAAGGAGAAATTCTTCTGGATGACATCAAAAGGTAATTGTTGTTTTCATTACATAGGAACTAATAAGTAGTCAGTCCCTGAACTGTTAAGTACACGAGAACAAACAAAAATAAACACAAAACATTCAAACATAAATCATTTTTCTTCACCACGAGGTCGCTTGAAAGACCTTTCCCCCGTGGTTTTCTTTCACCTTCCTTTTATTTGCCCTCATCTTTCTTCGTCTCTTCACCAATCTTCAACTCTTTCCCCTTTTTGGCATCAGCAGAAAGGGAAGGACCCAACAGTTTCCTGATTGACAGGACATGTGATTCAAGGGTATGGACTTGGGTTTTGAGATCAGTTAGGTCCTTTTCATGAGCTTCCATATGCCTTTCAAGCTGGAGATCCTTGGCTTCAGTTGGGGGAGCAGTTGGGTGATCCTCTTCCATAGCTTCTGGCATGTCTTCTTCTCCAAGGGTCCTGCACAGAAAACCACGTGCTAGCAGATAATCACGTATCACTGCAAACACATCATGTATGGCATCCCACATGTTGGTGATGTCGAACTTTTTGTAGAGCTCCGACTCAACAGAGTCGAAATCGGACTCAGACAGCAAGGCATTGAGGTCCCAAATCTATAACCGAGGAGCAGTCCTGATGAAGGCGTGGAAGAGAAGATGCACCAAATCTTGGTATTCATTCGGATTTGTTTATGGCTGGAGATTAGGAATGTGTATGCTTAGGCAATGCTGAGCAAGACCTTGGAAGTAGTTCCTAAGTTTTTGAGGATGAGAAGTATCAGTCTCTGAAGAGGAGGGAGCGAAGGGGTCAAAATCTGGAACCTTTGTGAGAAAGGTTTCAGTGACGTATTGAAGAAGATTTTTTCGAGGAGGCAGATTTTCATCAGTCGGTGAGAAAGGGTGTTGAACAAATTGAGTTGGTTGGGGCGATTGATGAGGTGAATAAGGATGCTCTTAAGGAGATGATTTTGGTGCCTCAGGTGAATGAAGTGAACAATGAGGCGGCACATCAACAGAATCTGAATGAGTCTCAGTAGTAAGTTCTGAGACCTCTTCGATCAATGGAAGGATGTTTGAAGGAATAATGTCAGTCTTGAGGGCTGGCATTGTAGATTTGCCTGCATCACGTCTGGATTGAGAAGATCGTGTATGGCGGTGGATTCCAGCGGACGACGAAGGGATAATCGTTGTTGCTGATGTTGAAGGTGGTGTACGAGCTGCACGAGATGAGCTCAAAGAACCTTTAAAAAGACTGATAACATCAGTCACTTTGATTTCTTCCTTCCAGAAGCATTGTATCTCATTGGAGTTGTGAAGTATGATTGAAGGTACCCTGTTTCCCTGACGTAGATGTCCGGAGGAGTGGTCTTGACTTTTCTCATCTGCTAGGACTCGGAGATATGCTTATTTTCAATTGAATGGTTGCTTTTGGATCAGTGCTGCTAGCACTACCTTGTGGGGTCGGGATATATGATCTGGCGATCCCAAAGTACCGAACTAGCACCTCTTTATGTTTTTTGCAAGGGTCTTTGACACACACCCGTCGTGCGGTGCGGACAAAATACCTGTGTATGCCCAGTACAGACAGTACACCCTCCTACGTCTCACAACAAGAACTTAGTCTTAGCGGTAAGTGTAGGGTCGAATCCCACAAGGAGTGAGGAACCACTTTATTCTCCAACGACAAACTGAGGTGTCACAATTCTCAATCTGTATACTCTGCACAAGAAATAAACAAGATCAATAATAACAAGGGGGTGAGGTTGTTCGGTTAGGTCATAACTGTTGTTAACATTCGTTTCGGTCATAGGCATACTGATAATCCGTCCATGATCCATATAAACCCAAGGCGTGGCCCAAAGACATTGATCAGTACGTCTTCCACCACTCCTTCAGGGTAAGCGTTGGACCTGTCAGCCAACTGTATGACCACACGGGTGTCCCTCATCTCGCCAATATTCAATCTCTTGTATACAGCCAATGGCATCACATTAATGGAGGCTCCCAGATCCATCATTGCTTTATCCATGTTGGTTCCTCCTATGTTGCATGGAATGGTGAACATCCCTGGATCCTTTCTCTTAGTGGGTAGCTTCCGTTGGATCACCGCTGAAACACTTTCTCCCATCACATATCGGACTTCTTCCTCCATTTTGACTTTTCTTGAATAAAGGTCTTTCAAGAATTTGGCATATTTTGGAATTTGCCTGATAGCATCGAGTAGAGGTATGCTCAACTCAACTTTTTGAAACATCTTCATCATTTCACTTGCTTCCTTCTCTCTAGCTTTCTGTTTCAGGCGTCCTGGGTAGGGTGCCTCGGTTGGGTTGCTACCTCCAGCTTGTTCATCAGTTGGACCTTTCCCACTCTTATTCCAGCTTCCTCGAAACAATTCAGCCTCTGCTAACAACTCCTCTTCCTTTTTCTCTCCCTCAGGAAACTCAGTCAGCACAACTTGGGCATGTTCTCTGGGGTTGATTCCCATGGCTGGGAGTTTACCAGCGTTCTCTTCTAGTTTGGCCACTACTTTAGTCAAATGACTAATTTGCTGGTTGGTCTGGTTCATACCGGCACGAATTTCATTTCGAAATTTCTCGCTCTCCTTAGCCATGCTTTCAATGGCTTCTTCCCAGGGTGCTCTCCGATGTGGTGGTTGATAAGGGGGTTGTTGTTGATTCTGGTTGTGGTGTTGAGGGGGTCCCAACTGGTACTGTTGTTGATGCTGGTTCTGATTCTGACTTTAGTTTTGTCCACATATCAATCAATTTGAGCATAAAATCCTGAGACAACAAAATTAGCACAAAAGCTCAAATCAATCAACTCTTGAGTGAAAGAGACCAAAATAAAAGTCAATATAAGACGTAAACACCCACAAATTCATCACAAAATAGGGCTAAACAGCTGCAATCCAAGAAGACGTGTTTACAAGGGCGTTAAGGCAGCTAGAGCTTCAATCGGATTTTGGTTAAGTGGTTCTCTTAGTCGGGCTGGCGACTTAAAAACTAGCGCTGCATGGGAGGCAACCCATGTTTTCTTGCTTTTTCTTGTTTTCATTTTTCTTTCGTTTTGTTTGGGTTTGTGTTTCTATTTTTTCTGTTGTTGGGTGCAGGTTGGTGCGTTGGAGATTGTTTGTTCTATGGATGAGAGATAGGCAGACGCCGTGGGAAACTACGGGCTCGCCACTTGGATCGATATTCAGGGAAGTTTTTCTCTTTCACCCCTCTTTTTGCGAGCACTGAGGACAGTGCTAGATTTTAAGTGTGGGGGGGGGTGTTTGTTGATCCTGTGGGTGCCTTTTTGTTGTGATTTTGGGCTTTCTTGTGCGGGGCAAATGGTCTCCTTTATCTTGATTGTTGTTTGGCTTCAAGTAATAATGCACACTTTGATGATTTGTTCACAAGTAAATTTCATGCTTTGTGTTGGCTTGGTTGCTATCTTTGTCTCTCAGGCTATGCATATTCCTCTCTTGATGTAAGTTGTTTAATGTTTTGGATGCAACACCCTTATGAGCTATTCTTGACGTGATTTGTCCGGTAGATGCTAGAGGGAGTGTTTTCATTGTGATAGCCTACGATCTTATCCCTTGAGTTTGAATGTTGGTTTGTTGTGAAGTTTTCTATAGCTCTGGATCTCTGCTCCTCTGACGGTAGTGTTATGAGCATGGAAAACCACGTGAGAACATTTTGGATTACCTCCAAAAGTGTTGATCTCACGAAAGTTGGCCCATCTATTGAGAAATGAATAACATCACCTTGAAAAGAAATATGTATAAAATTAGATTTGGTTTGATTGTTTATCATCTTCAAGAAAAATGGGATTTGATTATAAAGGCAATCACATTAGGGAATTCACCTCTAGCGGAGAATTGGGTCTGATCGGATTGAATTGTATCATGTGGTTGTTGCTTCTTAAAATCTTAACAATGAACATCTCGTGAGGAATGTGAATGGCTAAGAGACTTAGATTGGTTGGAGATGTGAATGGTGAGGAAGTTTTCTTGTGAACTATCTTTTGAGGTCGTGACTTTGCTTGAGGACAAGCAAAGGATCAAGTGTGGGGGGGTTGTTTAGCCCTATTTTGTGATGAATTTGTGGGTGTTTACGTCTTATATTGACTTTTATTTTGGTCTCTTTCACTCAAGAGTTGATTGATTTGAGCTTTTGTGCTAATTTTGTTGTCTCAGGATTTTATGCTCAAATTGATTGATATGTGGACAAAACTAAACTCAGAATTTAGTTGATTGGTCTGAAGAAGAATCGAAGTTCATCTCGATACGAGTTCTTAGGCGAAAACGGATCCAAAATCCGACTTGAAACGAGGGAGAAAGGGCCAAAACAAAAACGCTGCGCATTGCAGTCTGCGAAAGGCATACACGGCGTCGCCGTCCCACGGCGGCCGCCGTCCCTGGGCGCGTTTTTTCCATTTAAAAGTCGATTTTTAGGGGTTTTCACCCCATTCTCGATCCCAGCAGCCTCTAGGGCGAATTCCACTATTTTCCTTTGGTTTTTAGAGATTTAAAACATCAACATTTGCTCTCGGATTCATTGGATTACCGTTGATTGCACTTTTCATTCCGTTGGATTAGTTCACTTGGATCGCTACGTTTTGTAAGAACTCATTTGTGCTCTTAGTTAATTTAAATCCTTTGGTTTATTTGAATCCTTTGTTTTATGCTTTTGATGAATGTGATGATTTGAGTTTATTTTCGTTGAATCTTGATAATTTACGTGATTCGTTAGTTCGTTATTGTTGCCTACGGATTTCTCTTAATAGTGAATGTTTAGGAATCTCTTTTATGGTGATTAAAGATCTCTTTGAATTTGAATCTGATGCTTGATTTAGTTTTCATGCCTAGGGAACAATTGATTGTTGTTTATGAGTTTATGATCGCTTTGTTTAGAGTACTAGATTAAAACCCTAGTTGATAGGCTTAATGTTTAATCTTTATGTTCTTAGTTGTTTCATATCTACTGCATTAGTTAATGTTTATTGCTTTCTTCTGTTTATGTCTTGGTGATTAGAGAGCGAGATAGTGCCAGACCCAACTACCCGATTAGAGTGTTTAGGTTTCCCTTCTGTTTCTTGTGAGTAATACAATTAAAGCCCTGCTAAGCCTTCCGTGTGAGACGACTTGAGTCACCTTACCACCTTAGGACGTCCTCGTATAAATTCGAGTCCATCCGCTAGGTGTTTTTGGATGAGTCACTTGACTTGAGTATCAATCAAATAATTTCACGTGGCCAGCATTAATACTTCAGTCATAACTGATTTATCAGTGAGATCCTCGTTCAGTCAATATGTCAGTATTTGACTTGGTCTTTTCACAGCTATCTTCAGTTGAAGTCTTCAGTCTTCAGTCCTCCGTCTTCAGAACAATAGTCTAACTAAAAAATATGAACTCTAACACTTGAGTTCGAAAAGTTATAGTCTATTACAAGTAGTTCTAAGAGTTTTGGTATCATCAAAACTAGGGATAAGATATTTTATTAAGTTCCCAACAAACTGGTTGTGAATTCTAATTTTAAAACTCGAATTCACAACCAAAACAAGTAATTGTAAATCTGAGTTGTGAATTCATCGAGCTGGTTGTGAATTCATAGATCTGGTTGTAAAATTCAAGAATATTAAGTTGCGAATTCAAGAACATTACATTGTGAATTCACAGATCTGGTCGTGAATTCAAGAACATTAAGTTGTGAATTCAAGTTTTAAATAAATTCACAACTATAAATAGTGTTAGTCGTGAATTCGAGTGAATTCACAACTATAAATAGCATTAGTTGTATATAAAATGCGATTTTATTAAAAATAAAGAAAAACTTAGAACCCTTGAAGGCACAAGAAGCCAACTAAGGGCCGAGCCTCATTAAAACCTTTTTACGGAAAACCCAGAGGGAAAAACCGTAAAAAGGAAAAAGAGTACCCGTCTACGAACGGAAACAAAAGGAAAAAAGGGGGAAGAGCGGAAGGGAAAGTTTCCGGAACTCCGGCCTGACCATCGTCCCCAAACAAACCCGGCTCGCACCCCTAACAAAACAAACGAAAACAGGCTAAAGGCCGGTAAGACGCCGTCGCCAAAAGCCAAACAGAAGAAGCTAAGCGGCCGGTTAGACGCCGTCGCCGTTAGCAAGACCAAAACCAAAGACCAAACAAAAACTAAAGGGAGAAGACACGGCCGGTTAGATGCCGTCGCCGTGAACTTCCCAGAACCACCAAACCCAAAGAACAAACAAGCAAGGTGCGAGCCCGGCCGGTTATACGCCGTCGCCGGTGTCACCTTACAGAACACAACAAGAAAAACAGCACACAACACCAAAAAGAGCGGCCAAGGGGACCAAAGCCAAACATAAGACATCCCACGCCCAAAGCAGCAGCAGGGCTCCTTACCACCCGACCCCATTGTACGCCCGCCAGGTGCTCGACAGAAGACTGGTGTGAAACCAGCAGCCAACCAACCGCAGCCAACAGCAGAACCCTCCACCGCGCCAACCTTTTCCTTCCCAACCGAAGGACCAGCACGGCCGGTATGACGCCGTCGCCGTGTGTCCCTGGAGGTCAGGACCGCGCGCAGAGCAGCGTCGCCAAAAGCCCACCACATCCACGACCGAAAGCATCCCCACGCTCCGGCAGTGTCCCCCAGGTGTTCGACAAAACGCCAAACACACCATCGCCAAACTTTCCCCTCTTCTCCGAGAACATCCAACCCAAAGCAGAAAGGCTAGATACGACGAGTGTGACTGTGCGAAGACATGTCCAACCGCACCGCCTCCTTAATTTCATCAATCTCATGAGGCCACCATCCTTCCCGGCGATCCGAATGGGCCATGATGTCCGCAGCCGCATTCCCTTTCCTATAATTGTGCGTAACGGTGAACGTAAAATCCTCAAGGCGCGTGAGAGTATCCATCCAATAATTCCTAAATCTCCAAGGCACATCCATGCATCTTTTCTGTAACAAATTCACCACGTAGGAGGAGTCAGCCTCAAGCCACAAGCGGCGCCATCCTCGATTGTGAGCGATGGCGATGGCAGTGATTACCCCGAGAAGTTCAGCCTCGAACGCGAAACCAGTGCCGCCCTTAATATGAAAACAACCACAAACGTCAGCTTTATGGTCTCGAAAGACCCCACCAGCAGAAATAAGGCCCGGCGCTCCAGAGGCCGAACCATTCGTGTTGACTTTGATCCAATTGATGTCAGGCGGCCACCAATAAACAGAGATGTAATCTGGGGGTGGAGCGGGTCTAGACTTCACTCCGAGACCGCGAAGAGTAAGATAATCACTCCAAATATTATTCATAAACCCGAGCTTCTTAATGCAATCCGTCTCCTTATAAACCACCTTAATAACATTAGTTGTAAATTCAAGTTTTGAATGAACTCACAACTAGAAATATTGTTAGTCGTGAATTCAAACTTTAAAACTTAAATTCACGACTAGCATTATTTCTAGTTGTGAATTTAGTTGTGAATTCATCAAACTGATTGTGAATTATAGTTTTAAAATTCGAATTCACAACCAACATTAGCGATTCAATTGTGAATTCATCGAGCTATTTGTGAATTCATAGATTTGGTTTTGAATTCAAGAACATTATTAAGTTGTGAATTTATAAATTTGATCGTAAATTCAAGAACATTAATTAATTAATAGAGATGGTTTTTTTTTTTTTTTTTTGCAAATCATCTATTCACAAAATAGCAATAATTCAATTCATCTAGAGATTATGGAGAGAGGCTTTCTTTATTTACATTAGGAATATGGTGATAAAATTGCGAAATTGAGTAAAGTTCGGACATTAAATTAAAATTGCTAATTTATTTACCTCCACCAAACTAGTTGTGCTTCCACGTAATTATCCGAGGTACAACACTTTTAAAGCAGCCTGGGCCGCCAAACGAAAAGCACGAAGTTTCTGTTCTAACAGTTTGCATCACCAAGAAAATTATAGAAGAACGGAATACACTAAAATATTTGCCGTGCATCCAATTCTCTCTGTGCGATACGGAAAAAAATCATATCAGGTTCGCTTTCAGAGAGAGAGAGAGACGAGAGGAGAGATAGAGATTAAGGATGAGTAATTTTTTATTTTAATTTTAGGGGCAGTTTAATTATTTATAAAAAATAGTAATTTTTAAAATTTTATTTGAGTGGGTAAATTTTAAGTTTACTACTATAAGAAATAGGTTAGTTTGATATATTGACTCCAAAAATAATGAAATCCACAAAAAGTATATCACTTAGGGGTGGACCGGTATAGTATGCCGAAATTTTTCACCATATCGTATACCGTACCATAAATTGCAGTATGAGAATTTTCATACCGTTGTCGTACCGGATCCTTCGGTATGAACTTTTCTCATGTCGATGTCATATCGATAGTGCGGTATACCATACCGAAAGTCGGTATACCGTAAAATACGGTATACTTAAATTATTAGTATATTGTTTCACGCCTACATTTATCAAAATATTACGGTATACCGTGTATTTGTGCATACCAAAATTTCATTAAACAAATATAAATAACATTCTAACAAGTCTAGAATTATATATGTGCGTATATATGTAATTTATTTTAATCGGTACGGTATACCGATTATTTTGATATATATCGGTAATGCGGTATATTACTGAAACAACGGTATATATCGCGGTATCGGTATATATCGGTATACCGCGGTATGAAGAAAATTGATACCGTTTTCGCACCAAAAATTTTTGGTCCGATACAATATAATACTGAAAATTATGGTATTACCAAAATTTCGATATTTTTTCGAAACAGTAAGTACGGTATATCGATTATTCTGTATGTTGGTCCACCCCTAATATCACCAAATCCATCTTGCAAAAAAGATAACGGGAACATTAGAAAACACAAAATGAAGACTATTATAAAATGCAAACGTACCCTACGTACGTTTTATGTATTATTACTCCAACTCTAGTCTTTTCTTTTCTTTTCTTTTTTTAAAAAGATGATTAATAATAATTCTTCATTTAACCCTCCATTTATTAATTAGAGAAAAAGCATCTTCCTCTAACTCTAGCTTGTTGCTTTGTGTATTCGTATGGTAATTGGTACCCTTGTTTTGGATTGTTAGTTAATTTTCTACTTGGACAATTTTAATCTTATAATACAACTTATTCACGCGCTCCTCTTCTGCTTGTATATCGAGTAAGATGAGATTTATCTCCTAATCTAAATAAACATGAGGTAAACAGCTAGAGAAACATTCCTAACTTGGGATTGTATAGCTTCAAATCTGTTGCGTTCCTTTACACACAAACACTAGCTAGTTAAGCAAACCAATCTAATAATCAACAGTGGAACGTCAACTCTATACACAACCTAATTTCCAGTATTTGAAAGATTACACACTCAAATAATAAAATTGAAGCATCAAGTGGTTGATCCTTCGGCCATGGCAATGCACACTCTCAAACTTAAAAATCCCAAGTAGATTAGCATTAGGCCCGCCCCCAACAGCCTATTAGGCCGCATATCATTCCGTGGCAGCACAACCACTGCCCAAACAAGCCCCAGGCTAAGAAAACCCAGAGTCAAGTACAGACTGCTATCCTCCGGCACCACGTACGACCCCGGTTTCTCCGACCATGCTCCGATGAGCAACGACACCCCCAGCCCCACCAGGATGTTGAACATCGGCCCTGCATAGCACCCGGACATAGCTACCTGCACCCCATGCCCCCCGTTCAGAGCTATCGCCACATTCGACATCAGGTCGCCCATCGAGTTTCCCCATGCCAAGATGGTCAGCCCCAGCAGCGACGCCTTGATCCTCATGATCACACCCAGCCCCACAAGCAACGCCACGAGCTCATTCGCTATCATGTAGAACCACACAATGCTCATCAAGAAACCCCCCACAACCCATGGGAGCAAGAACTTGGTAGGTGGGTGATCAGCTGTGGTAAATATAAGCGCGAGGAGCCCTAGCGTGGCGCCAACTACAACACCGGTGAGATACAGAGCCTCGTTTGCTATAAAGCCT
Source organism: Salvia miltiorrhiza (assembly GCF_028751815.1). Classification (NCBI taxonomy): domain Eukaryota; kingdom Viridiplantae; phylum Streptophyta; class Magnoliopsida; order Lamiales; family Lamiaceae; genus Salvia; species Salvia miltiorrhiza. The sequence goes on along the minus strand of NC_080390.1, from coordinate 37,338,748 downwards.
AGTGCATTGGCAGAGCTCCAGAGGAAGGCTACCAAGATGGGAGCAAAGAAAGCGCTAGCAACAGCACATGTCTTCGACCACCTCCCCTCCTCAACAATGGGGATTGTCAACCTTCTAGGGATTGCCAACGGCATCTCTAGCAACGAGTACAGACCGGACCAGGAGAACCACGCTTCTGCACCCGTAGCATCCCCCTCCTCCTCATTCCAGCCCCACACAACTTTCCCACCCTCGTCATCACTTGCTTTTCCCGCCTCGTTGGAGTAAATTGCAACGTTTGAAGTCCACATCCAATGCGGAAGCTTTGATTTCTGAAGAAACGGCACAGCATCATCAGCAGATTCAAGCAGGGGATGCTCAATGTCAATGTCCTCCTCTGCATTCCCACAAAGTGGCAACAAAGGCCTCCCACCACCATCCAAACCCAACATCCTGTCACGCTTCTTCCTAAACATCTCGCTTGCAGCAATACAGACTGCGTAAACCACATATATCAATGCAAAAGTTATAGCTCCTCCAAGGCTCACCTCACCCACAGCCAAGATAGCGCAAAGTGACACAATGGCAATGAGGAAGAAGCCCACATCCCTCAAGAAACACTTCCTATCAATCTGTATATTCTTATCAGCCACACACAACGACACGGTCCCAACGACAATGCAGGTGACAAAAACAGCCCCCCCTAACACACTATTCAGCCCCACATCGCCCGAATCCTGGCCTGCAAAAGAAGCAATGCTAGCAAACACATCGGGAGCCCCGTTCCCCAGCGGGAGCAGAGTGACCCCTGCAACCGTAGGGGGCAATTTCAACAAACACGAAAGCATTTCTAAACAACAACAGAAATAATCAGCTGCAGTATTCCCCAACAGATAGAACAGTGCAAGTAACCAAATCCCCAAAACTGCATATCCCAAAGGCTTAACTTTTTCGCAATCGCAGTAAAAGAAAACCAGGTAATTGAGAAACCCTCCAGAATTACAGTCTGGATTGGCTCTCAAATACTCGCATTCGTTACTAAATCCACTATGTTCATAAATTTCGGTGCAAATTGTTGGATTTTTGCTCGACTGCAGATTCTTACTCTGCATGATCGGATCAATAATCGATGAATTAGCACCATGCCCAAGATAATCATTACTCAAGCCTGTCTTCTGGTGATAATTCAACGAGGGCTTCTCTGAGAATGGATTGTGAACAACCCCATCATTGTACACGATGAAAACAAGCAAGACCAATACGCAGAGCCCATTGAAACTTCCGCGAAATTTCGAGCGCTTACGACAAGAAATACGAGATAGAAATTCCATTGTCGAAGCCCCACAATTAGACTGATAAAATTAGAAGGTAGCGATCGCTAAATTTCAAAAATCTCAACGAATACTAACTAAAGTCTAAGGGTGAATGAAAAAGACTGGAGTTTCAATCGAAATTCCCCATAAGACAAGCGAACCCAGATAACAACAACGCGAAATTTAGATATTAATCAGAGTTTTACAGCTAGATGATGGAATGGTATGTGAAAGCTGAAGCAGTAAGAATAGAGAGATAAAGGGGGAAATTAAGGATTTCAAGGGTAGAAAGAGTAGGCGAGTTCAGCAGATTATTCAACGAATCTCTGTAATAAACGACAAGAACTAGCATTGAAATTTTGGTTGCATACTTGCATTATTGGATATGATATGATATGATATGTAGTATACTACTTTTAATTTGTAGGAAACAAATTAAAATGATTAAAGGACGCGTTATTTCTGTTGATTAACGAAGAAGAAAACAAGAGCGCGTAACCGTGCAAATGGACAGCGGGTATCGTATTACAGAAGTCTTTATCTCGGAAAGGGACTGATGATGGGCTAAATCCTATTCCATACATTTCGGAAATTGGAATCAGAATTTCTTTTTCATTTAGAAATTGGAACCAGACTTAATAATTTCCTTAACATGCAGAACTATTTTTCTTATTTAGAATACTCACCCAAAAATTTAAGTGTTAATAGGCAAAAATGCCATTTTCTTATAAACACTTGTAAAAATGCTCATTTTTATAAGTGAAAGTGGGCATTTTTACAAGTGTTTATAAGAAAAGGGCATGTGTGACAAAATGCAATGAGAGTGAGTTTTGTTAGAAGTGGTCTGATGTCGGCACTGCCATTCTATGAGTTCAGCTTGACTCGGAGAACATTTTACACATTAAAGATTTGGTACTTTTTTTGGATTTTCAACCGACATGGGATGAAACATTTAGTATGCATTTATTGAAGGATACTAAATGTCATACCATATTGTTATAAAAGTCCAATAAAATTTTCTTTTCAATATTCTATTATATCTCACTCGTAATGTCATTATTTTATAATTATTTATAATAAAAATAAAAAATATTATTCATTCTGTTATTCAAATACATATATTTTCTTTTCTATACATTTTCCAAATACCAACTCATTTCTTTCTTTTTTGTTAAATATACACCACACAATTTATTCACAATAAAACTGAGATTCTTATTCCATTCACACACTCAATCAAAATTCTTAAAATTCGTGTAATTCTCACATAAATGTCCCATTATTTTTGGACGCGGTAATTAAGAAACGTATAAAAAGTACATAAAGTAAGTTGGTGAAAATTATTTAAATATTAGGTATAGAGAGATAATATATTGTCAAAAAAGAAATGAGACATTTGTAATGGGTCATCTCATTATGAAAAATGGGACATTTGTAATGGGACGGAAGGAGGAGTATTATATAGACTAATTATATAATGAACTTTAACGAATATTTATCACTAAAAGTTAAAATTAAAAAATTATGTAGTCTAATTTTGAATTAATTAACTCTAACAATCAATTATGAATTCAAATAAAAATAATAATTATAAACTCTAATGGTCAATCCTAATAAGTTGTTTTAAAATTATATTAAAATATAATAATATAAAATTGAAGAAAAAATAATTTAGAATTATAACAAATTGAAAGTAGGATGTGATATGACACAATAAATAAAAACATGAATATTTTATCATTTTGGGTCATAACACAAAAATATGAACATTTCTACTTTTGTACACTACCCCACCACAATCCCTTTACTTTTTACCTCTATTTTTTTATAAAGTGGGACCCATTTTCTACTTACAATACACTTTTATTTATTTCTTAAAATTCGTACCACTTCCAAATGTTCGTGTTTTTGTGAGACGGAGAGAGTACTTCCTTCGTTCCATAAGAGTGTACATGATTGTTGGTGACACAAGTTTTAATAAATGTTAAATGAGTGTATTGAAGTAGAGAAAACAGTCATTTTAATTGTAAAGTACGAGCAATAAATAAGGAATTGGTGGTTGTGTAATTTTCAAAAATGATGTCCCAAAATAAAAAGGATTGTACACTCTTATGAGACATATATAATAAGATATAGGATCCCATGTGAACCAAAGGTGAATTACCTAAAAAAAAGTAAGTTCAATAAGTTTGTCTGTAAGAGAGATTGTTGATATTCATTAAATACATACTAGCATTTGCACCCATGCAACGCATGAAAAATATTTTTATATTTCAGTATATATATAAAGTTGATACCAATTCAATTATTATATGAAAAGTTATAAATATAATTAAAAAAATACAATAATTATAAATATATTTGAGTTTAATATAAAAAATAAAGAAGATTTGACAATAATAAAAATTAATATTTTGAAAAATTATAAAATAATATAAGTCAAAAGAAAAATAAAAATAAAAATAAAAAAGAATAAAAATAAATTTATTCAAAAAAAAAAGATAAGAGAAAATCCATTTATATAGCATATATCAAATTAAAGTTTTTGTCATGACCTTTGATTTGATATGCATATCAAAGAGTCAATATATGAAAGTAGGGATTTCTTTTAGTAAACTTAAAATTACCCACTCAAATAATTTTTTTAAAAATTATCCACTTTTTGTGTTAAATGGCTAAACCGCCATTAAGATTAAAATTAAAAAAATTATCCACTAATACATCATTACAAAAACACGAAACATTATTGTGACGAAATATAATATTGTTAAAACATTACCTTTCATATCAATGGTTACTTCCCGCCGCCGACATGAAACCCTTCCAGCCGCCGACATGAAACCCTAGCGTTGTTTGCTTCTTCCCGCCGCCGACATGGATTTCGATCAGCCTCGTGGTGGTCATGATCGTTCGGCCTTAAACCTACCAATCATCTCCAACAACTTCTTTCATCCGTCAACGGACAAGGCTGCTTCGGCCTCAAAGCTCCCGCGGGGAAACCCTAGTTTTGAGAACACGTCGACTGCAGCAGAAACTGTTGCTAAACCAGACATCGCAGTCACCGAAGGTGTTCGTAGGATGCAAGAAACTGCAAACACGATGAACTACGCTGCTGTAGTTGCTCCCAGGGTGCGCAAACCTGATCTTCCAGCCCATTTATATCAGGCTCTTAACACCACGAATCACAACGGAGTGGATACTCTGACTATACCCAAGGAATTCTATAAGCAACGTGTTGCTGATTTCAAGTTTGCCCTTATCGGTAGGTTGATCCTGAGGAAAGGAGTGAAACCACGTTTGGCTCATGAATTAAAGGCTGATTTGCAGCGTTTATGGCAAATATCTAAGGACTGGCAATTAATACCCATGGGCAAGGGGTATTTTACTCTCAAATTCGGTTCTTTGGAGGATAAAAAAACGGCGAAGAAGGCTATGATTCAAGAAGTATCAGGTGGTCATCTGAGATTTCGTGAATGGGTTCCGAAGTTTAATCCTTCCAAGGAAGCTTCATCTCTGGCACAGGTATGGGTCCGCATCTATTATCTTCCTATTGAACTTTGGCACCCTGAAGTTATTTCGGCGATAGGTCGGTATTTGGGTACTCCTATTCGTATTGATAGATTGTCGGCTGATGGAGAGGTTGGGAATTATGCTAGAGTTTTGATTGAATTGGATATGTCTCTGCCTCTTCGAGAATATGTCATGATTGATGAGGATGATAGCTCTCTCTACGTGGAGTTTAGTTGTGAAACGCTTCCTGCTTTTTGTTCACGTTGTAAGATTACGGGGCATCCCACAGATAAATGTCGAAGAGCTACTTCTAAAGAGGATAGTACTTCGGGCATTGCTAAAGACAAGAGTGTGATGGGAGTTGCAGATCCGACTGCTGCTCTTTACTCCGGACAGGAGCAGCAAGCCGCTTGGCAGCCCAAGGATCCCGTCAGTGAGATTGAGACGGGGAACCTTAACTCCGGACAAGAACAACAGAAAGTCACGGCTGCCTGGCAGCCCAAGGATCTCGTGACCGATCAGGTGAATGAGATGGAGCCTCTACAGGATGGATTGATTGAGGATTTGGGCCCCCCTAAAGCTGTCGGGAGGGAAGATCCGATGGTCGACATTCCCACTTCTAATACCTTTCCAGAGGGGGTTGCAGAAGATGTGGATGATGGGGACAACACTGAATGCTCGGTAGATGATGATATGGAGGACCCGTTGGTGAGGGCTACGTCTCCACCCCGGCAATCGATGGATACGACTATTGTTACCAGTCCTGATCTGCCTTTGGTTGTGACGCCAGGAACGGCCACGATGGAGGTTCCCCCCACTCGAGCCCGTGGGCGTCCGAAGGGGGCTACCAAGAAGGGGAAGATTTCTGAGTCTTCTATCAAGCATCGGCTTCGGCGTATAATCAAGAATGGTATGTTTTCGGATTTCCAGAAAGCAACTAGCAGTGTTGCTGGTGCGGTGATGCAGAAAGTCGTTCTGGACACCCCTCCGATGGCTTTCTTGAATAAAGTACAACAAGCTCAGTCTGGAGGCGCGTCTATATAGAATTTTGTGGTTCACTCTCATTCTAATGCAGCTAGAGCTATGTCAGCCGTGGCTGGAGGTGTAATGATTCATTCTCCTTCCCCTACGGAAAAATGGGGAGATATGTTGGACGATGGAGTTTCTTTGGATGAGGACGACACTTTAGATTTTTGATCTCCTTGTGGATGTTTTTGTCTGAATTTGTTTTGTTTTTTTACGGATTCTTGGTGATCCGGCGCCTTGTTTGCGCCTGTGCTCCCATGGGTTTTTAGGTTCCGTTCTCTTTCTTTCTTTTTAATAAAATTTCTATTTCAGCAGCATTACAAAAACACTACACAATTTCAAAAAAAAAATATATGTCTCCTCGTGTGCGCAGCAGCGCAGGAGACACACACTCTCTCCTCTCTCTTTCTCTTCTCTCTCCTCTTTCTCTCTCTCTTCTCTTTGTACACATAACGCAGACAATTCTCATCTCGCTTTTTCTTTTTTCTCTCTCCCCCCTCTTTCTCTCCTCAATTCTCAATTTCACAGGAGGCGAGTCGTTTTTGTGTTTGAAGAATAATGCTTGAGATTTTACATTGCAGTTTGTGTGTTCTAATTTGGCTGTTTCGCTTGCAAATAAATGGCAGCTGCTTAAGGTTGGGCTGCTGGATGCTGATGTTTACGGGCCGTCGATTCCGATTATGATTTCGGTAGAGCTGGAGATGTACTTGTGATAAGATCTATGAATTCATGGTCAGATTTATGAATTCACGGCTTGATCTATTAATTCACGATTAAAATTGAAAATTGATTAATGTTCTTGAATTCACAATCGGATTCCTATGAATTCACAACTTAATATTCTTAAATTCACAACTAAAACTAGAATTCAGAATCAGTTTAATGAATTTACAAGTAAATTCACAACAAGAAATAATGCTAGTCGTGAATTTAAGTTTTAAAGCTTGCATTCATGACTAACAATATTTTTAGTTGTGAAAACTTGAATTCACAGCTAATGTTATTTATATTTGTGAATTCGCGTTATTCACGACCAACACTATTTTTAGTTGTAAATTCACTCGAATTTATGATTAACACTATTTATAGTTGTGAATTTATTTAAAACTTGAATTCACGCCTAGCACTGTTTTTAGTTGTGAATTCACGACTAACAATATTTCTAGTTGTGAATTCACGCGAATTCACGGCTAACATTATTTTTAGTTGTGAATTCAAACTTTAAAACTCAAATGCACGACTACTTGAATTCACAACCAAAATAAATCTTGGTTGTGAATTCGACTGGGTGTGAAATGCACGGATTTTTTAAAGGATATTTTTTTAATTTTTATATGCAAGGGTAAAATGGTAAGTGTGGGTATTTTTAAATTTTTTTATTTTAGTAGGTAATTTTTAAGTTTAATAAAAGAAATAGGCTATTTTCAAAATCCACTCCATATCAAATCTTTTATAATTAGTCGAATTTCATAATTTTATAAAAGAAATAGAATAGAAAAATAAAAAGTTAAAGAAAAAAGAAAAAATAATATAATTTATAAATAAATCTTCAATTTTATTATAATCACAAAATTTACCACTCCAAATTTAAAATTAATTTGAAATTAATTTTCAATTGAAAGTTGCATTTTTAATATATTATAGTTATAGATCTACCGGCTCATAAAAAAATAGTAGAATTGTGTTTCACAATCGGAAAATAACATAAAAGAAATATTATCAATTTTTTAGTCACAAAATATTATGAGGACGAAATTGTGCACCAACGCTCTGCTTAGCAGTGTCGGGATATCTCTTTATTATTATTAGTATTTAATGCTATTATTATTGTTATTTCAAATATTCAGTACTGCGCTGACTTGACATGGCTAACTTTATCAACCGAGAATCATCTTAGCAGCTTAACCATGTTCATGTTTTGACAACCCACCCGCGACAACTCGACGCTACTCCGAGGCGGATCGGCAAACCTCGGTTGCCAGCGCTGACTTCTCACCGCTGATTAATGTAATAGGGGCTTAGGCCCAACTACTTAAGTTTATAGGCCCAAAGGCTTTAGGTTTACTCTTATGCTTATAAATAGAAGTTTAGCTATTAGATTAGGGACTCTCTTTTATTTTTATTCTTCTTCAACATGTAAAGTAGGGGTGTAAAATCGGGTACCCGCGGGTACCCTACCCACAAAATGCGAGTATCCACGAGACAAAATCGCCCGAAACCCCAACCCTCACCCGACCCGCCTGCATGCCGCGGGTACCCGAATACCCGCAGCGGGTATTCGCTGCTGGTATGAGGGTACCCTCAATTTCCCGCAAGTTCTTAATTGATTTTAATTGTGTGGGTATTTGTTCCGCTGGAGGGTATTTCTTGTCCCGCAATGTGTGGGTACCATCTTTACCCGCATGAATTTTTCTTTAAATTAATTACCATTAAAATCAATTTGAAATTAATTTTAAAATAAAAGTTACCTTTTAATATAGTATAGATAAATATAGAATTGTGACAGTATGAAGAACTGAATTGAAATTAATTATTAAAATTCCTAATCAATTAAAGCCCCAAACGTATGTTTGAAATATTGGAATGCATAGTAAATGCATCCAACCGTATGTTTGAAATATTCTCACATTTTTGTACTCACAGTCTATATATATATTTTTGTGAAACCGTACTCACAGTCTATTTAATGCATATATAATATTAAGGTGGTCTTGGGGTGAAATTGTGAATTCATGGCTATTTTCCTTTCCTGTAGTGTAGGCTGTAAAATTAAATTAATTCATAAGTATAAAAATTATTAAACTGAAAATTTAATTTGCGGGTATGCGGGTACTAGTTGGGGTATCCACGGGTACCCGATACCCGCATTTTTTGAGAAACTAATACCCGCACCTGACCCTCCACCCCAATTTTGCGGGTATCAAGGCGGGTGAGGGTATACCCGATACCCGCAACCCGATTTTACACCCCTAATGTAAAGTATAAATTCTCTTATCATAGTGAAAAACCTCAAAAATCCACTCGTGGACGTAGATCTCACGATCGAACCACGTAAATCTTCGTCTCGTTTACTATTTTAGTTTAGGCGTTGATACTTGTTTCATCAACTGGTGCCGTCTGTGGAAAATTGGGCTACGACGTTTATGTTCTTCCTCGATCTTCTTATTCTTCTTCTTAAAAAAAAATTGGGTCGACAGTTCATCTTTTCCAACGACAATCACCGGCCAGAAAATTTCTCCAGTCCAAGTCAGTCTTCCGCGAATATATCTCAGAGGTTTTTTTCTTGAAAAAAATGAGCAAGCACCTTTACTCCAAAAAAATCAGATCCCCATTTTTTTAATCTCAATAGTAGTACTCTGTCTCTCTCCACAACCACTAATAATTCGGTAGTCATGGCCACCTCGAATTTCGGCAAGCATCGCCGCCGGGCATGAATCCAGACTCTCCAGCCATCGCCTACTTTCATTCACAGTCGACCGTTGCGACTCAGCGCCCTAGGGTACATTGCGTCTCCCTCTTGGCGATGCGTCGATGCCCAGTCACCCTCATCCACACCGGTCGCCGACTGCAGGCCATCACACCCAACCCCATCACCGATGTAATCATATTCATAACACAGAAAACTAAATCCCCTATTCTGAATCACTGTAAATCTCTTAGCTCAATCACTTTCTTACCCCAAAAGGCAGCAAGTAAATCTCATGAGTTTCTGGCGAAGTCGTCGTTCAAGTTTCACGCAAATAAAACCTGTGCCCACAACTATACTAGCTAGCAGTTAGTCTAGGGTCGAATCCATATGGAACTGGGTGTAATTTCTCCTGCAAGAGTGTCACTAAAAGGGGTTTGTTTTCGGGTTGTTCTGGTCACAATAGTTTTGTGAGCAAAACAGAGTTTCGGACTAAACTGAAAGAACAAAGTAACTTGGTCAAATAACAAAACGATTCTGACTTGGTTCGACTCACTAAACATGAATTAGACACTCGGTCATTGGTTCAAATATATTTCACTACACTCGTATACCAATTGGTTATAGGCAAAATACAGCTACGCCCCCAATTGTCACGCGTCACGCACGCAACAGCCCTATGCATAATCTCTCATTTCAGTGTATAACCCCAGAAATTATCAGTTAATGGTATTAACTATCCTGGTTAAAAGACACTCCTTACTTTGGCCTCTTGCTTGAGAGTGTTATGCCCAAGATGCATGCAGATTTAGATAAACCCAATTTGACCCTTACGTGGGTTTTTCACCACTAGTCACGACTCCATCACCAGTTGTACTCTTCGGAGGTCAAAATTTCTTTCGCCTTGTGCCCAAAGTTTACTTGTGGTCAAAGCTTCCTAGTTAACTAGTGATCTGTTAATTAACCAAGTTGCCCAAACCGTATTTTAATCAAACCTAGTGTATCGGGAATATACTCATGCAGTTATTATGCCCAATTAGACCTCTCGAGTTTTAAGTGTTCATGTTCAGTTTATCTTGCCCAAATCAGAATATTAACTTAGCTAGACATAAAATAAATAACAAAGACAAATGACATAATAGAAAACATGAAGGGAAAATACTAAATTGAAATTACTGAAACAAAATAGTACTTACTGCCAAAAGTGTCGTTCCAAGCATAAAGTAAAAACATAGCATTACGCCCACAACCTGGGCAAAGCTTCAATACTTAGCAAAATAAAACTATGGCGCGACAGAGGTCTCTGAATGTATTTCTCTCCAGGTCATGAAACCCTTCGAGTATTAATAGAGGCGATTATGGCTGCAAGAGGCCAGCCCATGATGTTGCAGCTGGAACGAAAATCCGACTTTCCTTCGTGATACACCCAATCTTTAGGCCTAATCTTCTTGAAGATTTCTTTCCTTGTGAATGAAGTACTGGTTTAACCCCATCGGCCTCTTTTAGGTGCTAACGTCTCTGTGCCCATATCGAGCCTCCACACTGAGGTCCTACCTCGTCCATCTGCTGCGCCAGGTTGCTGAATGCTCTAGATACCTCTACATCAAACCTGTGCCTCTCTCACAGAATGCAGTAGCATTGTGCCTTAAAAGCACCTTCTGCCCAAAGATCGGGTCTGCCTTGGAACTATGCCCTCCCAAGCGACTAACTCTAACAAAACAAAGGAAAAAAGATTTTATCTACACCTAAACAGACACAGAAAATAGGCACAAACATGGGCTCATCAGTTTCCCAGCAATCCACAAAAAATCAAAGATAATTCCAGCGATTCCTCGTGGTTCCTTGCGTCTCCTAGAAATTCTACAGATCAAATCCACAACACGCCATCAACTACTGGCAGAAGGGAAAAACCCTAATTCTCTTAAATTAATATGTATTTCCCAGGAATTTTGAACAAATTATGATAAATCCTGATGATTCTCTGTATTTTCTTCATTTTTGCTGAGAAATCCAGCAAATCACCGGTGAAGACTTATTTTTTCTTGGATTATCGCTTGCCCTGGCGGAACTTGGGGAGCCATTACTTGATGCAGCTGATAGCTGGTGGTATTTTAAGGATGTCATAGCATTGGTATTGTAACAATCTCTCAAGCATTGTTCAAATTCTTGAATACCCTTATTAATGAGAGTTCAAAAACGATTGGATTTGTTTGCAGCTCTCAGAGATTGGAGAGGGAGTTTCCCACGTCAATCACAAAACGGTACTTGAAGTCGGATTTGGCAAGTCGTTCCATCGCAGTGTTAACTTTTTCCGCGCGAATCAGTTCAATGTCACCTGTTATGCCATGCTTCCCACAGAAGTCCAACATTTCTTGCGTCTCTTTCATACCGCCGAAGTCACTTCCACCAATCATCTTTCGACCTGAAAAAATAACCCAAGCTTCTCAGGAAATGCTTTTACCATGAATCATTAAATACAGATCTTAATATAGCTATAATCAGAGCAGAGATTGCAGGGGAAAGCAGCTAAGCTGTATGTAATCTGGTGATGTACGTGTTCGAAGGTAGCAATGTTCTCACCGGCAACTAGAGGGAAGATAGGAAGGTCGAGAGGTTTATCCGGCAATCCCACCGTTACAAGTTTCCCATTCATCTTCAACAGGCTTAGCAATGGAGCCAACTGATGCACTGCAGCAATGGTATCAATGATGAAATCCATAGTGCCCGTTGCAGCCTAAAACAATAAATCAAACCTCATCAACTTCATTTTCTTCTCTACTCAAATTGTAGGAACTAAGGAGTTTATTAAGATGAAAACTATAACTCATTTAACTTCATTTTACTAAATTCACAATTAGAAAATCGTGAAATTCATCACCATTGACCATGTAATTACCAATATAAACATGAGAATGATGTCTGAGAAGTTAGTAGAAAGGCTTGGTGCAGGCCTTACCCATTTCAGATAGAAGATAATATGCTTTTTGTTAGCATTATATAAGTATGGACCTCACAAGGTTTTAAAATCCTTTGTCCCAAAACTGAAGAAAATTTTGGTAAAGTTTATGAGAGAATTATAATGTCACACTTCCAACTTCCATAAAAACAAAAAAACAACAACCAAACAAGTTGTCTCCACGTGCTTTGCATTTTAAAAATTTGCAGATTAAAAGAAGAGGGAAAAGTAGAAAGCTAATGCCAGAAGAGTAATGATCCAAAGAAAACCATTCAAACTTTTGCTATTTAGATTATAATCATCAAAGCGCAACACGTTGTCTCCACGTGCTCTGCATTTCAAAACACCAAGTCAAAATCACTCAAATCTTATAATGTTGTATGAGTTGTAAAAGTGAATGTGGATGAAGTTAAGTACCAGAAGCTCGTCATCAGAAAGCTCAGCATCTGCCAAACTTGGGAAGTTTGGGTGGTGAACGCTGGCTACCGCCTTGGCAGAAACTGTTTTTCATTGGAACATGAGATAGAGCAACGGCGACGTCAGGTCGGAGGCGAAGTGGTGTCGATAGATGAGCATCGATCTCGTCGATCCTTCAGCGGTGGCGGTGATCTGTGACAAAGGAGGACTAGGGCTCGTCCCTTTTTGCCTGTCTGTGTGTCGAGAAAGTTTAGAATATGTCAGGAATCGGCAACGGGAATAGATTCTGGTGGCTGGCGAGAGGACAATGGTGTGTGGCGTGGGGCGATAGTGGCTAGGGTAGACGCCGGTGAGTTCTCGTTGGGCGATGGTGGTTGGGGGCAAAAATTCAAACTTGGGCGAAAGATAGAAGCGAGTGAAATTTGTTAGGGCAATTTTGTTTTACAAAAAAAAAAAAAACTACACAATGTTGGGAACTTAATGAAATATCCTAGCCCTAGTTTTGATGATACCAAAACTCTTAGATTTTTCTTTAATAGACTAGAACTTTTCGAACTCAAGTGTTAGAGTTCATGTTTTCTAGTTAAACTACTGCTCTGAAGACTAAAGACCGGCGGACTGAAGACTGAATACCTCAACTGAAGATAGTTGTGAAAAGACAAAGTCAAATACTGATGTATTGACTGGACGAGAGTCTCACTGAAGGATCAGTTATAATTGATGTATTAATGTTGTCCACGTGGAATTAACGGACTGATACTCAAGTCAAGTATCAGTTGACATTCTTCCTCGGACTGAAACTCTTAAGTTAAAAGGAAGTCACGTACATTCAAGTACACCCGCATTAAATGCAGAGATATTGAAGATCGTCATTTCTCTACAGAGCATTTCTTTTTGGTGCAAACTTTTCAGAGGCGCCTTACCCCTTGTACTTGAGATGCCGTTTTTCCATCAAATAAGGAACCTCGAAGATTGAAGCCTCAGCCAAAATTTAAATTACTCTCACAACGGACGAATTCTTGAAGACCATCTCAGCCAACGGATCTATTCAAGACTTCACCTATAAATAGAGCTCGAGGAACACCACAATCTTCACCGATTCAAACGCACAAGCTGAACCTCTGCCAAAATTGCAACTTAGCCTACTCACTGCTTTCAAAGTTTGAATCGAATAAGAGAATACTCAAAGCCTAAATCAGTTTACTGATTTCATACATTCTCTTAATTACTTAGGAAAATACTCAGTAAAATCCAAAGCCTAAGTCCCCCATTATAGAGAGCCTGTTCGCTGTAATCTAGTTGGTAATTCGAACCCTTTTCAACAGAGCGAAAAGTGAGTTTGAGAGAGAGAGTTTGAGCCAGTGTCTAAACTCAAGAGTTCTTAACCCCCGCACGCAAGACAAGTGTAGTCTTTGCTTTTGCGAGTTAAGAAAGAGACGAGAAGTCCAATCCAGTGTATTGACACTGAAACCTTGTTTCAGTTAAAGGTTTGTTGTGCACCCGCAAGCACAAGCCTAGAGTGTTTGTCAGTGTGTTTAACTGACCGTGGACGTATGAACTTATTCCGAACCACGTAAAAATCCTTTGTCGTTTATCGCTTTCAGTTTTACATTCTTATCTATGCACAAACGCTTTCTTAACTGAAACTGATTTATTGCAAAGTGAAACTCTATCTTGACAACGTATTAATCACAAAGGCTATTTCTTAAGTTTAATTTTTCCGTTGCTAGTGTTATTAGTCTAACTGATAAATCTTCGGATAATCAGTAAGATTCATAACACTCATCTGTTTACAAAATCTAGATCACTAAAGCCTTACGTGGATATCAGTTAAAGCCCTGAGCCTAACTGAAATCAAAATACTGAAGTTACTTCAGTATTAGTCTACAACCTTCTTTTAACTGAAGTTTTCTTTAACTGCTCACATCAGTCAACCTCTTTCAGTATCAATTGATATTCCTTCAGTTATTTACAAAAGATTTTACAAAATAGCCTATAGGTGTATCCCAGTGACCCTCCGGGACCCAACACACAACGTCAAAAAATAAGGTTGTCTATTAAGCTCATATACCTCGATATTACAGTGGTGTTGTCTAAGTGCACAACCGAACATTCATAATTTAGTTGTCTCATTGAACAAAGTTCTTGGGATCTCCAAACCGTTATGAACATTATTTAATCGTGGATTTTATCCATTTCCCTTTCTATGTAATTGGTCACATTCAATTCTTCAGTAATGGCCACCTTAAATGAGCTTTAACTTTTCTCATCAAAGTCTCAAGTCTCGTGATCAATTTATTTATTTAAAGATAAATTTCTCGTTTATAGCTAAACGATATTTCACTTTATTGTCTTTAGTAACATCATCAGTGCAACAATAGACTAGACAAACTTTCTTTGTTGTCTTGGTCGTACTTTACATGTTCACTAGACAATAATCTTCTCTATTGTCCTAGTAAGAATTTTCGATGATTTACATGTTCACTTAAACGAATTACTTTATCGTTCTAGTAATCATATGAATTTTCCTAACGATATTTCTATTTGTCGCTCTAGCTTGATTATCTAATCAAACTCTTCATTTAATGTTTGAAAACATTATTAATAACTTTTTATGATCATTCTTTAATGATCATGTATTAGATACCTCTACATTTCAAAGTGTATCTAAATAAGTTTTCAATGATCACTCTTTAATGATAATTTACAAATACCCCCACATTTCAAAGTGGTTTATCGTATCTAAAAGTTTCTCTTACAATTAATAAATGTGGATGTATTATTTGTACAATATAATTTTAGGTTATTCACAAAGTTGTCGTTTCAACTTCGTGCAAATAAATTTATATTCTCCTTGTCAAAGACAGGCATAGTGCTGGTGATAAGTACTACAGAGGCAGTGGCGAAAAGCTGACGGAGCCCGTCGTTGTAGACTTCGTGCAAATAAATTTATAATTTTCTATATGTCCACAACTATGTTCCGCTAGCGGTAAGTACATGGTCGATCCCACGAGGAGTTGGTGTATTCTTCTCTCTTATCACACTGTCACTATCAAACACTTTGAATTGCGCTCTAGTCAGATCGGTGAGCATGGCTTGGTTAGAGCATTGGGAACAAAGATCTGAAATAAAATAAATGAAAAATAAAAAATGAAGCAAACTGATTTGGGCATAACCTCGTTAAGTATGAACAAAGTCATCGTTCATAGGTGCAAGTGTATTTGTTATGCCTATGTATCATTAAGATGTGCCCCAATTGTCACAGTGTCACGAACACATACTCACCCAACCCTCATTTGATCACTACGTTTTGGATTGAATTGGTATGTTTACCCCCTCTGCACTGGTAGATTCCCCACGTTAAAACTTGAGTTGCGTGGGTGATGCACGTAGAAGCGTGAATTATATTTTATACTGATAAATATGCGAACTCCGTTGATTATCATTGTATATCGGAATACGTACAATAAGGGCTAATCCATGATTCATTGATGCATACCAGAAGAACACCGCGAGAAGGGAACAATCCCACCCTCTACATTTTAACTCTCAATTCGACTCCCATAAAACATAAATAAACCTCTATTTATAATAAAACCCTAAACATCTAAAAGGAAACAAAATAACTTGACCAACAAGACAAATCAATAATTAAAGATATAATATATTATATAATTCTATTTTCATCAGTAGGTAAGCCCAGAACGCATTAATGTCCAGCAAACCCAAATGGTCACAGGCGTGCCCAAAGACATGCTGCCACTGCCTGCATCAATCACATTATACGGAGTGAGAGACACTCTACACTTTGCCTGCCTGTTGTTTGTAACATCATCTTACCCAGAACATTACTGGTCGAATAGTACTCAAAGTTTGATTAAGTTATATTTATTTCTGACCTAGTGCTTTGGTAACATACGCACACAACTACTTTGCCCATATTAGACTTCACAATTTCACATGCTCATACTTAACCTGATTTAAGCCCAAACCAAGTAAAATAATTACTTAGACATAATTAAATAAAATAACACAAAAGAAATAAAAGAAAGAAACATACTTGGATTAAAATTGTTGTTCGAAACTTAATGCAATCTTTGGACAACACCAACGTTACCCAAAGCAAATAAAAACACAACAGAAAATAAAAGGGTGCTCAAAGGGCTTGTTTCTTCCTTGGCTAGACTCTCATTAAAAATAAGAATACAAAACTAAATGGTAAAAGTGTGAGGAATGATTGTGGAATCCGTGTATGGTGTTGAAGGTCTTGAAGTGTGTCTTTTGGCCACAGGAGACTGCATCTTTATATAGAGGTCATAGTGGGTCTTGAGCTAGGTCTATGCAAATTGAGCGCAGCAGCTAGGGTTTCTGAGCGTAATAGCTAAGGTTGTTGAGATTTGTTGTCTCGTATGATCAGCCTAATCAGGTATGCATCCCCATACATTGACAAGTAATCTCGCCTGATCTCCCTATAAAAGGTAAGTGCCTATCCGCCTTCTTCATTCCTTTTGTTGATGGGTTGCGGCGCTTTGCCTAGTTTTCGCTCAAAATCTAGCTCGACGTTTTTCCCTTGAACACTAGTTTTTGCTCAAAGTCTGTGTGATGGGTTGCGGCGCTTTGCTTAATTTTCACTTGAAGTCTGCTTCATGACTTTGTCCTAGAACAGAACTGGATCCTTCACGGTACTTGGTCTACGAAAAAGTTCACGAGTGTTGTGCCCGTGAACGATGTCAAGTAATTGGCTCTTTTGCGGAATGCGGCCTGTTTTACCTAAGATCCATCCACATGTCCTGTTGTCCAAAATGTGTCCTCCCAGTTACAAAACACACAAAAAGAAGACTCGATATAGACCTAAACGACACGTAAAAAGAGCACAAAAAATAGGATAGTACGACTCAGAGGAGAAGTTTCGTTGTTGCTAGGGCAAGATGAAGCTAAATTATGGGAAAACGTGTTGAAGTCAAGGCTATTGTCGTCAATCAAGATGTCGGCATGACTACCACTCTAAATCAAGTTTTCATCACGAGGGGCATCAACGGCAGAATGAGGTCAAGATGGATGGACAGAAGGAGAACAAGAAGAATAAGGGGATTGACCGACGTCCAGGGCAGGATGCTGACGTGGCATATCTGGTACGAATCTGAAGGAGAAAAGGGGTTCATTTTCTCCTTAGTCCGGAGTAAATTTATTCAAACCCTTTCGATATGCACAGATACATGCAAGTTGATCTAGAAAGAGTCTTGGAGCACAACGACTCATTCTGGCATGAACCTGGACACTCCGGTTCGTGATGGAATCTTAGCCCAGCCATGTATTGGCCTGTGGCCGATGCCCTAAAATCCCCTATAAATATCTTGTTTCATTTTATTTGATGTGCGCACAGATTCAGAGAGAAGCCAGGGTTAAGAACCTAAATAATTTCTATTTTTCTGCACTTACTGTTTAAGTCCCATTTACGACAAGACAATACCTTTATGTTTTTTGCTTGGCTGCAATCAATCTACCCATTTTCAATTCAGTCGTATGTTTAGTTTCTTTCATTTTCATGTCTTATTTTTATCATTTGATTTTGTTATTTACTTTATGTCTAGCTAATTTAATTAATATGGGCAAGGCACATATGAAGTGGATATGATCTAAATAAATCGTGAGGTTGAATTATGTGCTTAAATAACTACATGTGTGCTCCTGAAGTGCTGGGCAACATAACAAAGTATGTAATTTGACTCGGTTAGTTAACAGGTCATCCGTGACTCTTGTTTTCGGTCTAGCCCCGTCTTGATGTATTCCCTTTCTCCTCGTTGTATTTGGCCAGTGGAGGGGCGACCGTACGTTAAACTACCAAAAAAACAAGGGTAAACCAATGTGATCATGACATTGTAGGTGCTTGCGATGGGACGGATGCGACTTCCCTCAGTTGGTTTGGGTGGCATAGCCCGTTGCATAAGTCCCCCCCTTTTTTTATCCATTTCTTTACTCTTTAGGGAGCCAAAGCTTGACTTTACTAAACTAATCAAAAAAGGCTCGCGCTAGGCGCTTACATTAGTTAATTGAGTAGAATTAGATCACCAATAAATTAAGGTTATATGGTGTGTACGATCATTGTGCCTCTTGAGACTCTTTGCGTGCACGGGAGGTTGAAGTAGACTACGGTTTGCCTTTATCAATATTAGGTCTATCTAGGAATCAATGCTTCTTAGTTTAATTGCATGTACTGAGGTGTCCTCGAGTTGGTTGGTCAAGATGGTTTTTTGGGCATAGGGTGTCCCTTGCCTTTTAGCTCAAAGTAAGGATAGATTTTATATTATAATGGAAGTGCACGTGACAAGTGAGAATGGAGGCGCATGTCATTGGTGATTTATAACTTATAGACACATATTGTAGTGAATATCTTGACTAAGGAGCGGTAATAGTGAATATCCATGGATTCGACGTCTTGACCAGATTGCCTTTTATTAATGATTTTCTTTGTTCAGTATTTTCAATTTATTTTAGTTTATTCTACTTCAAATCAATTTGAGTATAGTCCCTTGAGATTTCCGAGGAATCTCTCGTGACCAGGACGATAGTTCACCCCAATTTTCTTTTTTATATTTGTGACATCGAGACGCAACTACACCAACTCCCTGTGGGATTGACTCGTAGACTAAAAATTCTTTGTGAATGCCTGAAGCATGTCTTCCAAAGTTGGCTCATAAGGTGGAACTAACTCTGGATAATGGTTCTAAAAGTCAAGAAATATTCCAACAGTCTGGTTCTCACAATCAGACTGAACAAAGCACTTCCTAGCACTAGACTTACTCTCGTGCTGATCAAACTGGAGATATTCGCTCCTCATCTCCTCAGCATGAGAATAACTCTCTTCCTGAACAATCTAAAGACACGTCAACATCTCATTTGTGTGAGACTTACCCTCATGCTGAACAAAACCAATTCTTTTTCCTCCCAACAGCTTGAGACTCACTCTCAAGCTGCAAAAGACTCTGTTGATCTATCAGGTCTAGAGAAACTGTCTGGACCTGATCTTGTGCTCCAACAAATATTTCCACAGACTGAGCCTCTTGCTCAAGCTAATGATCAACCCACAATCGAACTTGACGGATAGACTGCATCAAATATTGGATCAGGATATGAAAAATTAGATGAACTTCCTGAAGTAACACAACTCACAGACACTGAGATCTCTGTGTTTATCCAGAGACAATATCTAATACTTCAGTCAAGATCAGAAATTTCCACCAAGGAGGAGTATCCATGAATCAGGAATTCCTGTATGTTGTGGAAAAAATAGTTGACTTTTGAACTTTCCTGAGATATAAAGTTGTTGACTTGTCTCTTTATCAAAGTTCCTCAAGGTATGGAACAGGCTGAGCTCCGACTCAAGGAAGAGTTTAATTTCACAAGCATATACAAAGCCTTCACCAACCATGATGACATCATTCGGTTGATGGTCAAGAAGGCTGCAAAGCCGGAAGCCAACAACTCAACTGCTAAACAAGAGATGGAGATTGAAATTCCTCAAGCTGTTGAATCTACTGCACCTGAAGCTTCAAAGGAGTCTACGGATAAGTCTGTCGCTCGATGATAAAGATGTTCAAGCTCCTGAGCTGCTCAATGTTTAGCTCACTGAGACAATAGAAGCTGAAACTGCAAATGATTCATCCAATATTACTCCAACTGATGACCAAATTCAATTTGCGGTTGCCGAAAATATCATCAACACAGTGAATGAACCTGTCCTAGAACTCACTCACGCAGAAGTTCAGATCCCTAAATGGTCCCTGGAGCAAGCATGATCTAGCAGAACAAATGTCCCAGCAAGTGAAGCTGATGTTCTGCGTGTAGCTGAAGAACTCGTTCGCTACAAGAATTTAATGGAAACATTTGATCATTCACGATGCAAAACTCGTGAAAGATATGACAAATTTAATGGAAAAATTTATAATCAATCAAGTTAAAGCCCTTGAAAATCTCGTCATGGTTTTTGAAGTAAGGCTGGAGAAGAAGTTCCAAACTGACTTTGACACATTCAAAGCTGAGCAACAATGTATGAACAACTTCAGAAGCTTACCTCCATCACAATTGCCCAGGAGACAATCATTCTCAATAAGGTTGATCCCATTGCCCAAGAAGCCGCAATGTTGGAATCACAACACCAATTGTGAGAAGTAAATGACGATCAAAACAAATACATGAGGCAAATAGCAGAAGAATTGAAGGTTGTAAACGCAACAATGTATGGTATGATGGAAAGAATGGATAAAGCGGATGAAGAACGAGCAGACATTTAAGGAGTACAAGTTGTCCTCCAAGAGCTCATCAATGATGATGATGATGATGCCAAAAAGGGGAAATGAAGCAGCATCAGTAAAAGGGAATGAAAGCTATTGTTGAAGGAAGCAAGAAAACGAAATAGGGTCATGCTGGTGCTGCCCCTGCTCAGAAGAAGAAGTTAGTTGCCTTCAAACTCTTTGGCACGACCGAATCTTGAAAGGTCATGAAGGAATGGTAGCTAGAGGATCAACTCAACAAGCTGACCCACAAACTGAGGCTTCTCCTCAGGTCGAATCAAGCAAGTTTTCATTGGAATCGACTCCTGTTAGTTTTCGTAGAACTGTCATAACCTCCTCTACAATACTCCGGTTGAGGTGAATCCAGCAGCCATGCAAAGCTCTTTCGAAGTAGAAGAAGTTGCATTAGAGGCATCAAATCCAAATGAGGCGTTTAAAGTGTAAAAAAGAAATCAAAAGCAGGCTGGCGAAAATTAGACTGTGCAGTAGCTGCTAAAGTATTCAAAGGCTAATAAACTACAGCTAGGTAAATTCAGATTTGGATATCTATAGTATTCCGCTTTACCTTGTTTGTAGATTCTTCGTGATAGCTATAGAAAATTAGCATGCATGTTTATCATGTTAATTTAATTTTATATCCTATGAGATTCTTGAAAGAATAGTGAATGCCCATGTCGGACAGCAGGTAGATTTGGAGAGTTATTAAGTTGATTTTGAATCATTCTTGCTAGATGGACTTGAAACATATTGCTCCAAGACAAGTGCCATATAAGATTGTTAATGCGTATTTAAAACACGAATCGATGAATGAAGCCGCAGTTTTGAATGGCATGATTGATCATTTATTTCGAACGATTAATTTTGTTGGTATTAATATCGAAAGAAGACAATTAACACTTAAATTGGAACATGTAACATGATTTTCAATATCTAAGTAATCCTTTTAGAATTGCATGTTTAAATACGATTTGAAAACAATATTCTTCGCATATAATTTATTGTTTATTCTCTCCAAAAGTATATTTAAGCTATATACGTGATTATCTTAGAAAGAATTAAGTTTTTATATTATTAATTGGTGCATCTAAACTTATCTGATTTTATTAAGTTCATTTAACCTGAAGCTATAAGATATTCTCTCCTTTTTTGGATCGCTTTAACCTCTATGTTTTATTTTTGAATTGAATGATTTAGGCCTTAAGTTACCCTTCATTCAAAGTCTAAAGGATAATAACTTAAAATAGTAACCATTCATGATATTCTCAATCTTAGTGGATTTGACATTGTTCTATTGTGTTCAAGATTAGTGGACTTGTAGTGTGTATATAAAGGTTAAAAAATAAAAACACTGGGATGATAGAGAATGATGATATAAAAATACATATTTCAAAATGTTTTTTTAATGCTACACCAGTCCAAAACAATTTAATATGTTTTGTTCAACCTCAAAATTGCATAGTTTTGAACTTAAGTGGCATTAATACATTTTTTTTTTAATACAAATTTTTTTTTACATACACATTTATTTTCTCGCCACATGTCAAACTATTCTTACTTAAATTTCAGATATGGAAAGATCTATCAAGTTTTAGGTTTTCATTATTTCAAATATGTTTGACTCTAAATGTCAGTGGAAAAGGTGATTATATATGTTGCCGATATAATATTTTTGCATCAGTCGTGGTCCTCGTGGATATCTATTAATATATGAAAACACAATTTTAATGTAACTTTTTGCCAGCAAATTTGATAATTTTTTTTAAAGAACGTGTGATGCATTTTCATAATTTGTTTTGGATAGTTATATATATATTTTTTATGTATTTAATATTCTTTCGAATAATAAAATGGTGAAACATTCTTAAAAAAAAGGTGAAACAACATTCTTTCAACAGAGAATCTTATTTTGGTCCATTTAATAAATTTGTATTACATGTTTTGGCAATATGTGATATCGTATTTTCGCTCCCGTAATTGTAGATCATTTTTAATAGAAATGATGGTAGTGCGATTGCAAATATTATATATAAAAAATATTTCAAAATATTATATTTTTATTTTTTGTATTGAATTATTGATAATTTGATTATTATTTATAAATTATATTTAATATTTATACTTATTTA
Source organism: Salvia miltiorrhiza (assembly GCF_028751815.1). Taxonomy (NCBI): domain Eukaryota; kingdom Viridiplantae; phylum Streptophyta; class Magnoliopsida; order Lamiales; family Lamiaceae; genus Salvia; species Salvia miltiorrhiza. Next base: position 37,315,724 of record NC_080390.1, on the reverse strand, counting down.
TTAAAGATATCATTTAATTTTATGATTGGTGTGTTAAAGTCATATACAGTCCAAGGTAATTAGGTGGAAGAATTAAATTTAATTATTTGTGGGTGAATTAGATGGTAATGGTATGCACGACAGACGACACGCCTAATGTCCAATTGCCATGACTAATCATTAATAATGAAAAAAATGGAATTATACATATGAAGAATAGAAGGGGCTCCACTCCAAGATTTATTCTGCCCGACCATTAATGACGATCTGCAGCGATTAAATTAAATTAAATAAGTAGTTAAGATGAGGTAGTCTTAATAATCTCCCTGTCGTCTCAGTTCTAAATCTATAATCTACTATTTGATTTAAATCCTCGCACATATTTCTGGTGATTTCCTCCCGCCGTGCTCCGCCCCGCCCCTCTGTCAACCAGCTATACTTGCAGTTTAATTTTCTCTCTCGCGCGCGCTGCGCAATTTGATGCACATTCCTTCTCCTGAACAAGAGGAGCAATATTCACTTAAAAAAATTCGAGTGCATCTCGTATGACTCCTGACAGATCCACTGCTTCTGATTCCCAGGTAAACATTGCCAATCGGTGCCTTTTGTGTTATCGGAGGCCAGTTTCTGTTTTTTTTTATCCAAGTCTGTCCATCTATATGTTATTGTATAGTTTATATCTGCGATGTAAGATTTTTCTAGTGTGTGATGAACTGTTGTAGCTTATTTACTTTTTTGGATGTGATATGAAATAGGGATGAGCTGACAGTTGTGATTCTGACACCTTACGTTAGGCATTTTTCGGGACTGATGAAGTGAATTCGAATAGAGAATTCAAGGTTTTATGCGATTGATATTTCAAGTACTCGAGATCGACTATTGTTAGGTTACCAATTGATTCGAGTTTAATTGTTACTTTCAGAAAGAAAAGAAAAAAAGTACTCCTATAACGATGGTGAACTCAAATTGAGCTACAATTAAGTAAACTGAATTCTATTTTGTTTGTTATTCAATGCCAACAAGCAGAGAGTGATGTAGTCTAAAATTTGTCTGTCATCGGTTTTGAGTTGAAGCACGCCATAATAGCATGACTTGTCCCCCCTCATTCATTAGTCATCAGTCTGTCTGTTTGCTGCATACAATTCTTGCTGAAAAATAATTTTCTCACTAAATGTGCATTTCATATTTTGCAGTACCTATTTTGCTTATATCGTGTTTATATATTTGGAACCTTGAAGCTCAGAGTAGTTGCTGTCTTGCTGATGGGACTTCTCACTTGTGATGATTTTGTGGTTTACAGATATTATTTAGGTAGATTTTATCTTGATGATTGGATGAGTCTGAATCTGTTTGCCTAGAGCTGCTATTAAGGATGAAAGGAGGCATTCAAGGACTAAAGATCTCACAGGTCTCCCTCATCCTCATCGGTTTAGTCTGCATGACTGTGCTTGTATTGGCATGGACAAAGACCTCATTTCTTGCTGCTTTCATCCCATCTCCGAATCGCATCCTGCCACTGGATCTGGGTATGTCTCTAGGCATGATGCATACAACAACTGCTATGTATTCTGCTATTCTATGAGTCAGTATAGAGTATGGAAATACAAAATAAATATGCGAATGTCAACTTTCCAATATATACATTTTAGTTTGGCTTGTTGACAGTTCATTCAAGTATATCAACTTATCAATGTGCATGTCAAATGATAAATAATTCTTTGGTCCCTATACAAGCAAATCGGGAAAAGATTAGTAACTGATCTCATCCACTTCACTTCATATTATCTCTAAATTTACCTTTCCCCATTTCTGTCTGCTTCACTATGCTGGATTATTTGGTCCTTATGTGGCCTGTGTTTGACGACAAAGAAAAGACGTTAATACCCAAAAGATTTTAGGAGCAAAAGATGAATGTGAATTGCATTTTTGAGTGCCAATGAAATACTTAAATGGAGGGAAAAAAAACTTGCATTTTCTTGCCACCACTAGTCTTGCGCTCCTTGCAGACACTGTGCTGGAGTTGAAAGTGTGTTTATGTGCTTCAAGTGACTAATTCCATATTCGAATTACTAGATTTCCAGGTGTGATTATGTGAAAAAATTTGCATTCATTTTCTGTCTCTATATTTCCAATCTTCTTATAGCAGTGAGTTTATGCTTCACTTTGTTCTTTTGAATGGTTATGGTGCGCCTTTTTCGTCGAATTATATTCATGGTAAGACTTCAGAAATCAGAAGCAATTGCAGTAGTGATGACTCTTTTTGGATATCTATGTTGAATTATGACTTTTCTGAATTCCCTTTGATTGTTATAGATGAATCAGGTCCAGGAGAAATTTTCAAGGGGGGCAACATTTCAGCACAAACAAGGACGGAACAAGTTGAATCGTTTGCTTCACCTGGTGTGATAGAACAAAAAGGCGAGAGAGAAAATATTGATAATAGTAAAAATACCAATAAGGAAGGTCTGGTATAGTCTTTCATCTGATTCTGTTATTACAATGAGCATTATTCGCATGGACTACTAGAAAGGAGATTGTAGCTGTATTTATTCTTTCAAGTTTTCAACATCCTTGTGGTTATGTTTTCTATTTGGAGACATCCAGCATTAGTAGCTATTTTCTAGGGTCAATGTGTTTCTTTCTCATCGTTGTAATCTCTCTCCTGTCATTTTCATATAGAATATGAAATAAAAATGGATTCTTCCTGCAAAGGCACTTTTTTGTTAGTATCTGTAAATATGTAGTCTCTTAATCACAAATATGTCATACGAGCACTTTTTTCTGTTAACATTGTGTTTACTGAATGTTAAAATACTTTTAGTAAGATTTTCAGATTTTGAGGGCTCTAACATGTTCTGAAGTATTTCAGTTCCTGCTGTTCTCAATAATGCTGTTTATAGTACTGTCTTTCTGAGCTTAACTTTTCAAAATATTATCTTGGTGCGCAGAAAATCCTAGCAGTGTTAAGAAAAGGTCGGGGTCGGATGAACTATCTGAAGGAAAAACTAAATCCACACAAGTAGATATTGTTGTGAAGAACTCTTCAGCTTCAGAGTCACCTGTCAGAAGAGAGGAAAATGGAACCTTATCATCTGTTGATAAAAACAAAGGTAACATCCAAATAGCATCAGTTTCCTCGGGATTCTTATATCTACCTGATTCTTTAAACTTTAGTTCTTCATTCCTTTTATTTTATCTGCAGAGAGTCATTCTAGTGTTCCGGAAGGAACAGGATCAGAAGAACCATCAGGAGGAAAAAACAAATCAAAAGAATTAACGATTGTGCCACAGAACTCTCCTTCTGTTGGGTCATTTCACAAAGGAGAGCAAACAGTAAACTTGTCAGCTACAGTTGGAAATAAAGGTAAAATCTGGAAAAATGTATCTCCTCAAGCTTGTCTTTTCTGATTGTATGTAATCAAAGAAAGCGGCTGCAGTACTCACGGAAACTTCTTTGTTTAGATAGTATAGTGGCGTATAAGAGTGAAAAAAAAAAAAGAGATAAAAGATTTTCGTATGTCCCATTGATAGTGGCCTAGTTCAAAAATAGAAATAATTTTGAAACCCTCCTTAACTCCCGTGCCCAACTTACTTTACACCCTAAACAAGTGGTCCCCACTTATTTTACACTTCCTCCTTACAAGTGGTCCCCGTTTAATTTACATCCTAAACACCTCATCCTTAATTCCCGTGCCCGAATAAAGTGAGTCATTATCAATGGGGCGGAGTAATATTTAATAAAGAATTTAAAAGTTTTCAACTTAATACTCCCTCCATCCCATTTAACATGGCCACTTACTTTTTTCCGGCACGCAAAATTAAGAAGAGTGATTAAAGGATAAAAGTAATAGAAAATTGTGGAGCCACAACTTTTTGTGAGATAAAGGAGTTTTCTTTTTTGGAAGTGGCCATGTTAAATGGGACAGCCCAAAATGGGAAAATGGGCATGTTAAATGGAAAGGAGGGAGTACTATTTCTTGAATTTCCCCTTGGTTCTATGTTCAATTGATCCATTGTGCTTCCTCCTTCACCTGTAATAATTTAATTTTAGATTTCATATGTTGGATGGGTATCTCATGTCATGACAGAAATAACATTTTTCGTGTTTTCTAACCCATTTTAAATATTTTAGGTTGCAATTATGCCAAAGGTAAATGGGCCATTGATGATAATCGTCCGTTGTATTCTGGATTCGGTTGTAAGCAATGGTTGTCATCTATGTGGGCTTGTCGCCTAACACAGCGCATGGATTTTGAATATGAAAAGCTTCGTTGGCAACCCCAAGATTGCAAAATGCAAGATTTCACAGGATCCAAGTTCCTGCAGAGGTAATTATGAGTTCCTGAAACAATTCGTTATTTGTTTGCTGAAACTTAAATTGCTGGAGTCGGCTTGTTAGAATTTGCATATCTTGGCTATTTCATCTATAACTCATTAATCAGTTATAATATTGGTTAGGCGTGAGAAATTCTGAAATGATTTGAATTTGTATGTCAGCAGTGCAGCTCTGTTTGTGTCCTCTGCTTAGCCAGAAAGTGTTGGGTGCTTTACATTTGTCTCTTAATACAGTATTGATTTCCGTTTTCATCCTCAAGCGAAGATGGTTTTTAAGCAAATATCTGCAGATGTCATTCTGCACAGAAACTAATATTTATTTTCTGTGCCTTGATGTAATGGCATTGCATAAATTCTAGCACTTCTCTTGCTTGCAGAATGCAGGATAAAACTTTGGCTTTCATTGGGGATTCACTGGGTCGACAGCAATTTCAATCTCTCATGTGCATGGTAACAGGTGGGGAAGAAAGAGCTGATGTGCTCGATGTGGGGCGTGAATATGGTCTTGTTAAGGCTCGTCATGCTGTAAGGCCAGATGGATGGGCATATCGGTTCCCAATTACTAACACAACCATCCTCTTCTATTGGTCAGCAAGTCTCTGTGATTTGGAACCTATCAACTCGTCTAACCCGGTCACCAATTTTGCCATGCACCTAGATCGACCCCCTGCTTTTTTGCGGCGCTATCTTCATAAATTTGACGTACTTGTTCTGAATACAGGACATCACTGGAACAGGGGAAAACTTAATGCAAATAGATGGGTCATGTACGTTAATGGTGTTCCTAACACTAATAGGAAGACTATGGATATTGCGGGTGCCAAAAACTTGAGCATTCACAGTATTGTGAAATGGGTTGATGAACAGCTCCCATTATTTCCCGGTTTGAAAGCATTTTTACGATCTCTATCGCCCAGGCATTTTTTCAATGGGGATTGGAACACGGGAGGTACATGTGACAATACAACGCCACTTTCTGGTGGCAAAGAAGTTCTAAAAGATGATTCTAGTGATTCTGTCGCTGCACATGCGGTGAGAGGTACAAATGTTAAGCTTTTAGACATTACTGCTTTGTCCGAGTTAAGAGACGAGGGCCATATATCCCGGTACAGCATTAAAGCCACGCCCGGAACGCAGGATTGCTTGCACTGGTGCTTACCTGGTATTCCTGATACATGGAATGAAATATTGTTTGCACAGCTCTAATATGGACGCGGTCAAGCGGAGCTCACCATGAGATCATTGTCTTGAATCAACCTTTGAAAAGCAAAAAGGTTATGTAATATTTATAGCATGATTCTTCTCCTCCCCTTTACCTCATCAAGTTGTTTTGGTAGGGTTATTCGTTATTATTAATATTATGCCCGAGTCAAATGGGAGAATGAAAAGGTCGAACGTTAACATGGTTGGAGAGATGCGCTATGCTGCTCATTTTCTGTTTGTGCAGGAGAAGTCCGTAGACGATGGTTATCTATTCTAAACGAAGAGGGTTTAAATCATCGTTGGTTTCATTCACTTGTTGATCTGTCCCAGAGAGAGAGAGCAATTATTGCTGAATTAAAAAATTTTATTGAAAGAAAAAAAGGGCAAAGGAAAAAAGTTAAAAAAATCATTGATAGAACGTAGACGCTAATTGAAGATGGAGTCTCATCAAAACATTGATGACAAATATCCAATAAAAAAAACACCACCAAATGAAAAAATAATGTGTCTATTATAAGAAATAAATTGAGATCAAAAGAAATAATACATGGAAAATAAAGATCAAGAAAAATAGGGAGAGAGGAATTACTATGATGTCCATGGGCCGAAAATTGCCAGTTCCGAGTCTGAATTGGCGGTTCACGGTTCATCGAGAAGGTGAACCGTAACTGACCCATGAAGAGCTCCAGAAGGGTCGATTCCAGGCCAAGCTGAATCGGCACTTTTTGATTTTTTTTTATTTTTTTTTTATATTTTTATGAAATACATTAGTGGTTGGTATTTTTTTTAGGGTGCAACTTTGAAGGAAAATGAAAGAAAAAATATATTTTCACCATTTTCAAATTGTTTACCATGATGAAAAATTTTCTCCGGTCAGAGTGGAATATTTTCTTGAGCAGCCCCTTTTCACTCATTTTTCTCTCTAATATTGGATAATATTATCCTAAGGTAGGGGTGTGAAAATATTTTCCAATATTTTTTCATCTTTTAATCTCTATGTTGGGAACCTTGTGGAATATCATAATCCTTATTTTGATGATACCAAAATTCATAGGTCTTAATTGTAATAGACTAGAACAGTTTTGAACTCAAGTGTTAGAGTTCGTTTCTAGTTTAGTATGCGGTTCTGAAGACTGAAGACTGAAGACTGAAGACTGAAGACTGAAGACTGAAGGACGAAGGACTGAAGACTGAAGACTGAAGATACCAACTGAAGTATCAGTTGAAGAATCAGTTTGGAACTGATTACTTAATGCGTGCCACAGACTGATACTAAAGTCAAGTTTCAGTTGAACATTCTTCCTCAGACTGATCTTCCAACGTTCAAAGGAAGCCACGTACTCACAAGAGTACAGCCGCATTAAATGCAGAGATCTCAGGATCTTATCTCTGCAGAGGTCATTCCTATTTGGTGGTTACTTTATCAGAGACGTCACATCTCATGTCCCTCAAGAGAGTCGTTTCCACCAGACAAGGAACCTCGAAGATTGAAGTCTCAGCCCAAATTCGAATTGCTCTCCAACGGAAGAAATCTTGAGGACGTTCTACGCCAACGGATCTATTCAAGAGTTCTCCTACAAATAGCGCTCGAGGATCACTTCAACCTTCACCGATTCAACGACATAAGTTGAAGCTCTGCCAAAATCGCTACTCAGCCTAAAGCTCAACCTCCCCAAAGCTTGAATCGAAGAAGAGAATTCCAAAGCCAAAATCAGTCACTGCTGATTACATACATTCTCTTAGATATTAGGCAAACCTCTGTTTACCCAGAAGCCTAGGTCAAACTTGCTACAAAGAACTTGTTCTTTGCAGTATAGTTGGCACTCGTTCAAACCTCCTTTCCAAAAGAAAGATTTGAGTGTTTTGAGTGATTCGGAGTTCAGAAAGGTTTTCTGACTCTGAGAGTCTTAGCGCGGGTTGTGCTAAGCAAGAGAAATCCGACACGAGTGAAGTTTGGGTACTGAAGAAGGGTTTTCTTCAGTGGCACGGTTGTGTGCACCCGGCAAGCACACGGTTTGGTTTGCAGTGCACCTGTTAAGCACTTGCGGAGTGGATTGTTGGTCTGATCAACCGACCGTGGATGTAGGAAAGGGTTTTTCCGAACCACGTAAAAGTCTCTGTGTTGTTTACAGCTTTCAGTTTTTATATTCCTACTTGTGTTGTTTCAATTGATAAACTGAATACTGAATAACTGCAAAGAGAAACCTAAGACCAACAACGTGCTCAACCGAGGCTATTGCGAAACTAAGTTTAATTTCCGTTGCGTATGATATCAGTCTGACTGATCTATCTTTTGATAGTCAGGAAGAGTGTTATCATCTCTATTTTAGCAAACTCGACTGAAGCCCATATGTGCATCAGTTAAGTTCCAGCAACTTAACTGATAACTTCTTACTGAAGAGTTTTCAGTATCAGTCGTCATCCCTGTTCGGTCAAAACTGCTTTCAGTTATACAGGCGTCTGTGTTTGCATGCAAAGTTTCGTTTAGATCTGTATCTTGAGATCTCTTTCTTTGAGGAAAAGAAAAATAGCCCATATGTGTATTCCCCCCCCATACACCTATTCGAGACCCCCCCGGGACCTAACACTCTAGTAAACATATGATACAAAAAAAAGAGAGAGAGAGAGAGAGAGAAAATGATAATATATTCTCACCTTTTCTTATCAATCATTTTTCTCACCTTTTTTTTTCATGTTGCTTTCGTTTGTTGGTAGAAAAATAAGTAGCTGTCTTTTTTTTTTCAAAAAGTTTACATGATTGTTAATTATAATATTTTTAAAATTTACATATATTTAAGGAGAAATAGATTTTTTCTTTTCTTTTTCTTTTTCTTATGAGAATCAATAATAGTTCCCCATTTCTCTATATGTTGACTCGAACCTCGACCTCATGTTTGGAGGAAAAACGTCTTATAAACTGAGTTCGCACTTCATTGTCATTAAAGAGAAAGAGATTATATCAATTCATTTTATAACTTTTAATTTCAAAAATAAATTTTTTATAAGTGAAATTTATTTTAATTTTAATATAAATTTGTAGATGAAAAATTAGTTATGTATATCTAAAAATTAGAATTTTAAATATTATAAAAGTTTATTTTGAAAAATATTATTTACATTCAAGCAAAAGTTTCATTTCTGCATAAAGTTCTTATTTGCTATTAAAAAAAATATTATTTACTCTTATAAAAGACTTGTTTACTCTTATGAAAAGTCTTATTTGATTTTATGAAAATTCATATTCACATTTAAACAAAAGTCTTGTTTACGAATAAAAATCATTATTTACTTTTAAAGAAAGTCTTATAAGCTCTTGAGAAAAGTCTTATTTGATTTTATGAAAATATTATTTATATTCAAACAAAAGTTTCATTTACGAGAAATAAGTCTTAAAGTCTTATTTACTATTATGAAAAGTTTTATTTGCTCTTAAGAAGGTTTTATTTAATTTTATAAAAAATATTATTTATATTCAAGCAAAAGTTTTATTTTTACGAATAAGTTTTATTTGCTATTAAGAAAAGTCTTATTTATTTTTAAGAAAAGTCTTATTTGCTATTAACAAGTTTTTTTTTTTTTTTATAAAAAATATTACTCCATTTATCCCATAAAAACTTGCATAGTATGATATGACACTAATTTTAAGAAATCTTGTAAAGTGTAATGTTAGTGGAGAAAAGGTCACATATTAATTGTGATGTTTAGTGAGACAACCAAAAAAGAAAAACTATGCATGTTTTTATGGGATGGAGGAAGTATTACATTCAAACAAAAGTCTGCCTTCTTTCAAATTAAGAAAAATCTTATTGATTTTATAAAAAAATATTACTTACATTCAAGCAAAAATCTCATTACGAATAATAAGTTTTCAAGTCTTAGTTGCTATTAAGAAAAAGTCTTATTTGCTCTTACAATAGACTTATTTTCTACTCCCTCCGTCTCATTACAAATATCTCACTTTTCATAATGGGATGTCACATTACAAATGTCTCATTTTTTTTTTGGCAACATATTATCTCTTTATATCCACTAATATTTAAATAATTTTCACCAACCTACTCTATCTACTAATTACACATTTCTTAATCTTCGTGCCCAAAAGTAATGGGACATTTGTAATGGGACGGAGGGAATATTATTTACATTCAAACAAAAGTCCCATTTATAAATAAAAAGCCTTAAAGTCTTATTTGCTATTAAAAAATATTTTATTTGCTTTTAAAAAGGTCTAGTTTACTATTAAAAAAATTATTCATAAAAATATTTTTTACATTAAAGTAAACCTCATTTACAAACAAAAAGTCTTAAAATCTTAGTATTTGTCATTAAGAAAAGTTGTATTTGTTCTTAAGAAAAAATTTATTTGATTTATATTTAAATAAAGCTTTATTTACAAATAAAAAGTCAAATCTTAAATGAATTTGTGAAAAAAAAATGATTTACATTTGAGCAAAGTCTCATTTACAAATAAAATATCTAAACTCTTATTTGTTGTTAATAAAAGTCTTATTTGATTTAATAAAAAATACCACAAATGTGTGTGAAAAAATAATAATAATAAAAAAAAACACCTTAACTAGAAATTAAATTTAGGGGTTATTGCGGGAAAATCCATTAGAAATTTTCATTTTCTGATATTTATCATGACCCCTCAATTTGACTTCTAAATCTATCAATTTATAATTTAATCTTATTTTTCCCATAATTTTCAAGTCCCCCCAAATTGATACTGACGTGGACGTCGGAATGCCGGCAACCGGAATCACCACGTCACACACACACACTTCACTCTCTCTCTCTCTCTCTCACACACACACACAAATTCATCGATCTCTCTCTCTCTCATCTCTCGACCACCACCGCCGCCACCACTAGCAGAGGGACCTCTGCCGCCCCTGCCCTCCCCCACCACCACACCTCTTCCTCCACTGCCTTCCCCCACCACCATCACAGATCCGCCGCCACAGATCCGACATAACCACCAGCAGAGGGACCTCCGCCGCCCCTGCCCTCCCCCACCACCACACCTCTTCCTTCATCGTCAGCCTTGCCATCGTCGATTCGGTACTCCGACGACGCGTTTTTGAGGACCACGACCTCTGTATTCCCCGATGGGCTCAGCGTCGGTGGGGAAAACTGGGAGGGTCCAGCAAGGTGGGGAAATGCCGAAGGGTTTTCGGGTGAGTGGGATTGGCAGGGGGGGTGGGTGACGTGGGAGGATTATGTTTTTTAATTTATATTTTATTCTTAATTAAATATAAATTATTTTTAATTATTAATGAAACGACGTCGTTTTGTCTAAGAAATTGACACATCAGTTTTGATTTTGCCACATACTTGCCACATCAGTTTCGATTTAGCCGGAGTCTTTCGCCGTGGGATTATTGCGAATAAATTTTAAATTGATGTATTTAGAAGTCAAATTAGAGTGTCGTGATATAAACCAGAAAACGAAAATTTCTGATGGATTTTCCCGCAATAACCCCTTAAATTTAATACCTCTATATTTATATATCAACACTATATCCATCGGACTATGAAGCTTCTATTGATATTATTATATACTTTCTTTATAAAGTATACACTTTATTGATATTTGGGGATGGAGGTTTTTGGGGCGACACCCAATCCTTTATCAGGTTCCGGCTGCTCGGCGATGGATGATTTTTTTCCCATCGGCTTCAAGATTTATTGTCACCAATTTGACTATCATTGTGAAATTAGTGATGGGTTTTTTAGCCCAGTCTTTCTTTAAGGTTAATTGTTTTCACGTTTGGTTCGTTTGTTGTTGGCTTTCGCCTCGTTGGCTTTTCTTTGGTTCGTTTTGGGGTGGCGAAGATGCCCGAAACAACTTAGGGGTGATGGTTAGGTCGGAGTTCCTGAAATTTTTCCACCATTTACTGCCTTGTTTCGGTGTTTTTTCTTGTTTTTGTGTAGACGGGTATTCTTTTTCCTTGCTAAGAGTTCTGCCACTGGATTTTCCTTAGCAAAGTTTTAACGAGGTCCGGCCATTAGTTTACTTTCATGTGCTTTCAAGAGTTCTTTTTTAGGTTTTTTCTTTAATAAAATCATTATTCAATAAAAGTGAAAAGATAAATTATAAAAATTATATATATATATATATATATATATATATATATATATATATATAGGGGGCCGCTCCAATGAGACCCCCTAATTTTAGTGAGATCTAGGACACGATCTGGTGCGTTTATTTTATCAATCCTATGGCTGATATTGTATCTGGAGGGTGATTTTAAATTTTGTTATTCATCAGTATATACTGCATTGTTCATCAGTATATACGACCATGTTCATCAGTATATATGTCTTATTCATTACGGATTTTTTAAATTTTATTTTTCATCAGTATATACATCTTATTCATTAGATATACGTTTTGTTCATTAGTATTATATGTCTTATTCATTGTACTCATGTTACACGAAAAATAGGGGGTCTCACTGGAGCGCGCCCCTATATATATATATACTCCCTCCGTCCCTGAAATGGCTTCCTCTTTGGGGACGACACGGGTTTTAATGAAAAGTTGTAAAGTGTATTGATAGTAGAGAAAAAGTGATATAATTATTATTGAAAGTTGTGAAAAGTATTATAATTAGTCTTGGGAGTGGTGAAAAGTGAAAAGTAAGAATAAATAAAGTATTATTAGTGGTGGGGTAGGTGTCCAAAAATGGAAAGAAAGAAAGAGGAAGTTATTTGGGGGACGTCCCAAAATGGAAAAAGAGGAAGTTATTTTAGGGACGGAGGGAGTATAACACAAAAATAGCATTATTGCCAATGAGGTTCAAAGCCAAATTAACGAAAAGAAGATGAGGTGTTCTATCATTGCGCCACAACCTCTTCTTTCTTTTTTTTCACAACCTCTTCTTTGTGAATGGTCTCATATGAGACCAATCCCATACAAATATTTACAAAATATTTAATGTAGTATTCAATATAATTTATTCAAATAGCCCTTTATATTATTCATCATATTAGTATAATTAACTTATGAATAAACATTTATTATATAAAAAGTTCTACTATATATTGTGGCCTATTCATACCTTAGTATTATAGAAGTGTGCAAAAATCAATCTGATCGATCGAACGGACTGAAAACTGATAATTTTGATCAATTTTTACGCGATCGTTTTGGTTAAATTTCTCTAAAAAATTTATTTTTAAAAAATAAATATAGTCAATTTTCAAAAAAATTGAGATAACCATCATAGATAGTTAAAATTAAAAAGTGATTACCAACTTAATTCTAATAGATTATAGTTAAATTTCAAAAATTTGACAAAATTGCCCTTAAAATAAATGCAGACAAAAATAGTCATATTAGTACGAAAGAGAAGATTCACACCATTCCTTTCAATTAGCAGCATCAATCAGTAGTACCTAATACACCTGATACAAATAATAAGTATTTGTTATGGCGGTCAGTGACGTAGTCGGTCATGGCGTGCAATAACCTAATAAGATTGGTACAAATAGTCCAAAGGTGTACTAAAATGTTGCGCGCCAATACGAAGTTAAAGTAAGAACATTTAAGTATTTTCATATCAAAAGTGGCTAAAAATTATTAAAACTAAATTTGTAACCAACATTGTATTTCCACTATCCAGATTGTACATTTCGCACCACTAACACATTTATAAATGTCTAAGCAATCAAAATACAGTTAGTTCGTGTAACAAATACATGGTAAATTAACCTCAAAGTAGAGTTCCCCACTAACTCCGAACATTCAAACCTCAAGTAAAGCGTCACACAAATCCACCTGATCAAAACAAAACCATCTAAAGCAGTGAAATGTTGCCACATATTTTTACTGGCATTGCTCTAAACAGACATAAAAGCTTGTACTTACAATTGATCAGTCGGGTTCCTTTATAATATTCTTATGGTGCTCTCTGATCTTCATGTCTGGCGGCTCGTCTTTATTACCAGATGACACTGATAAATGATGGAATGTCTCCTGGATCTTCGTCATGCCATCATGCACTGGCTCGATTGCCTGGTTGATAGTCAACACGACGTCCTTCACAACCTACATCTCAAATAGATAAACCTATTTCAACAGCTATGTTTGCAAAGAGGCGTATCTTTACTAGCACGTTCCTTCTCTGTACACCAGCACTGACTCATCAGGCCTAATTACAGACTAGTTAATGCAAGAACTATAAAGAAAGTCTTGCGTAGCGAAGAAGGGACTTGTCTCATTGAATTTTAGGGCAAAACCTCATACATTTTGTACATGCATGTTTCAGAAATCAAAAGGGTAACAGAAAATCTGACCTTTTGGCCTCCTTCAACGACAATATCCTGAACGCTTTCTTTTATATTTGTTCCAGGTGCCTCGACCTTGGTTTCCGTTTCCTCAACCACTGCCTCTTCTTCTTTATCACCTTCCTCTATCTCAACTACAGAAGTTGTCTCTTGGGTGGTAACCTTTCCATACGTTGGTGGCGGTATGAAATGATAGGGTTTTGCCGAGAAGACAAATATGTGAGCTATAGCTGCAATTGCCATCTGTCATAAAGAAAAAGAACAAAAGACATATCAACTGAAAAAGGCTAAAATAGTTACAAATTACACTTCTTAAAAAATGTTCATCCAACTCCTAGTATACAATGAGTTACACTTTCAGTTTGGAAGCTTTTAAGTTCTCATGAAGTTCCGCCGCAGAAAAATGACTTTTAACATTAAAAGTCCATCCATCTTCATGAAAGTAGAGCTTGTAAAAGTAAGTTATAATTAAATAATAGTTAGGTTTCTCTTTAAAGTCCAAATTCTTGACCAAGAAGAGCCATCTTCTAGATATCCCAAAATCAACAACATAAGGTCTACATAATCAATAGATTTAACATGTCCCAAATGTTGAGGTAGCACTTAGCAGTTTATTATAAGATGCATGAACCTTATTTCAATGGCCCTCACCTCGATGCAAATCATAAAATCCTGCAGCCCGGATTGAAACTTTCCCTCCTTCGGCAAAGCACCAAAAGTGCACAACAGGACAATGCCAACACCTTGCCACCATGTTGCGAATACAATAGCCTTGAAGCTTATAAACTTTGCAAGCGGTTTTATGGGCTGGAGTTTTCGATGTGTTACATTGTAAAACTGGACAAGGCAATACAAGGCCCACATCTGGCTAAAATTCAGAACTATTGTTATATATGGGTACCTGATATGAAACAAAATGTGTTAATAAGTGGTGGAGCACCCAACAAAGAAATCACTTGATCAAAATCTAACTATCCACTTCTTGAGAATTTTCATAACATACCCATAGTGCCACTTAAATTCTCCATCACCATACACTCCACATAACTCAAGGACGAGTGCCAAGAGAGCGCAAACAGTCTTCATAATCATCTGTCAAATAGTCCGAAACTATAAGCATATTCAAATAGAAGAACTATAACTCAGATAAGCAGAAGCATGGGAATCTACATATTGTACTAGACCAAATTTTATGATAGAGAACAACTCCCTTCCAACCAAACATGGATGGAAGAAGAAGTTGCAAAATCTTTTCCCCTGTTGTTGAGAACTCTTTTCCCCTTCGAGCAATGGCTTGCTGATTTGCTTCTTTGCTTCCTCGTCAAGAAACTCCATGACTTGTAGTTCACCACCTACCACATGTTATTTTTCTTGTGACCAACCTTAGTACAAATAATCCTGATACAACTCAAATGAATCTGATAGGCACCCTTTCGGTTTTCTTCGTTGAAATGGATTAATGGAAATTTGTTTCATTGAAATGTATGAAAACCAAATCTACTTCTTGTTTTCAATATAAGTACAAAATAACAATTGTTGGAACGCTCAAATACTACAAAGAATAAATAGCTAACAAAAAGAAGGCTGAAAATAGGCTATCTGAATCTTTCACATCCACAGCCATTTGTATATGCCATCCTTACCAAGGCACGCAACCAAGTAGCTCCCAAATGCATAAAGAGCAAATGCTTCATAGCAGTTTCTCAATATATCACAAGCAAGGGACAAGTGTGCATTCCACAAGGACAGAATCTGGAAAAGACAGATCATCTATCAAACTATAAATAAATCATACGAAATATAGATGAAAGAGCTGATAATATAGGACAAAATGCTAGTTTCATCTCCCATCTGCCTCTTACTCCTTGTTAAACCGATTCCACTTTATGATTATGAATAAACTTGAACAAACAGAAAACTGTATAGGTTGATCAACGTAGGATGATCTTACTTCAAAGGGATTAAAGGATTAATCCTTCAATCAATCTTATGTATCGCAAATCCAATTTATCACTCAAAGTAAATGTCCTCATTTGAAATGACTGGTTTATAAAGTTCCAGAAGACCATATGAATTTGATATGTCCTCTTTCATGTGAGGCGATGCTGAATACAGCCATTGTATATGCTCATTTCACAAAAGAATTAATAATACTAATACTAAGACCGATCAACCATGAAGACACTTACTGATTCAGTTGCATACACCGGGACAATAAAGATAACAGAAACAATCCACTTTTGCTCCTGATCAAAACCAAAGATGAATTAATGAGGGTTAGCATCCAAATAAGACATACCACCATAGTCATATATAGCAGTGTTCCTGATCGATTAATGCAGGATATTGCCCATCAAAAAAGCCAATTCTGCTGTTTCCAACGACCAAATTTGAAATATTGATTTATATATCCTTACAATAGCTGGAATTAGCTAACATGTACTCAGGGCTCGTTTACTACGGGTGATAAGAACCTAGTATCTCTTGCTTGGTAAAAAATAAGATATTAGATAGATTTGTGTGATTCCATATACTACCTGCCATATGATATACGTAAGACAAATTATAATTATAACAAGTATTAATTATGTATAATTTTAATACATTCTATTAAACAAAATTACATATTAATGATCTTTTAATATGTTGTACCAAACATGATATAAATATGTTATGCTATAATAAAAGACATTTCAGTCAAAAGCATTAAATGTTACGACTAACCGAAGGTCTGGTGTACCATCGGAGATGCTGGAAAGTGAGGAGAAGTGAAAGAACTAATGCTACAAAAACGAAGCACCCTGCAATGCTAAGGGCTGGCCAATGAAGATCTTTATAAATGTTTGGCCAGTGAAGATCTTTATAAATGTTTCGATACAGAAACAAATAGGATTCCATTCCACATGCATCTTCTGCTATGCAATTTCAAATTCAATCTGCCAATACAAAATATTATACAAACATATTAAAGCAAACAATAAACTACCATCTACGTAATGATTGGCATTCTGAATAAAGAATTATGAGCAAATTACGAACTCAATCAGCAGAAAAAACAGCCTATTGATGTTGATAATTCTTACCCAATATATACTCCCCAACTTATAATAGAGAGAAAACAAAAGCAAAAATAAATAAAAACAAAACAGAACAAATTCATTAATTATCCTTGTATATTTCTCCAATTGAAATCCTGTGGATTGGTAAGCGCCCCTTCTAAAAACCTCTATTTCAAAATTTCCTTCAAATCTCACTAAATTACTAAATACAATTAATACCCAAACGAACTAAGAATAAAATGCACGAAAGGTGAGATTTCTTTGAGCGCAAAAATAAATAACAAGTTTCTGTTCTAGAAATGATTATAAATCAAAGAGCAATAGGTATTCAATAATCGCGATGTAAGATATGGAAAACATATATTAATCAAGGGATCAAAAAAATGGTTCGAATATATGCGTACTTTGGACCTAGGCCAGTAGAATTTGTAGAAATGTTGGTATGGAAGCATTAAACAATGACAAATATGAATTTGAAGATTTAGAGTGACGATAGTAGTGGAAACAGCAGAAGGCCAATGAAGTCAAGTTAATCTGTTGGGGTGAAGAGGGAGAGAAGCATGCAAATTCTCACTAGAAGTTAACACGTCTCATCAAAGGTGACACGTCGATGTTTATTTTTTATTTTTTTTTAATGTGAATCAATAATAATTCTCTATTTTTCTCTTGATAATGTAGGGGTGAGCAGAAACCGAACTGAAATGCAAAATTGAATCGAACCGAACCGTTTCGGTGCGGTTCGGTCCCGATTCCACTGGTTCGATTTTCGTTCGGTTCCGAAAATTAAAAACCGATAAGTTTCGGTCCAGTTTCGGTTTTAAACCGAACCGAACCAATAAATATTACTCCATCCGTCTCAATATTGTTGGCCACATATTGTTGACCACATTCTTTTCGGCACGGAGATTAAGAATTTGAGTGTTATGTTTTAATTGAGTGTGACTCACCAAAATTAATGAGTTAATTAAGAGACTTTTTTCCTCCTTTCACTTTCTTCTTCATCCACCGCCTCCCTCCTCCGGCAAAGTCGCCGCCATCAACCACCCTCACCTCCGGCGAAGTCGCCGGAATCAGCCACCCTCACCCTTAAACCAGAACACACCCTCACCTTTTTCTCCATTCTCGCCGTCGCCACCTTTAGATTCAAGAGCACCACCCCCACCACCGTCGCCTTCCTCAAATCTGCCAACAACCACCACCCTCGCCACCGCCAATCTCCACTCAATCTCCAAACCCTAAAAATCTCATCTTTTCAAATCCCAAAATTCAAAATTTCCCCCAAAATCAAAGAGGTGAGAGAGAGAGAGTTGAGGAAGGGAACCGTGGGGACAAAGCCGACCGACTCGCCGGAGATTTCAGAGGCGGCGGCGGAGGCCCTAAACCAGACACCCACAAGGTGCAACGGCCATCGCCTCTCTCTCCCTCGACTAGGCGCATCCATCGCACCCTTCACCCGCCTGAATCGCCACTCTATTTTTCCTCCAAACCAGACCCCAAATCGCACAGCTAAAAATAGAGCCAAAAAAAAAATAGCACACCCAAAAGAGCCTTAAATTCTGGCACGACGACGGAAGAGGGAGGAGGGTGGAAGCGGCCGTGGGAAGAACGGTGGCGACGAAAGATGAAAGAGCCATAATTTCTGGCGAGGTGGAGGCGGCGAGGATGGAGGCTGGCGGCGACATGAAGACAGCGGCGACAGAGGGTGAAAGAGAGGAAGACGGAGAGTGATGCGAGAAGGGGAGGAGACGCTGTCATGGCGCAGCGGCGACGCTGCCGCCATCGACCGGAGAGTGCAGACGAGAGAGAGGGTGCGGCGCTTGTGGTTTGCGTGGTGTGTGTGTGTGTGTGTTTTGTGAGTGTGTGTGTTTAAAGAGGATTTAGGGTTTAGATAGTGAGTTAATTAGTGAGTTTAATTAAGCCTAATTTTTCCTTCTTTTAGAAAGTAGTTAAAAATAGTGGGACAAACTAAAAAGGAAATGTGGCCAACTTTAATGAGACGGAGGGAGTAATATTTTATTATATATTTATATTTTATAATATATAATTAATTTTCTACTAATTTTTAATTAGTTTATATATTTATATTTTATACTCCTTCCGTCCCATTAGTAGTGTCCATTTCTTTTGGGCACGGAGATTAAGGAGTGTGTAGAAAGTAGATAAAGTGGGTTGGTGGAAATTATTTAAATATTAGGTATAGAGAGAGATAATAGTGCCATAAAGGGAATAAGACACTACTAATGGGACAACCCAAAAAAGAAAGTGAGACACTACTAATGGGACGGAGGGAGTAATATTTTATTATATATTTATATTTTATAATATACTCCCTCCGTCTCTGAAATAAGTTTCTCTTTTTCCTTTTTGGGACGTCCCCGAATAAGTTCCTCTTTCTTTCTTTCCATTTTTGGACAACTACCTCACCACTAATAATACTTTATTTATTCTTACTTTTCACTTTTTCACCACTCTCAATACTAATTATAACACTTTTTCACCTATTCACCTCTCTCAATACTAATTATAACATATTTTTCTCCACTATCAATACACTTTACCACTTTTCCTTAAAACTCGTGTCGTCCCCAAATAGAAACTTATTTTGGGGACGGAGGGAGTATTAATTAGTTTTTCCAAAAATTATATATTTATATTTTTACATTATTTTACAGGTTTTAATTGGTTTTTTCGAAAAAAAAAAAATAAAATAAAATTGCATCGGTTCGGTAAACTGAACCGAAACCGACGGTTTTACCGGTTCGGTTTCGATTTAGTTTGGCACCCCCAATTGGTGCGGTTCAGTTCCAATTTTAACCATCGGTTCAATTTTCGGTTTTGAATTTTTGGTTCGATTTTGCACCGAACCAAACCGATGCTCACCGCTAGATGATTGAACCTTTGACCTATTGATTGAAGGAAAAACATCTTACCAACTAAACTGCACTTCCTTGTCAAGGTGACACGTCGATATTAGTTATACACTATTACTCTCATTGTCCAATCAAACATCTTCGTAAGAGGAAGCATCAAGAATTTTAAGAAAATTTAATGAGTAGAGAAAAGATTTCATAAATAAAAAAAAATAATTATAATTAATAGGATTATTTTTCAAAGCGATGGATCCATTAATAACAGTGTGTGTAAATATATAAGAATTATAATAGTGATAATCAGTAGAGATATCAATCACGCCAGCCCATAAGTTTTTAGGCTAGTCTTATTAGGTTACGAGTATCTGGATGCGGGCTATCGGGTTGAAATTTTTTCCGAGTTAGAAATTATTTGACTCTAACCCTTAATATTCGAGTTTCGGACTAACCCATCGGGCTAGTCGAGCTCAAAAAATTATTTAAAAAAATTAATTAATTAATTTTTTTAATAATATTATATTTGTAATAAATAAATACACGCATAAATAAGTAACATTTCAACAAGGACTTACATAATAACTAGTAATATGCAAGTCTTAGTATAAAGATGCAACATTTTTATTAAATAAAGAAGTGAAATGATGAATATAACGTTCTAATATTGAATCAAAACACATTTCTCAAAATTTTGAAAAAAATATTTTATTATACTAGTTTTTATAAGCAAGTAATGAAGTTGAAAATCAAGTAACGAGAAAATATTCATATAATCAAGCGAACATATTATTTCTGGATCAGTCCAATAGATTTTTCGGTTAATTTCAGGCCGGCCCTATCGAGTGTCGGGCTATTCGATTACCTATTCGGAATTGTAATTTTTATTGGGTTGAAAATTTTCTCCCCTGATCACCCTCTCCGATTGGCGGGTTAATCGGGTCAATCCACGGGTTTCGAGCTGAATTGACATCCCTAATAATTAGTAAAATTATTTCTGGATTATGAACATATTTCGTAAACGGACGAAAATGAAAAAATAGAAAGATATTTCATTAATAAAAGAAGTATATATTAAAAAATATGGGTAATTGCCTGTAAATCCATAACGTTTACACAGAATTGGCTTTTACTCCTATTTTGAAAAATCTGCCCCTAAATACATAACCTTTCATTTGTATTTGATTTTTCTCCCGTGGCAGGTTTTTTCTTTTGTCGGTGATGAAAATTACACGGTGGCAGCCGGAATCGATGAGTTGACAGCCAGAAATTGACACATAGGTGTATTATTGACATGTGAAAAAATTATTATTAAAAAAAAGCAAAAAACAAAACCCCAACCCCAACCCCATCGTCTTGTTCCCCCTTCCTCCTCCCCCACCCACCGCCACCACCCTCTGCCGTCGGCGCCACCCCTGCCGCCGCTACCGCCACCGCAGAAGCGCCAGTTGGTCTGTACCCACGCAGCCCTTCCCACCACCTCCGCAGCCAATCTCGCCCCCTCCCCCTCGTCGCCCCCAAGACCCAAGACCTCCCACCGTCACGTCTCCACCCTCCTCGTCCTCGCCCTCACCGAGCTCGCCGTTCTCTACTACTCCGAAAATGAAAACCCTAACGACGATGATTTCAGCTCCAATTCGCTCAATTAGCTCAAATTCTCGCCCAATTTGCTTCTGTAGAATTCGTTGACATTGTAGTTGTGCGTGAATGTTAATGGCGATGAGCAGAGCTCGAGCTTGTTGAGATTTGCCGAGAAATTCTACACGGCTTTGATTCCGATTGTAGCTCTAACCGACGCGTTGATATTCACGGTTTTTGACTGCTTCGATTGCGAAAATCAGAGTCGGAGAAAGAAGCCGCGCTTTGGATGTGAGGAGATTGCTCGACTCTCTGAAGAATCTCGATGTATAGTAGTTATATCTTCTTTTTTATTAGAAAGAAGTCGGCTGCAGGTG
This sequence comes from Salvia miltiorrhiza, assembly GCF_028751815.1. Lineage (NCBI taxonomy): Eukaryota > Viridiplantae > Streptophyta > Magnoliopsida > Lamiales > Lamiaceae > Salvia > Salvia miltiorrhiza. The sequence goes on along the minus strand of NC_080390.1, from coordinate 37,294,031 downwards.
ACGGTTTAAATCTGGGGGAGATTAAAGGATAGGAAGAAATTGGCGGAAGGGCTCAATGAGAAATTCAAAGGGGGAGAGAGAGATGAACAACCGAGGAGAAGGGGGCGTGGCTCGCCGTCGCCGAGGTGGGGAGAGGGAGGGGGCGGCGGGCGCCGTCGCCGGTGGCAGAGGGTGGCGGCGGCGGGTGGGGGAGGAGGAAGGGGGAAGAAGACGATGGGGTTGGGTTTTGTTTTTTGCTTTTTTTTTAAATTTTTTTTTCCACATGTCAATAATATACCTATGTGTCAATTTTCGGCTGCCAACTCATCGATTCCGGCTGCCACCGTGTAATTTTTGACACCGGCGAAAGAAAAAACCGGCGACGGGAGAAAAACCAGACACAAATGAAAGATTATGTATTTAGGGGCAGATTTTTCAAAATAGGAGCAAAAACCAATTCCGTGTAAACGTTATGGATTTACAGGCAATTACCCCTAAAAAATAAATCTTTAATTAAAGGTTTATTAGCTTGTAAATACACAAACTTTTCTGATTTTTTGAAATTTAACATGACTTTTATTTTTTGCCCACAAATACATAAACTTAGAATTTTTTCTTATTTTTGACACCGACAAGGAAAAACTCTAATTTACTGTTGACGTGAAGGTCGTAATCTGCTTTTAAATATATAACCTTTCGTTTTTGTCTTGAATTTGTTTGGCGATCGATTTTTTCTTACGCCGGCGCCGAAAATGATACGGTGGCAGCCGAAAATTACACTTGGAATTTTTTTTCACATGTGGAATTAATATGTATGTATATACTCCCTCCGTCCCGGCCAAGACGCTACATTTACTTTTCGGCATGAGATTTAAGGAGTTGTAGATTAATGTTTTAAGTTTGTAATAATAAAGTGATAAAGTAGGAGAGAGAAAGTGATAAAGTAAGAAAGAGAAGGTAATAAAGTGATAAAGTATGAGAGATAATGTAATAAAGAAATACTTAATTAGTGTTAATTAAGTGTTTAAAATTTCTTATTTTTGCCAAATATAGAAATGTAGCATCTTCGTTGGGACGGCCCGAAAAGGAATATGTAGCATCTTGGGCGGGACGGAGGGAGTATATATATATATATATATATAAATCCCCCTTCTTCTTCCCTCTTCCCCCATCTCAAACCCTAATTCCCCTCCTCCACCCTGTTGGAAATATGGTTTTTAGACCATTTCTGAAATTAATTATTTAATTAAATATTTATTATTTAATAGAAATAATTATTGGATGTTAATCTACGTCCCGAGTAGATGAACGTGGTATACTCGAAGTCTCAAAACCGATTTCCGGTGAGTGAAATATTGTATATCAAAGTTTGGATGTTGAGAAGGGAAATAACACTTGTGAAGTGCTATTGTCCCACATTGGAAAACAAGGGAAGAATACTCTTGTATAAGAATAGCAATGCTCATGGAGCTAATAACTTGTGGGCTTGCTAGTGGGCTTGGATGAAGGCTTTGGCCTCGCGCGCACACACACATGCGCGCCGCCGCCGCCAGACGGGTGGGTCGGGTACGGGCCGCGGCCAAGGACTTGGATCTTGGCAATTGGTGCTTTGGGTCCAAACTATATAATTTTTTGGACAAAATACTTTTGGGCTTTTTTGGATTGTTAATTCTCGGCCCAATTGTATTTATTTTTAAGCCCAACTGAAGCCCATCCGTTCAGCCCAAGCCTTGAAGAGCTGTAACAGTTCAGTTTCGAAACTGCTAATTTTGAAATCTGGAAATTGATGCAGAATGAATTCTGAAGTCTTAATTGTGTAACATCCCAACAGTTTTATGTGGATTAATTCACATAATGCAGTCTTAATTTTCCCCCTTTGATGAGTAGCCTATAAATAGGTCTAGAGCATGGCATTGTTGTCTACGAAAATCTGCACTTCCTCACTCACTCTCATTGCATATTGCTCAATTCTTAATCCTATTCCGTTCGCCGGAGCTCACCGGATTGTGGTGCTACATCCAACGAGAGGTCGTCGTTTTACCTTTGGGGAAGATTCGCCAACACCGTGAGCACTATCGGGGCGATAATCTTCTTGCGGGAAGAGTTTCACCTCGACTCGACGCTTTCATCACGTTTGTTTTATTTCTTTGTATTTCGTTCAAGCTTCTTTGTTACTTCTGTTATTGACGGGTGTAGAAATGCGGACAGAATAATGACGTGAATGTAGGAATCGAGGCAAGAGTTGGACTCTTTCTCCGTAAGACAAAATTGCCCCGCACAGTACACACGGTTCGATGGCAAATGTCCCCAAGATACAACGGTTTTAATGAGTACGAGACTTTGTACTAGGAACTCGAACTTCCAGCGAACTACAGAATACTCGGGACTTGAGTATGAACTAGAAGAGAGAATGAGTAAAATTAATTATCTGAATTAATTTTTATGTGTCTAATCTCATTCTGCAGGGCTGTATTTATGGGAAGGAAGGGTGCTATGAAGAGGTGTCTGTCAAGGGTGTCTGTTCGAACCAAGCCATAGTCCGAACCATCGCATTGGTTCGGTCAAAGGGTTGCGAACCAACCACCCCCACCTCACCAGTCTGATCCAAATGCTGCCACGTCAGCAACCTTATCCACCTAAATTCTCCACGCGACGACGCTCAATGAAAGAGCCAAATTCGCTCCAGAACAAAGCCAAACTCGCCAGACCAGAGAAATCAAGACGCCAGAGGAGTCGAGATGCCAGAGGAGTCGAGACGCCAGAGAAGTCAAGACGCCAGAGGAGTCGAGACACCAGAGGAGTCGAGACGCCAGAGGAATCAAGACACCAGAGGAGTTCAGAGGAGTCGAGACGCCAGAGGAATCAAGACACCAGAGGAGTCGAGACGTCAGCGGAGTCGAGGCGTCAGCGGAGTCGAGGCGCCAGAGGAATCGTTTCGCCAGAGGAGACTTGATTCCTCTGCGCCAGACTCCTTATTTCTCCAATTGGCATTTTATTACTCATTCAAATTAAGCCATTTATTCCAACAATCCCCCACATGAATGATGATTAATGCAAATGCAAAAAACTAAGTCCCGACGATCCATTATTGCATTAGGATAGGTAGTTGTTAGCTTTGAACCTTCCTTAGTGTAATGCCATCGGATTTACTCGTTGCTCGGTGAACATGATGTCTTGAACCGATCAACTTTTGTGTAAATCTAGTCAACAACATACACACAATAATAGATCTAATATCTTTCGTTCTCACGTTGTGTCCATTTCGGCCTTGGACCATTTCTTGGATTCACAAGTGTTTATTGATAATTTGAAGCGGCCCCACTTCTTCACTTGTATAGGTGATCTCCTATAAAGAGTATCCTGCCATACTCCACCTAATAAGGCTATAGGAATCATTAAAAGTTTTTTATGGCTTACCCTTTACCACCAGCTGCAGGCTTTGCACTTGAGCAGCTATGAGAATGGATTTTGAAAGTTTCAAGTGCTCAACTTGAACTTCCATAATTTAGTTGTCTCTTTGAACCATGTTCTTGGGATCTCCAGTCATCATGGTTGAGTTACCACTATGAAAGTTCTTAACGTGTGGATTTTAATCCCATTCCCCTCACTGCGTTATACAATTGATCACGATTAATACCTTTAGTAAACGGATCCGCAATATTGTCTTTAGACTTTACATAGTCAATGCACATTATTCTTGTAGTGATCAATTGTCTAACGGTATTATGTCTTCGACGAATGTGTCGAGATTTACCGTTATACAAACTATTCTTTGCTCTCCCTATGGCAGCCATGCTATCGCAATGTATCATAACAGGAGGCAAAGGTTTTTCCCAACAGGGAATATCTTCTAAGAAGTTTCTTAACCATTCGGCTTCTTCGCCGGCTTTGTCTAAAGCAATAAATTCCGATTCCATTGTAGATCGGGCTATACATGTTTGCTTAGAAGATTTCCATGATATTGCTCCTCCACCAATGGTAAATACAAACCCACTTGTGGATTTAGAGTCTCTAGTGTCGGATATCCAATTGGCATCACAATATCCTTCCAAAACTGCGGGATATCTCGAATAGTGTATACTATGAGAGATTGTGTGTTTTAAGTATCTCAGCACTCTTGTCAATGCGGTCCAGTGATCCTTTCTGGGATTACTTGTAAACCGACTTAATTTACTAATCGAATATGCTATATCTGGCCTTGTACAATTTGACAAGTACATTAGGCTTCCAATAACTCTAGCATATTCTGTTTGTGATACGGGTTCTCCTCGATTTTTGGCTAAGTGTATACTTAGGTCAACGGGCGTTTTAGCCGGAGGCAGATCAAAAGCTTTGAATTTCTTAAGTACATTCTCAACATAGTGAGATTGTGATAAGACCATTCCCTCGGGTGTTCTAAGGATTTTAATTCCTAGAATCACGTCAGCTAATCCCATATCTTTCATGTCAAAGTTTCTCTTTAACATCTCCTTGGTTTCTATGATTATTTTATTATTGCTACCCATAATTAGCATATCATCAACGTAGAGACAAACAATGACAAAATTATCGGATGTTCCTTTAATGTATACACATTTATCACATTCATTGATTTTGAATCCGTTTTCCATCATTGCTTGGTCAAATTTCTCATGCCACTGTTTGGGGGCTTGTTTAAGTCCATATAAAGACTTTACAAGTTTACAAACTTTCTTTTCTTGGCCGGGAATCACGAACCCTTCGGGCTGTTCCATATATATTTCATCTTCTAAATCTCCATTTAGAAATGCTGTTTTTACATCCATTTGATGAATCTCAAGATTATATAATGCGGCTATAGCAAGTAGCATTCTAATGGACGTAATTCGGGTGACTGGAGAGTACGTATCAAAGTAATCATACCCTTCTTTTTGTTTGTAGCCTTTAACTACTAAACGTGCTTTGTATTTATCAATAGATCCATCGGCTTTGTACTTCTTCTTAAGAATCCACTTGCAACCCAATGGTTTATTTCCCGGAGGAAGATCAACAATATGCCAAGTGTGATTGGATAAGATTGACTCGATTTCACTATTGATAGCTTCACGCCATAGATCGGCATCAGGACCAGACAATGCTTCCTTGATTGTCTTTGGTTCGTCTTCTAAAGTATAAACTACGAAATCCGGACCAAAGGTTTTCGCAGTCTTTGTTCGCTTTCCGCGTCTTGGTTGCGGTGTTGGTTCACGTGTTGGTCCGTTATCCTTAAGCGAAATTTCATTATAAGCTCTCTTTTTCGAACTTGTATCATTCTTTTCTTTCTTAGGGAATATAGTTTCAAAAAATATGGCATTTCTTGATTCTATAATCATTCCCTCAGTCATATCGGGTACTTCCGATTTGTGTACCAAGAATCGGTACGCACTACTATTGTTTGCATATCCAATGAAGATGCAATCAACAGTTCTTGGTCCTATTTTTATTTGTTTGGGTTTAGGTACTTCAACTTTTGCTAAGCACCCCCACACTTTTGTATATTTATAGGACGACTTCCTTCTTTTCCATAGTTCATATGGAGTTTTATCTTGTTTCTTTTGGGGTAATTTATTCAAAATTTTATTAGCCGAAAGAATAGCTTCCCCCCACATGTTATGTGATAGGCCTGAGCTTATCAACATAGCATTCATCATTTCTTTCAATGTTCTATTCTTTCGTTCTGCAACACCATTTGATTGTGGAGAATAAGGTGCAGTTGTTTGATGAATAATGCAATTTTCACGACAAAATTCTTCAAACGGTGCAACATACTCACCTCCTCGATCACTTCGAATCATTTTAATCTTGGTGTTTAGTTGATTTTCAACTTCATTCTTGTATGTTTTGAAAGCTTCGAATGCTTCGTCTTTGCTTTTCAAAAGATACACATAGCAAAATCTTGTGCAATCATCTATAAAAGTTATAAAGTAATTCTTGCCACCTCTTGTTTGCACAAGTTTTAAATCACATAGATCGGTGTGAATCAATTCAAGAGGTTTCGTTGATCTTTCCACTGAATGAAAAGGAGATTTTGCCATTTTTGCTTCAACACAAATTTCACATTTTTTGTGTTGATTGAAGGACATTTTTGGCAATAAGTCTAAACTTACTAAACGACGTAGTGCGTTTAGATTTGCATGTCCTAATCTATCATGCCATAAATTAGGAGACTCAACCAAGTAAGTAACTTTTTCCTTTATTTCATTATCACGTACAAGTACAGGGATAGCATTTAGCTTGAAAAGGCCATTATCAAAGTAGCCTTTTCCTATATAGCGACCATTCTTGGTCATTACAACTTTGCCTGCTTCAAACACTAGTCTAAATCCGGCGTTGCACAAGGCGGATCCTGAGATCAAGTTCTTGCGAATGTCGGGAACGTGCAGCACCTTCTGTATGGTTACCTTGAGTTCCGACGTCATCTTGAGCACAATAGTTCCAACTCCGATGATTGAGGATGCGGCAGAATTGCCCATATACAGTTTTCTATCGTCGGAGAGAGCTTCATACGAGGAGAACATTGTTTTGTCGGCGCAGACATGCCGGGTAGCACCGGTGTCGATCCACCATCCTCTTGGACTGCCGACCATATTGACCTCGTTTACGACGGCACACAAGTCAAGTTCGCCTAAGTCGAGGGGCACAGACTTTGTCTCTGTCACGTGGGCTTGATGGTGACCATTGTGCTTGTCTTTCTTCGGTTTGCGACAATCTTTTGCCATGTGACCGGGTTTGCCGCAGTTGAAGCAATCTCCTTTGATCCTTTTTTGACCTTTTGAGTCTGGATTTTTGCCTTTGAACTTGCGTTTCTTCTTGTTGCTAGACTCGGCTAGATTTGTTTTTGCCTCCATGGAAGTTTTGTTCGTCTTGTTTTCGGAGATTCTATTGTCCTCTTCGATTCTCAAGCGAACGATCAAGTCTTCAAGTCCCATCTCCTTGCGTTTGTGCTTGAGATAGTTCTTGAAGTCCTTCCAATGTGGTGGTAATTTCTCTATCACCGCAGCCACCTGAAAAGATTCAGACAGTTCCATACCTTCGGCAAGAATGTCGTGCAGGATGAGTTGAAATTCTTGCACTTGCTCCACAACGGTTTTGCTGTCAACCATTTTGAAGTCTAGAAAACGACCGACTATAAATTTCTTTAAGCCGGCATCTTCTGCCTTGTACTTCATAGTCCCATAGTTCCTTGGACGTCTTGGCGCTAGAGTAGACATTATAAAGAGTGTTGTCTAGCCCATTCAGTATATAGTTACGACATAGAAAGTCACTATGATGCCATGCATCATATGCGATCCGCAATTGTGAATCAGTATCGTCTTCCCCCACAGTTGGAGGAGATTCATTCACAAAACGAGCCATATTCAAAGTAGTAAGATAAAAAAGCATCTTAGACTGCCAACGTTTAAACTCAGAACCTGCGAATTTTTCCGACTTTTCGGCAGCAGCAGGTGTTGGAGCATGTGGAACGTTGGTCGAAACTGGTGGAGCATTGTTGTTGGATGGAACATTGTTGTTGGGTGGTGTCGTCATCTTCTACACAGAATTTTGTCTTACGATTGTTATTGACGGGTGTAGAAATGCGGACAGAATAACGACGTGAATGTAGGAATCGAGGCAAGAGTTGGACTCTTTCTCCGTAAGATAAAATTACCCCGCATAGTACACACGGTTCGATGGAAATGTCCCCAAGATACAACGGTTTTAATGAGTACGAGACCTTGTACTAGGAACTCGAACTTCCAGCGAACTACAGAATACTCGGGACTTGAGTATGAACTAGAAGAGAGAATGAGTAAAATTAATTATCTGAATTAATTTTTATGTGTCTAATCTCATTCTGCAGGGTTGTATTTATGGGAAGGAAGGGTGCTATGAAGAGGTGTCTGCCAAGGGTGTCTGTTCGAACCAAGCCATAGTCCGAACCATCGCATTGGTTCGGTCAAAGGGTTGCGAACCAACCACCCCCACCTCACCAGTCTGATCCAAATGCTGCCACGTCAGCAACCTTATCCACCCAAATTCTCCACGCGACGACGCTCAATGAAAGAGCCAAATTCGCTCCAGAACAAAGCCAAACTCGCCAGACCAGAGAAATCAAGACGCCAGAGGAGTCGAGATGCCAGAGGAGTCGAGACGCCAGAGAAGTCAAGACGCCAGAGGAGTCGAGACACCAGAGGAGTCGAGACGCCAGAGGAATTAAGACACCAGAGGAGTCCAGAGGAGTCGAGACACCAGAGGAGTCGAGACGCCAGAGGAATCAAGACACCAGAGGAGTCGAGATGTCAGCGGAGTCGAGGCGTCAGCGGAGTTGAGGCATCAGCGGAGTCGAGGCGTCAGCGGAGTCGAGGCGCCAGAGGAATCGTTTCGCCAGAGGAGACTTGATTCCTCTGCGCCAGACTCCTTATTTCTCCAATTGGCATTTAATTACTCATTCAAATTAAGCCATTTATTCCAACAACTTCTAATTTGTTTATTTTCTTAGTTCAATTTTCTAGCTTCGTTTGTTTAGTTTGAGTTGTAAAAGTTCACTCGATCGTGTACCCCGTTGTAACAATCGCAAGAAGATTATCCGCTGCTGCCGCACGTTCGAGTTTGGATTTTTAATTTACATTAAAACTTTCGAAACCTAAAACCTTTGCTTGGAGAAATGGCGTCCACCATCCCTGCTGCCGGCACCGCCACCAACGGCTCCACCGCCTCCGCCACCATTGGCTCAACTGCCTCTGCCACCATTGGCTCCACTGCCTCCGCGACTATCGACTCCACCGCCTCCACCTTCATTGGTTCATCCTTTGGCTCAACGGGTGGTTCCACTTCCACCATGACCCCGTTGCAAACGTCGAGGACGTTGGGTCTTGCCGAGAAACCCTCCATTTTCTCGGGCAAGAACTTCAAGTATTGGCAAGAAAAGATGTTGTTCTACCTCACAACCGTGGGGTTTGCCGGTTTCTTGACGGAGGATGCGCCTTCGACCCCGAGTGAAGGGGAGACGAGCTTCGAAGTTCGTGCCGGGTATGCGAATTGGTGTCAAAGCGATTACTTGTGCCGCAACACCGTTCTCATGTCCTTGGACGAGCGGCTCTACAACGTTTTCAAGGTCCATAAGACCGCGAAAGAGGTGTGGGGGGCACTTGATCTCAAATATCAAGTGGATAAGACGAATACTACAAAGTATGTCGTCGCCAAGTGGTTGGACTACAAGATGGTCGACTCCCGCTCCGTGATGGACCAAGTGGAAGAGTTCCAAACTATCTCACACAAAGTTCAAGCCGAAGGAATGCCCTTGGCGGATGCGCTACTTGTAGAAATCATCATCGAGAAATTACCTCCTAGTTGGAAGAGTTTTCAAAACCTTTTGAAGCATGAGCGCTCGGAGATGTCCGTAGCAAACTTGGTGTCAAAGCTTCAAATGGAGGATCGCGTGAGGAGTCGTGATCAAAAGGACAAAGCGCCGATGGATGCAAAGGCCAATCTCACCGAGAAAGGCGGTCCTTCTGACTCATCCAAAAACACCTAACGGATGGACTCGAATTTATACGAGGTCGTCCTAGGGCGGTAAGGTGACTCAAGTCGTCTCACACGGAAGGCTTAGCAGGGCTTTAATTGTATTACTCACAAGAAACGGAAAGGAAACCTAAACACTCTAATCGGGTAGTTGGGTCTGGCATTATCTCTCCGATTAATTAATGCATAATTAGAATAAAGCATATAAATCTATCTAGGCGAAAGATAGGAAGCAGATTAAGAACGCAGGAAACTAGTAAACCTAGGGTTCTAAACTAGCAATCTAGAAGGCACAAGCTAATTCAACAATCATAAAGCAACGATTATCTAGGCGAGATAAAAGAACAAACAATTCATTAAATCAACTCGAAGCAACAATAATCTATGCAAAGGAAATAAACTAGCATTCAATCCAATAGGAAACATAAACTGAGTTCTTACAGCGAGTACGATCTAAATCTTCAATCCAAAGTAATGGAAACTAACATAATCTTCAATCCACAAAGCCAAACGATGTTTGTTGATATTTTATCTACTCTAAATCTAGGAAAACAAAGGTAAAATCGCCTGGAGGCTGCTAGGGTCGAGAATTGGTAGAAAAACCCTAAAATTCGACTTTTATATGGTGAAAACGTAACTGCCGAATTTTGCCAGAGACGGCGGCCGCCGTGAGACGGCACCGCCGTGGGCTGCTTTTGCGGATTCTCTTGAAAATTGCACGGCCCGCGCCGTGGGGCCGCGGCCGCCGTCGGCACGGCGGCGGCCGTGAGCCTGACTCCGAAAACATGCTCCCACGATGCCAAAAACGCTTACAGCTCTCGATTCCTGCACACGACAGTAGCACAACCAAAAAGATCATCGAGCACGTGAAAAATAGGACAAAAAGATATGAAACATGCTCGAATGCACAGCAGAAACATACGCAAAAACTACCCAAACACGAGGTAAACAACCCCCCCCCCACACTTAAATCCTTGCTTGTCCTCAAGCAACAATCACAAAATCAAAAGAAAATCCACAAGCGATTCTTCTCACCAAACAAACACAAACCAATCCAAGTCCTTCGAGATATCAATGTCCCTCAATCTACTGTTCAAAGCTAAGATTTAAAAATGCAACAACAAGGTGATACAACTCAATCCGATCGGACCCAATTCTCCGCTAAGGGTGAATTTCCTAATGCAATTTCCTTTACAATCATATCTCATTCCTTTTTCATATTCTTTCACTTTTTCACATTACACATCTTTTTTTTTTTGGGGGTCAAGTTATTTTCGCTCATAATAGATGGGCCATAATTCACGAGATTGCACTTTTGGGGGTGATCCAAAATGTTCTCGTGTGGTTTCCCATGCTCATAATGAAATCATTAGAGGAGCAGAGACCCAGGGCTATCAAAAACTCAATAACCAACCAAACAATTCAACACAGAGACAGATATTAGAAAATTGCACTGAAAACACTCCCCTTAGCATCTACCGGACAAATCACATCAAGAGTTGCTCATCAGGGTGTTGCATCCAAACATTAAACTAATTACACCAAAATGGGAACAATTCAATCACAAAGGACAAGGACAACAAACCACTCGAAACACCAGCCAGAATCGCTAGTGAACCACCATCAACATGCGAGGTGCACTTAAAAACAAACAAGAAAACAAGAAAAGGGGACCATTCGCCCCACACAAGAAAGCCCAAGAACACAGCAAGAAAACACCCACAGGATTCACAACTACCAACAAACCCCCCCCCCCACACTTAAACTCTGGCACTGTCCTCAGTGCAAACAAAAAGAGGGGTGAAAGAGGAAACTTCCCTAAATCCCGATCCAGTGGTGAGTCTGTAGTGTCCCACGATGTCTGCCTCTCTCTCATCCAAAGAACAAGCAGTCTCCAACGCAACAACCTGCACCAAACAACAGAAGCAACAAAACACAACACAAACAAAACGAAAGAAAAACGAAACAGGAAAAAGCAAGAAAACATGGGTTGCCTCCCATGCAGCGCTAGTTTTTAAGTCGCCAGCCCGACTAAGAAGGTCCCTTAACCAAAATCCGATTGAAGCTCCAGCTGCCTTAACGCCCTTGTAAACTCATCTTCTTGAATTGCAGCTGCGGGTTCTCCAAATGAGTGCTCCATGCTCATATCCTGGGATGGCCCTCTATCCACACATCCAACGAAATTGAGTGACCCAACCTCATCTAGCTTCTCTTCCAGTAGCAAGGCACACAGAAAGCCTTGCTCTTTATCATCTTCCTCTTGCAGCTTATCTAGGAATTCTTGCTCAATCTCACTTTCATCTTGCAGGTTAGCATGAAATTCTTCCACGATCTCGTCCTCCTCCTGCAGCTTATTAAGGAATTCCTGCACAATATAGTTCTCATCCAAAGCATCAAATGTTTCTACATAAGAGCAGATTTGAATTAAGGGAGTGGGGGTAGTAGGTTTTTTATCAAAAATTGAGAATGTTACCGCTCTACCTGCCCCTACCATACTTACAGTTCCCGTACCCACATCGATGCGAGTATGGGTGGTAGCCATAAAGGGTCGGCCAAGTAGCACGAGATGCCCATTCTCGCCTCTAATCCCTTTTCCCACATCCAGGACAACAAAATCAGCCAAGATCCCAATCCCCCTCACAACCACCTCAACATCCTCAACAAGACCTCGTGGGCTGCTAATGGAGCCGTCAGCTAGCTCTATCTTAATATTCGTGCATTTCAGCTCTTTATTTCCCAATTTCTCAAAAATATCAAGCGGCATCAAATTGACTGCCGCGCCCAAATCAAGAATTCCCAAAACCTTTTCAACCCCACCTAAGCTAATATAAAAAATAAAGCTACCTGAATCTCCTTGCTTCGGTGGTGGTTGGTTTGGTGCAACTGTGACAGGCGGCAATGGCTCACTGGGGCATTGGGTAGCCTTGATTGCTTGCACGGTTTTGCTTCTCCATTTCCCCGTGGTTATTGGGGCATTTTCCTTGATTACCGCCACGGCATGAGCTTGATGCGGCTGTTGGTCCTGGTTTGGGAACTTCCCAGTTGGCTGTTCTTGCTGCAGCTGATTCAAGGCTCCTGTTAGTTGCCCAACTGTAGTCTCGAGGCGCTTGATGGTAGCACTCTGAGCCTCCATCGCCTGTTTGCTAGCTTGCATGAAGGCTTGCATCTGATCTTCAAATAAGGGGCCTGGAGGTTGGTGCTGCTGAGGTGGGTAGAGTTGCTGCGGGGGTTGCTGTTGCTGATATGGTTGAGGGTAATGCTGCTGCTGAGGGAATGAAGACTGTTGTTGAGATGGGTAGAACTGCTGCTGGTTCTGATACCCCATTTGCTGTGGAGGTCGGGGGAACTGATTGCCTTGGTTTGATCCCGACCCTTGGCCAGGAGTTTGGTTCCTCCATCCCGAATTCTGCTCATTTCTCCAACCCGAGTTGGAGCTTTGTTGCCCTTGATTAAAGATGGGCCTCTGTTCAAATTGAGGCCTCCCCGGATAGCCCTGAGCAGCATAGACCTCTGCTTCTCCTTCAGGTGTGAATTCCCCCATTCGATGGCACGCGTTGATTCCATGGCCAAATTCGCCACATAGGCCACAACCCTCTGCTGGTGGCGCGCGAACGGGTGGAGCTTCCACTTGGTTCATCTTGAGGTGTTGTACTTGCCTCATCAAGTCCGCTACCTGCTTCTGAAGCTCATTGTTAGGGGCTACTGCATTGGCTTCAACCCTCCTTCCTCTAACTGATTTCTGTTGAGAACTCGCGGCAAGTGTGTTGAAAATCTCCTTGAGCTCGTCAGCTGTCTTTCGGCAATGTTATCCCCTGCTGTACTGTCCACCATAAACTGTGCCGTCTGAATCAATCCGTCATAGAAGAACTGCATCAACATGACGGGTGCTAACTGGTGTTGCGGGCACTGGCGGAGGAGCTCTTGGAATCTCTCCCAAGCCTCGTGGAGAGGCTCGTCAGCTCCTTGCATGAAGTTCATTATTTGGGTCCTAATCTCCTGAGTCTTGTGATTAGGGTAGTACTTGAGCATGAACTTCTCACACGCCTCTCCCCATGTAGTGATGGAGTTCGGCGGCAGGGACAGTAACCACGTTCTAGCCCGGACCTTGAGTGCATAAGGTAAGCACTTGAGTCTCAACTAATCCTCGGTGAGTTCCAGCAGTGGGAAGGTCTGCACTTGAGTGCAGAAGTCACGGATGAACTGTAAGGCGTCCTCACTCGGCATCCCATGAAAGAGCGGCAGCAGGTTTGAATCGTTGGGCTTCAGATTGTAATTCCGGACTGCTATGGGAAGCACTATCGCCGAAGTGCTAGTGTTCCCAATGACCGGCCTGGAGAAATCTCCCATGTACTGTACATTCTGCTCCGCCATGGCTTCTTGGTCAGGATAAGGCCGAGCTTCTTCTTCTCCTTCAGAATGCACTGACAGTGTATCCTCAACGGCTTCCAGAATGGGGTTGGAAGCGATTCTCTCTTCACAGTCTTCCTCTCGAGACTGTGATTCCACAAGGTTTCTCGAACTGGACTCGGACTCCTCCTCCAGGCTTAAAAGGACCTCACGAGGTCGGTGAATATTGTCGTAGTAAGGTGCAAGCTTTTTCTTCAAGCTTCTGCGTCCTTGCATACACAACACGAACAAACAAATCAAACGCACCGGAGGGAGAAAATAACCGAGTTAAAAGAAAGAAATAAAATAAACACGAAAACAAATGCAACACAACTAAATGCCTAAAGCCTTCCCCGGCAACGGCGCCAAAATTTGACTCATCCAAAAACACCTAGCGGATGGACTCGAATTTATACGAGGTCGTCCTAGGGCGGTAAGGTGACTCAAGTCGTCTCACACGGAAGGCTTAGCAGGGCTTTAATTGTATTACTCACAAGAAACGGAAAGGAAACCTAAACACTCTAATCGGGTAGTTGGGTCTGGCACTATCTCTCCGATTAACTAATGCATAATTAGAATAAAGCATATAAATCTATCTAGGCGAAAGATAGGAAGCAGATTAAGAACGCAGGAAACTAGTAAACCTAGGGTTCTAAACTAGCAATCTAGAAGGCACAAGCTAATTCAACAATCATAAAGCAACGATTATCTAGGCGAGATAAAAGAACAAACAATTCATTAAATCAACTCGAAGCAACAATAATCTATGCAAAGGAAATAAACTAGCATTCAATCCAATAGGAAACATAAACTGAGTTCTTACAGCGAGTACGATCTAAATCTTCAATCCAAAGTAATGGAAACTAACATAATCTTCAATCCACAAAGCCAAACGATGTTTGTTGATATTTTATCTACTCTAAATCTAGGAAAACAAAGGTAAAATCGCCTGGAGGCTGCTAGGGTCGAGAATTGGTAGAAAAACCCTAAAATTCGACTTTTATATGGTGAAAACGTAACTGCCGGATTTTGCCAGAGACGGCGGCCGCCGTGTGACGGCGGCGCCATGGACGGCGGCCGCCGTGAGCCTGACTCCGAAAACATGCTCTCACGATGCCAAAAATACTTACAGCTCTCGATTCATGCACACGACAGTAGCACAACCAAAAAGATCATCGAGCACGTGAAAAATAGGACAAAAAGATATGAAACATGCTCGAATGCACAACAGAAACATACGCAAAAACTACCCAAACACGAGGTAAACAACAAGCGTGGTCGTCCTAACCCCAACAACAAGGGCAAAGGGAAGCAAGGTGGAGGACAACCATCAAAGTTTGATGGTGTATGTTACAATTGTGACAAACATGGTCACATGGCTAAGGATTGTCGTAAGCCAAAGCGGAAGAAGACAAAGAACAACGTCAACAACGTCAAGAAGGACTTCGACGATTGGGACCAAGATGACCTTGCGGCAATGATTTCCGAGGTGAATCATGTCGATAGCCCAAATGCTTGGTTCGTAGACACCGGCGCTACCGTCCATGTTTGCATCAACTGTGAGTTGTTCCACAATTACAAAGAAGTGGAAAACAAGACGATCATGGAGGCTAGTGAGCGGACTTCTCAAGTCCTTGGCATGGGAGATGTGATTCTTCAACTCACTTCAGGCGTGGAGATCACCTTGAAGGATGTGTTACATGTTCCCACCGTCCGAAAGAATTTAATTTCGGGCATGAAGCTCACTAAGAAAGATTTTGAATTGTTTTTCAAATCCGACTATGTTGTAATTCGCAAGTGGGGAAAGTTTCTTGGGAAAGGCTATGCCTCCGAAGGGCTTTTCAAACTTGGCGTGAGAGCTTGTAAGCCTGCCAAGGCAACTATCAATAAGAAAGCATCTACTTCTTCTGCTTACTTGATTGAGTGTTCCGATTTATGGCATTGTAGACTTGGACATGTTAATCTAAATGCTATAAAAAGATTAGTAAGAATGAATTTACTAAAAGTTGATGAATTTAACTCACAAGAGAAATGTGAAGTTTGTGTTGAAGCCAAAATGGCTAAGTTACCATTTAAATCGGTTGAAAGGAGCACTAAACCATTAGAACTAATTCACACCGATGTTTATGATTTAAAGTTTGTGCAAACTAGAGGTGGTAAGAAGTACTTTATCACTTTTATAGACGATTAAACAAGATATTGTTACATTTACTTATTGAAAAGTAAAGATGAGGCTATTGAAGCTTTTAAAACCTTCAAAAATGAAGCCGAGAATCAACTTGGATGTCGAATTAAGATGGTTTGAAGTGATAGAGGTGGAGAATATGTAGCTCCGTTTGCTGAATTATGCAATGAAAGTGGTATAATCCATCAAACGACGGCTCCTTATTCACCACAATCTAACGGCGTTGCTGAACGCAAGAATCGAACTCTTAAGGAGATGATGAATGCCTTGTTGATTAGTTCAGGATTACCCCAAAACATGTGGGGGGGAAGCTGTCTTGACTGCTAACTATATCTTGAACAAGATTCCACTCAAAGGGAAAGATGTAACTCCCTATGAGCTATGGAAATGAAGGAAACCTTCGTATAAATACCTCAAAATGTGGGGGTGTTTAGCTAAGGTAGAAGTGCCTTTACCAAAGCAAGTTACAATTGGACCTAAAACGGTGGATTGCATCTTCATTGGTTATGCACTTAATAGCAGTGCCTATCGTTTCATAGTACACAAATCGGAGATACCCGATATGCATGTAGGGACAACAATAGAATCAAGGAATGCTATATTCTTTGAAAATATCTATCCCAATAAGGATAAGGTTGTATCTAACTCAAACAATGGAGTTGAGTGTGAAGCTACAAGTTCTAAACCTTTAGACATAGCTAGCAGTTCTACACAAGTAGATGATGCCACAAGTTCTAATCCTGTACCACCTAATAGGAAAAGACCAAGGTCTAAACCTGTGGTTGTAGAACCAAGACGTGGGGAACGAGTTAGAAAGGCTAAGGTCTATGGACCGGATTATGTTGTCTTAATGTTAGACGGCGAACCGGTGACTATCAAAGAAGCTTATCTGGCTCCGATGCAGCTCTTTGGAAAGAGGCCATCGATATTGAGATTAATTCCATTATGCAGAATCATACTTGGGTGTTAGTAGATCTACCACCTGGAAGTAAAGCTTTAGGATGCAAGTGGATCTTAAAGAAGAAGTACAAATCTGATGGTACTATAGATAAGTACAAAGCCCGACTTGTCGTTCAAGGTTTCAGGCAGAAAGAAGGGTATGATTTCTTTGATACCTATTCGCCTGTAACTAGGTTGACATCTATTAGGATGCTTCTCGCTATTGCTGCTTTGCACAATCTCGAGATACACCAAATGGATGTGAAAACTGCATTTTTATACGGCGAGTTGGAAGATGAAATTTATATGAAGCAACTTGAAGGGTTTGTAGTACCTGGGCAAGAGCACAAAGTATGCAAACTCCAACGGTCTTTATATGGATTGAAGCAAGCACCGCTTCAATGGCATTTGAAGTTTGACGGCGTAATGTTGTCAAATGGATTTAGAAACAATGGATTTAGAATCATTGAAGTTTGCTTCAATGAGTGTCTACATTAAGAATTCTAATAACAGCTATGTTATTGTTTGTCTTTATGTAGATGACATGCTCATCATGGGGAGTAATTCCCGAGTGATTCAAGAAACGAAAAATATGCTAAGTAAAAACTTTAGCATGAAAGATATGGGCTTAGCTAATGTAATTCTTGGAATTAAAATTCTAAGAAAGCCTGATGGTATTGCCATAACACAATCTCACTATGTTGAGAAAGTGTTAAAGAAGTTCAATGCTTTTGACAAGTCAATAGCTAAGACTCTATGGGAACCTAGTGTACATTTGAATGTACATAAGGGAGAACCTGTTGATGCGATAGAATATGCTAAGATTATTGGGAGCTTGATGTATCTAACAAATTGCACTCGTCCTGATATAGCATGCTCGGTCAACAAGTTGAGCAGCTTTACAGCCAATCCTAGTAATGAACATTAGAAAGCTCTTGAAAGAGTCTTGAGATATTTGAAATATACTCAGAACTATGCAATTCATTATACTAGGGAGCCCCCTGTACTTGAAGGGTACTGTGATGCAAATTGGATATCTGATGCAAAAGACTCATTCTCAACGAGCGGTTATGTATTCACTGTGGGGGGTGGTGCTGTGTCTTGAAAATCCAAGAAGCAAACCTGTATTGCTAGATCGACCATGAAATCTGAATTTATAGCTTTGGATAAAGCTGGTGAAGAAGCCGAGTGGCTTAGAAATTTCCTCGAGGATATTCCATGTTGGTCGAAACCTGTGTCGTCCGTAATAATTCATTGTGATAGTCAAGCTGCTATCGGACGAGCACAAAATAATTTGTATAATGGTAAGTCGAGACATATTCGTCGACGCCATAATACCGTGAGACATTTGATCACGAGTGGTGTTATCACAATTGATTATATAAGATCAATTGATAATATAGCCGATCCGTTGACTAAAAGTATCCATCGAGATCAAATGTATAGACTGTTAGGGGGAATGGGTTTGAAATCCACATCTTAAAGATGATCATAGTGGATACCCTACCATGATTACTGGAGGATCCCAAGAACTTGGTTCAATGGGACAACTAAGCTATGAGAATCTGTGTGTTGAACACTCGAATTGCCTATTCCTTGTAGAATAGTGAGTGTTCGGAAACCTGCATGTGGTAAGGTTAAGTCTTTGACTTTTAATAACTCTAGAATTCCTCGATGAGGACAAGTATAGCAGGATGTTTGAGTTAAGAGTTACCTATATAGGTGTGAAGTGTGGCTGCTTCGATTGAAACACTTATGAATCCAAAGGGGTGTTCCAAGGCCCGTAATGGACACAAACGTAAGAATGAATGAGGATTGAAGTAATATTGTGCCAATATTGTTGACTCAGTATACACCGAGGAGGACTAGTTCAAGGAACCATATCCACTAGGCCGCCGGTATACTCGATAAGATTGACTATGGTAGGTTCAAAGCCACAAGCTACCTTTCCAAATGCAATATTGTTTCTTAAGAGGACTGAGCTAAGAGTCTGCATACATCTGCATACGGCTTTCTCACTCATGTGGGGGATTGTTGGAAATATAGTTTTTAGACCATTTCTGAAATTAATTATTTAATTAAATATTTATTATTTAATTGAAATAATTATTGGATGTTAATCTACGTCCCAAGTAGATGAACGTGGTATACTCGAAGTCTCAAAATTGATTTCCGGTGAGTGAGATATTGTATATCAAAGTTTGGATGTTGAGAAGGGAAATAACACTTGTGAAGTGCTATTGTCCCACATTGGAAAACAAGGGAAGAATACTCTTGGACAAGGGAAGCAACAGGGTCCTGCCCCGGCTGGAGGCAGCCAAAGACAAAATGAAGTTCCTCTTTGTCCAAAATTCCACAAACCACATCGTGGTGTCTGTAGGGCTGGAACTGACAGTTGCTACACGTGTGGCCAGAAGGGCCACTACTCCTCACAATGCCCCAACAAACAGCAGGGCGCGGCAATCAGGGCCACTTATGCCCAGCCCCTGCAAGCAGTTCAAGGGCAACACCAGCCCCGCCAACAACAGTCATACCAGCAGCAATACCAACACAAGCACCAACAGCGCCAACAGCAACCGAGGCGGCAGCAACCATTGCCGCAGCAGGCGAGAGCCTTTGCTCTCACCCAAAACTAGCCCGAGAAAAACCAGGGAAATCTGGCAGGTATGGGCAAGCTTAAAGGTTTTTCCATAATGATTCTGTTCGATACTGGTGCCTCGCATTCTTTTATATCTGCCCCTTGCGTAGATACCTTAGAAATCGAATCAGAACGAGCTAAGTGTGCCTTAAGAATCACTACACCCTCAGGAGGAAGATCTACCACCACACATGTTTGCTCGAACGTAGAATTTGAAATAGGAGAACTTAAGATGGTAGCGAACAATCTTAATATTCTGCTCATGTGGGACGTAGATATGATCTTAGGAATGGACTGGCTAGCTGAGAATCACGCCACCATCCTTTGTAGTGAACGAAAAATTTCTCTTCGACCACCTGGAAAGGAACCAACGGAATTTCACGGCATAGGTATGAAGAAAAGAGTACCAGTGATATCCGCATTACAAGCCAGAAAAGAGATTATGAAGGAAGGAAGCACAACTTATCTCGTCTACCTAAACGGGGAAGCTAGTGAAGACAAGAAGGTGGAAGATGTGGCAATAGTACGAGACTTTCCAGAAGTTTTTCCTGAAATATTGCCAGGACTACCTCCAGACAGGCAACTAGATTTCACCATTGATCTAGAACCTGGATCTGCCCCAGTATCAAAGGCACCGTACAGGATGGCCCCAAAGGAACTACAAGAATTAAAGGTGCAACTACAGGAACTCTTGGACTTGGGTTTCATCAGACCCAGTGTCTCGCCTTGGGGAGCGCCTGTACTCTTTGTCAAGAAGAAAGATGGAACCATGAGAATGTGCATTGATTATCGAGAGTTGAACAAACTGACGCTTAAAAACAAATACCCTCTTCCAAGGATAGATGATTTGTTCGATCAACTCAAAGGAGCCAGTGTATTCTCAAAAATAGATTTAAGGTCTGGTTATCATCAACTGAAGATCAGACCAGAGGATATATCTAAGACCGCTTTCCGCACAAGATATGGTCACTATGAATTCATTGTCATGCCATTTGGTCTAACCAATGCACCGGCAGTATTCATGGACCTCATGAATCGAGTTTTCCATCCATACTTAGACAAATTTGTCTTAGTGTTTATAGATGATATCCTCATCTATTCTAAGAATGACCAAGAGCATGAAAATCATTTGAAAATCATCCTGGAGACATTAAAGACGGAGAAGTTGTTCGCCAAATTCAGCAAGTGCGAATTTTGGTTGAAAGAAGTAATGTTTCTAGGGCACATCGTATCAGCGGATGGAATCAAGGTGGACCCCGCCAAGGTGCAAGCAGTGCGCGAGTGGAAATCACCAACCACACCTAATGAAATCCGGAGTTTCTTAGGTTTGGCGGGATACTACCGGAGATTCATCGAAGGATTCTCTAAAATAGCGAGACCAATGACGCAATTACTTCGCAAAGGAATCAAGTATAAGTGGAACGAAGAGTGTGAAGCCAGCTTCCAAGAGCTGAAGAAGAAATTGACAACTGCACCAGTGCTAGCAGTTCCAGCAGCCGATAAAGAATACGTGATCTTCACGGACGCGTCCAAAAATGGGCTAGGTTGTGTGTTGATGCAAGAAGGAAAGGTCATTGCCTACGCCTCGCGACAACTAAGGCCACATGAATTGAACTACCCCACTCATGATCTGGAACTGGCAGCAATTGTGCATGCTTTGAAAATTTGGAGACACCATCTATACGGAGTTAGATGTGAAATCTTCACTGATCACAAAAGCCTTAAGTATTTCTTCGAGCAGAAAGACTTGAATATGAGACAGAGGAGATGGCTCGAGCTCGTGAAGGATTACGACTGCGGTATCAAATACCACCCGGGAAAAGCTAATGTAGTAGCTGATGCTTTAAGTCGAAAAACTCAATCCGAGTTAGGACTTCTTCTCACTCAAGAGGACACGCTTGTAAGGGATTTTGACAAATTGAAGATAGAAGTGGTTCAGCCACCGGCAACTACAAGAGCAATTATTGCAACTCTAGTAGCCGTCCCAGACCTCAGAGAAAGGATCGTCAGTGCCCAGAGAGCGGATGAGAGCTTGGAAAAAGTTCGTCTCAAGATCCGAACAGGCACGCCAGGAGGCTACCAAGAGGCAATGGATAACGCAGTTCTTTTTGAAGGAAGATTGTGTGTTCCCCATAACGAGGAACTCAGAAACGAGATCATGAGTGAAGCTCATGACACGCCCTATACCGCTCATCCCGGAAGTACCAAAATGTACCAAGATCTAAAACAGAAGTTTTGGTGGGACGGGATGAAACGAGATATAGCCTCGTTTGTAGAGCGTTGCCTTGCATGCCAGCAAGTGAAAGCTTTACATCAACGACCATATGGGAAATTACAGCCATTGGAAATCCCAGAATGGAAGTGGGAACACATAGCAATGGATTTCGTGACAGGTCTACCCAAGACAAATAGGGGCAACACAGCTATTTGGGTAATAGTAGACCGTCTCACGAAATGCGCTCATTTTATACCGATTCCAATTACCCATGGATCGGAGAAACTAGCCCAACTATACATCCGTGAGATTGTACGGCTACATGGAATACCAATATCCATTACTTCAGATAGAGATTCAAAATTTACTTCTAGATTTTGGATCAGTTTACAGAAAGAATTGGGAACGAGATTAAACTTTAGCACCGCCTTTCACCCTCAAACAGATGGACAATCAGAAAGGACAATTCAGACCCTTGAAGATATGTTGAGGACAGTGGTGCTAGACCGAGGAGGAAGTTGGGAATCAGTGCTGCCGTTAATCGAATTCGCCTACAACAATAGTTACCAGGCAACCATTGATATGGCACCTTATGAGGCGCTGTATGGAAGGAAGTGTAGATCACCACTTTACTGGGATGAGGTGGGTGAAAGAAAAATCCTTGGGCCAGATGCAGTAAGCGAGATGATTGAGACCATCCGCCAGATTAGAGCAAGAATTAAAGAGGCTCAGGACAGACAGAAGTCTTATGCTGATACCCGACGAACCGAACTACAATTCCAGATTGGAGACAAGGTTTTCCTTAAAATATCACCCTCGAAAGGGATCGTTAGATTCGGTGTTAAGGGTAAGTTGAGACCCCGTTTTGTAGGACCTTATGAGATCCTTGAAAGAATAGGTCCCGTAGCGTATAGGTTGGCACTGTCACCTAGCTTTGGAAACGTCCACAATGTGTTCCACGTGTCACAGCTGAGACGGTACGTGTTTGACCCCAAACACGTGATTCACCAAGATGAAATGATTCTTAACCCAGACTTGACGTACGAGGAAAAACCTGAAGCCATTTTGGACCAAAAGGTGCAAGAGTTAAGGAATAAATCGATCGCGTCAGTCAAAATACTGTGGAGACACCATGGACCGGAAGAAGCAACGTGGGAACTTGAGGACCAGATGAAAGAAAAATACCCAGAACTTTTCACATAGGTATGCAAATTTCGGGACGAAATTTTTGTTAAGAGGGGTAGTATGTAACAACCCGCTCTTTTATTATATTTAAATCCAGTAATACGATAATTATGATTTCATCTTTCAGTAAATCAAGCCTAGTAAATAATTATGATTTAAATTCAGCTTATGACACTGGATTATATTCAATTAAGCAGGATTATTATTTTATTACCAAGTCAGTAGTTTCGCGTAAATAAAACCGCGATGAAAATTATTGAGTAAGACCAATAATTATTTATTTCAGATTCATAACTGACTTAGTTAAGTCATGTTAATTATTAATCACAATAGAATTAATTTTCTATTTTTTTATTATTATTATTTCTTGAGTCGTGAATTTATTCCGGCTTGTGAAGAATTAAATCTACGATATTAATTTAGATATTATTCCGTGTATTAAATTAGCACGCTATGCTCCCTCAGCCACTCTATTCTCACCCGTGCTTAGTTTTTGTTTCACTCCTACATAGTCAAAGAAAGTATTCAACAGACAAATCTCAATTGTCAGCAGCAAATCTAATCACATTAAATTCTTCAACCATGCCTCAATTTAGCCGCACTATTCACCATATTTTCACACTATCAGCTTCAGTATTTACTCCCTATAAAAGGCATCCTCACTTACCTAAAATCCTTAGCAGCTGCAAAGGATTTTAAACGAAGCAAAATCACCATTCATACAGAACATCAACCAAGCATCATTCAAGGTATTTCATGCCATCTCAGTTCACTATCTTCATATATGCATTCCACTTCCCTCACTTCATGTTTTAGAAATTCAGAAATATAGGATGGAGTTTATTACAGAGAAACATAGCAAAACACATATGCGTACATGATTAGCATTCAACAGAAATAATTTAATTCATACATTGATACCTTTATACTACCTTTGTACTTAGAACCAAGTCATGAGAATTTCCATCAGCAACAAAACGAATTGAAATACAATAGTAGAGAGATAGAACAATAACTTAGTTTTAGAAAGACATCGAACGCGGCCCTGCGCAGTCGAGCCGCAACAACGGTAACTTCCTACGGCCTCATCGGAGCCCGAGAACGACAGCAGCGGCTGCCAAGGCTCCAGTTGGCGACGGTGGCGGCGGACTCCTCGACGAACAGCAACAGTCGCCGGACTCCAAACTAAGCAACGACGACTTACCTTCATCCGCCCAACCTCAGCAAAACGCGCTCGACTTTGAAGATATGGCAGCAACTCAGTGCTTGGCGGCGGTTTCAGGCGAGAAGCTCGCCTTGGTGCTCCACGAACAGCAGCAGTTGGCGGAGCTCTGCAACAGGAGAAGCAGCAGCCGCGACTCCGGGCGAGCAGCAGCAGTTCCAGGCGGCTGAGCGGGATGGCGCGGCCGAAGGCCTAGCGCCGCTGGTCGCGACCCAGACCAGAAAACAGCAGCAGACGGCAGCGAACTCGCCGGAATCCAGTTGCAGTCGGCGGCGGACTCCAGCGGCTCACTCCAGCGGCTCCCGTCGACTCAAGCGGCGGCGGCGATATTAGACTTCGCCGGAGTCAGAGATGGAAGGGGGGAGAAAAATCGAGGGAGAGGAGATGAGGGAGCAGGCGGCGTGGTCGATAGATTAACGCCGGCCTCGCTGGCGACCGGAACGGCCAGGACGCGGGGCGGCGACAGCTGGATCGAGCGAGAGAGAGAGATGTTGAGCAGCGTTCGTTTCTTGAGAATTTAGAGAGAGATTCAGTCTTGATAATTGAGAGAGAGAGAGAGTGTTCTGCTTTAATAAAAAAAAAAGGGAGATAACCGATAATTGATAGAGAGAGAGTGTTCTGCTTTAATAAAAAAAAGGGAGAACCGATAATTGAGAGAGAGAGTGTGTTCTGCTTTAATAAAAAAAAAGGGAGAGAACCGATAATTAAGAGAGAGAGAGTGTGTGTTCTGCTTTAATGAAAAAAAAAAGAGAGAACCGAGAATTTAGAGAGAGAACCGACTGTTGAGATTGGAAGAGAGAGAGAAAGTTGGGCCTTGATTTATTTTACTTTGGGCCGAATTATATAACTCTCTGGGCCGATTCTTTTATTTAAAACCCAACTGCATTTTATTTTAATTAAGCTGTTGTATTATCTTAGCTGGGCCTTAATTGATTTATTTAATTGAGCCCAACTAATCAATTATTTCTTCATTGGGCCAAAAAAAATTATTTAATTACTTAAGCCAATTAATTATTTCAATTAGGCCTTTCATATTAATTATTAGGCGGTCTTATGTCGAGCCTTTTTAATTATTTAAACTTACAACAGTGCTTTCTTCCATTTTTTTAGCCCAATTGAGAACTAGTGCTAGATTTATTAAGTGACCTATTGGACTTGATTATTTCTAATTATGGATTAATTTTAATTAAATCAATTATTGATTAATTGGGGTTAGCTATTCCCTTAAATAGATTAAACAAAGATGATTAATTTAACTAGCAAGCAGGTTAGTAAACGCTAAGATAAGAGGATTAATTAAGATTAATAATCTTGTATCATAAGACGAGTTTTAATCCAATAGTTGGATTAATAATTAAAGGAATATGAGCCATGCATAATTACATTACGCATCCTCATTTATTTGAGAATTTCCTTAAATTAAAATCTTGTTTTATTTTCTCATATTAAAGGTCAAGCACAAGAGTTTAAGGCTTAGTCGTGAGTCTCTACTACCAGGTGGGCTTTCTATGTATAAATTAAAACCATATATTAGAATTGCTAAGACTTTATGCTTATGAATTTAAATAATATTGTCAATGCCTAAATGCTTTATGTTTTATTATTAATTGCCTATCTGATGTTAATCGAATTCGAATTCTGGATGGGACTGCAAATCCCTTCGGAATTAGTGTACACCTTGTGATCGTGAGTCATCTAGCGGGTTGGCCGATCATAGTGTCCGTAGAGGGAGGCCTCCCTCTCGGCACGAGTTACTGATATGGTAATTAATGATATAAAATACCTGTGCGGGTTATTGATGAAAGAAATGATATTATGTTTGGTAAATACGAGTCTTTAAAGGAAAACCCTCGTATCTTACTACTGTTGAAAGGCTTGACGATAAAATATTATGCATGTATGTAAATTTCGGCAAGTGTCCACTAAGTACTCTTGTACTTAGCCCTGTATGTATTTATAAATGTGCAGGTTGAGCTGTGATCGAGGATGTAGTGTGCAAGCGGAGCTTTTGTCAATTTAGGACGAGAACCTCAGGGTGGAGTATATGTCTTCATACATATACTCAAGTTATTGTTATTCCGCTGCGAACACTGATTATGTTAAGATATTATGTCATTTGTCAAACAATATGTATTATTTAATAATGTACTAAAACCATTGAGTACCCCGTTTTGGGATAATATTATGTACGGTCCCCTTGTGGCCTTCGTTGATATCTAGATATTTCGATTGATTTCTTTATACAAGTCGAGTCATCAAGAAAACGAATATGCCCTTTCTAAATCCCGCTCCTAAATTCCCTCCCTTAGTCGCGGTTTTCCCGAATTTGCTATCCTTAGCAAGTGCGGTCGTGACAACCACACATCTCATAAAGTGGTGGGACCATTTCTTCACTACATCAAAATTATCACCAATTTTATTAAATCTCGTGCCCAGCCAAAGTAGTCCACTTTTGACGGACGGAGGGAGTATATTATATTTTCTGCTAATAGTGTGAAATATCCATTAGGATAGTGAAAATTAATAATTATTCATCCAACATTATTTCAATAAATTATAATCATATTTCAATATTGTGGACAATTTTTTCCTTGAATTGTGTTGTAGGCTGAATTTTCTTTATTTCACATTTTCTCTCTCTCAAACCCTAAATCTCATACTATTGGAAAAATAACGAAAAATAGCCTACTGGTGTATTCCCCCTCCCCCATACACCAGTTTAGTACCCCACAGGGACCCAACATAGACGATTGTCTTTCTCACACTCTATCTATGACAAGCCTCATCTTTCTCTATCTGACAACCTTTTCTCCAATTTTCGCTTTTGTCGCAGTTGCCATCCTCTTCTCCGTATTCACTCACTCGTACGTCGTCGTCAAAGCAGAATTATATCAAAGAATTGTTGATAGTGTTTTCGAAGGAGAATTGAGAGGGAATGAAGTTGGCAAAAGAATACATTGTTTTTCCTACAACAAGCATAGCTGCTGAAATATAGTTTATTAGGAAAACCAATAAAGAGTCCGAGCAAAGCCCGAGCTACAAAAGCGAGGAAACCAAAAACAACAAGAACATCAAACAGCCCAAGACAAAGGGGGGCACACGGAACGAGCCTGCTGTCGAGGCCGAGAACAACGACAGGAGACCCCTAAAAGACCATCCGAACAAAAAAGGGTCGTGCAACATCTTCGGCGACCAGGTCAGTAATCTCTAGAATGGCGTGATCCCACCAGGACTCCGGGACGACACGTGAAGCAAGGTGATCGGCCACCCGGTTCCCTTCCCAAAAAATATGAGAGACCCGAATGTGGTGCCCATTCAGCAGGCTTTATGCATTGATATTAGTACAAAAATTTGAAAAATCAAATTTATTTATCACCATGACATGCAAAGTCATAATGGAAGGAAATACAAGAAAAATTATTTGTTGGTCAACAACTCAAGATCGTCTCGATTTAACTGCAAGAGTGTTTTGAGCGAAGTTGCAAGACCTTGAAAGATCAATTATTCAAAAATGTGATTTTTGGACATGTAATTGCACACATTCATGTAATTGAATTTCAAAAAGGAGATTTACCACATGTCCATATATATGTTGATTATTTTTAAGTGAAAATAAGATAAATACCACAAACGAAATTGACAAGTTTGTGTATGCTGAACTTCCTGATGAAGAAAAAAAATCTGAATTATTTGAATTAGTGAAAAAAAACATATGATGTACGATCTATGTGGAGAGAAGAATACAAAAAATTCTATTAATGTGAATATAGATTCACATTTAATAGTTTAGATTAATTAATAAGTTGATGTAATTGCTTTTAATTTTTAATCTTTTATTTACTAGAATATTTGACTTTTCGTAAATTGAATACGTATTTTAACATATTTTTTTCAAAGATATTTTGAGTATTGCATCAAATATATATGGCTACAAATAGTCTATATATAAAGATGTTTAACATCAAGCAATTCATCATCTGCAAATACATGCAAGACTCGTTTCCTCTGCTGATCATAAGAAAACTTAGAGGACAAAATATGATAGTAGTTAATTTTATTGCCTTGATATATATTTTAGTAACATGATGCATGGGGATTGTGTGCAGGGTATACGAGGATGTTGATTTGGACCGCAGACTCAAAACTGCTTGACATAAGTGATTGTTGATTGGTCGAGCCAAGTAATTAAAAGTAGGATTCATGATTAACATACTAATAACTTACTTATTATAGTGAAATTGGCACTCCAACCAAGCGAACATATGCTCTCCAAGGCTGAATGGGATTCCCCACTCTTTCCTGCAATACTATTCGTCTTCACATATCCAGATATATGAAGATAAGTTATGTTAGATTAATTAATGTTCCCAAAGATGAGTTATTAAAGGTAAGCGAGCAACATTAATTACAAAGACCGATCAGTTTGAGGAGGTTTTCGATAGAGATTGATTGGTACGATGAAGGATGGAGTCATATGTTTTTACTGCGGTCCGACGCGTGGGGAAGGGACCCCATGCCTACTTGCTACACAACGTGATCTCATGCTTATATTATATGAGAGGATCGGAGTGAAGATTATTTGTTACATCTCTGTGTGTGTTGATCAAGTGCATGGTGTGGGGGGGGACTGAGGATGGACATGTTCACGTGGAATAGGCGTGCGTGACTTTAATGGAGATCCAACCAAGAATCTACAATTAACATAAACTAATTAAGAGGGGAATGGCGTAGATTTTTTAGAAACTTTTCACTTCGTAAATGTTTTTTACTCAAATAAGATAATAATCTTATTTGAGTTATTATACAAACGGGATTTGCAATAAGCCTTAGTGTCCAATCATTTTGTGTGTTACTGTATCTCAGTATTATATTAATGATTTTTTCTATGAAAATAAAATTTATTACTAATATATATAGTGAATTGCACTTTATTTTTATTTACAAAAATTAAAATTTAAAAAAAAAATTATATATCCTAAATTTGGATTTATCAACTCTACTAATGAACTAAATGTACGTAAAATTAAATGATAAAAATAATTATTTATCCTAAACGAATGGAATGAACCCAAGTTAATAATCATAAAATTTAAAGTAAAGCATACAAAATTAAAATTGAATACAAAAATATACAAAAAAAAAAAAAAAAATTGAAAGTGGAACACCAAATATGGTACATTGGATACTATACGGCAAAACACTATGAATTCATTGTGAAAAATGATAACTTCGAAAAATCGATTTTCGCCACCAAGATTCAAATTTTAGACTCGAATTCATTTTAAGGAAATAAAGAATCAATTGTACGATATAAGAGTTGAAAATAATTCATACTTCATCCGTCCCAACTTAAATGGTGCGTATTTCTTTTTGGTCGTCCCAACTAAAATGGCGTATTTCTATTTTTGGTAATAATTTTACACTACAAAATGTGACCCACCCCACACAACTTTACATACTTTTACACTACAATTTTATTCTCCTTAAATCCCGTGGCGAAAAGAAGTGCATCATTTAAGTTGAGACAAAGGAAATACTATTTATAAACCTAAACCTCTCCAGATAGAATTAACTCAGAATCGACATTTCCTCAAGAGTAGTGAGAGTTCATACCCTAAGCTTTCTCCACAAGTACCCAAAAACTCTTATCATATAGTATCAAAATTCCAGTAGTAAATTTGCAGTGGGAAGTCCTGCAATTACCTGTTTGTCTAAAAAATGAAGGTAGTTAAACACTGCTTCTCTCAAATCTACATGTACTCAAATTTCTAGGTTTTTGACGGATTACAGTTGTTACAGTTTTTTAGTTGGATGAAAAGCAAAATGAATGGCAAGGACAACACCATCAAGCCGGAGCCAGAACTACCATCTTGTATGTCCTTTCTTATTATATATAATAATTAAGAATATATATATATATATATATATATATATGTTGTAGATCTGATTATATCTCTCATGAAAAACAGATCATCTCCGCAAAGAAGAAACTTCTGGTTGCTCCAGCAGCTTGCTGTCGATCGGCACATTCGGAAACAAGCTCGAAGACTCAGATGAGAAGGCCAACGCCGAAGAAATCTCAGCGCAGGAATTTGAGGAGGAGTTGAGATCACTACTAAACGAGCATGCTTCCACTTCTTCAGAGCATTTTGATCTGCCAATAGACAAAATGCTGGAGAGTTTTGGAGTGAAGGAAGAAGAAAGGGAAGTTGCAGTCGTCCAAACCACAGGGAAAGATATTCCCTCTTGCACTAGAAAAGGGAAAGGCAGCATGTACACAAAATCCATATCGTTTCTTCTTAGAAAGGCGTTTCTTTGTGGAGGTGGATCCATCCTAAGAGATCCATTTCTGGATACATCAAGAATGGACAAGGTTGATTTCTCTTAATCACTTGTTAATTTCTTCAACAGCTACCTATTTAATTCTGAGATTAATTAATTGTCTTTTCTAGCAGATAATCAAGGCTGTGATCCCAAAGAAGAAACATCCCCTAAGGCAGAAATACTTGGAGAAAAATCGGACCACAAACGAGCAAGAACGAGGAGAGGCCAGTAATGCAAATAATTGGGTAAAGACAGACTCGGAATGTAAGTATTTAATTTAGATATCTATCTTGCTCTTGCAAATACAATTCTTTGCAACAAATTAAAACTGTCGACTATATATGACTGGCAACGCTCACAAATCTTCTTCCTTTTTGTTAGAAACCACTCACAAATATTCTTGACGATGGTTAATAGGGTTAAATATAAAAGAACTATTTAACATCTATACCTACTTAAAAAGAGTCTTCTTTTCCCTCAAAACAGAAAAGTCTTCTATACAATATGTTCCTACTCTATATATATATTTGATTTAAATGCAATAGCATTATATGATATATATGTTATATTTATATATTATATCGATTGTATCCCTCTATTTTTAGTTTAAAGATGATTGTGTAATCTATATTATATTCAAGACAATCTTTAATTTCAAATTAACAAGTGATAATTTTGTAAATAAAGATAACTCAAGGTTACAACTGATGCAATATTTAAAATTAATTTTAATTTTAAAATACAATGTACAAAATTAATTGTCCACTAAATCTTAATTAACTGACATTAATTAATCTTTTAATTTTAAAAGAAAGGCCACAAATAATTTTTTTAGGGAAGTCAGACCACTAATCGTAAATTTACAGTAGTAATGGATCTATAATTTTGTCAAATACTTGGTCTTAGCATAAATTAATAGATTATTCATATGTTACTGATTAAAAAATTATCTATATCCATATAATATATATAAAAAAATTACGACTTTTAGAAAATAGTAATTGCAATTATCGCATGAAGCTCTACAAGAAAACACGCCTCCAAAGATCGAATTCAACGACTGAAAAAACATGGTCGCTACAAAGACAGGTTTAACGACCGAACATTACAAAAACTATGACCGAAAGTATTATTTTAGTATATCTTTTAATTTTTTTAAGTGATGATTGTTGCTAACGGTCATTAACAAATAATGACCATATTAACAACCAAAAAACGATCGCTAAGTGTTTTATTTTAAAATTTTAATTAATTTTAATATCAGTTCGTACCATAATTAGACGGTCGTGGAAATTATTTATTTATTTCAATTTTTTGTTACGATCATTTATAATGCGTTTCAATAATTTTGACGGAAATTCTAATTGGTAATACAATCATATTAAATCAAGAGTTTAGTAATTACCACGCCAAACTTTAAAGTTTGTATGCAAAACCAAATTTGATAAAAGTTCAATAATCTATAGGTAATTATTATTATTATTATTATTATTATTATTATTATTATTATTATTATTATTATTATTATTATTATTATTATTATTATTATTATTATTATTATTATTATTATTATTCCCTTCGTCTCAGCTAAGCTGATCAACTTCTTTACGACACGAGATTTAAGAAATTAGTGTTTTAAGTGTATTTGATAATTAATAAAGTGAATAAAGTGATTAGATGTTTCCTTACTTATATTTATTCCATATAAAAAAATTGATCAACTTAATTGGGCGGTTCATATTGATCAAGTTAGTTGGGACGGATGAATATTATTATACTACTAGTGGTACTACGTCGTGGGGTTGTTTAGTAACATGCATACGAATTCCAAGTTAACTTATACCACCTCAAGAAAGCATTTCTAATTTAGAAGATTTTGTTTCAGTAAATATGTCAAACCTCAACGATAGTTTTAATTTGTTATTATTCAATAATGTGCTATATGTTTTCTGGTTACAGATATTGTTCTAGATCTATGAGAGCTATGATTCGTGTGTGCATATCAGCTGCAAATTAAAGGTAATTCATTTCATTCCATGCTTCAAAACTCCTCTTCAGAGTTCTGTTTCTTTAATTTATTGTCGTTTACTTTCAAATTGGATGTCCATGAACCGTGATAATCATAACCTCGCTGCCATTATTAAGCGGCGTTGGCAGACACTTGTGCTTTTAATTTTTGGAGTGAAGAACTCAATCCATTGGTAAAAATAAAGGGTAATTGCGCTTAAAATGCCCTAACTTTAACTTAATATATAGTATGATTTTTTACATGAAATTCTGCTTTTAAATACATTAATTTTAACTGTTTTGATCTTTACACAATTATCAATTTTCGATGATTTTAATGTTAACGTAGCCTTATCATTAATTTGAGAGTACAATGTTAACGTAACACTAACATTAATTTGAGAGTAATTGACATCCGTATGAAAATCAAAACAATTGAAAGTTTGCATATTAAAGATAAAAAAATTTAATGAACTTGCAAAACCAAAGTTAAATGAAAATTTGTGTATTTACGCACAAAGTAAGTTTTCAGAAGCCAAGTGACATAGTAGATTGTAGCATAATTCAGAGTCTTCCAACATTTCAATTTTTGGAGACAGTTTGATAATGTTCAAAATAATATACTATGAGTTATACTTTATTCATATATAATCAACAAGCTGCACGAATGTCCATTCATCATTGTACAAAATGAAATGTAAGAAACCAGATTAACGGAGCATACCAGAAAAGTAATACCTGGTAAACACCTCAAATCGTACAGTAAAACATCATTCCGTTGCAGTGATACATAAAGTGGAGGTGAGGTGCGGCATTCATTCATCGTAGGTGAGCATAGTGATGAGAGACTCATACTTGGGGAAATGAGAGACAAGCTCAGAGCGTTTTGCCAGCTCAAAATCATCAAACTGGAATGCAGGCGCACAGGTGCACCCCACGAGAGAAAAGTGTGCCTCGTGGTCCCTTGTGGCTCGTTTAACAGTGGCATCAGATGAAATGTCAATATCCTTTGTAGGGAACGCACCAAACCAAACATTTGGAGGCACCGTGTGCTGAACTACTTGATTCTCAGCAAGTGGATCGGGTCCGAGGCATGTAAATTTTATGCTCCCATCATTGTCATTGAGTTCTACCACCTAAGATTAAAATTTGGCATCACAGACAGAAGTAGCATGAACTTAAGCTATTGTTTTAGTACATGAAAAAAATGAACATGCAAGAATCACACAAGGGCATGAATCATGTGACAAAAGAAAGGCAAATCAAATGGTACTTTTCTCGATATCTTTTAGAGGAATTGGTTATTTAATCCAATACAAATAATGAAATAATGTTGAGATAATTTGAACACTCAGATACCATTTGAGAGGTCGACGTAGACATACTGTTAGGGGTTCTCCCAAGTAAAAATGCCAGGTTTCTGCGCAGGGTATGCGGTGGAGGTGAGATACACTTCCAGAAGGCAACAGGAAGTATATGCATGTACTGACAGGTCGATCAACCTTATCTGTGAGGGAATTAGAATCAAGAGTAAGAAAAATAGACGAGGACGAGGAACTACACTCATTCGCATTGTACATGAATCAGAATTCTTGAGTTCTAGTATCGTAAATTATAATGATAAAAAATGCCCATGCAGTGGAGCAATGGAAATCAGTTGAGACACTGCTTGGTTAACATCAGACACTTGCAAGGTTGTCGTAGGGAAACTTAATAAATTTTTAAAAACACAAAGGGTATAATAAAGTGATAATCAATAGAGTTGAGGGGAAGAAATGGAAGTAACTCCAGTGCGTGGTGGATTCACAATCCACTGCCTTGATCCACTTGGCTACATCCGCCCCTCTACAAAAAAATCATATTACCGATTTAATGGTTAACAGCTCAACCCCTGAAACATACTACAGCCCCAAGTGGCGAAGAATCAATATCGAGGGTGATTTGAATAGGATAAAAGAGAAATTTGTGTCCTTAATTGCAAAAATTCTAATAATACACTAGCATTGCACAAAAACCAAAATAAGTTCATAGAATTCCAACTTTCAGTTGCATTTTACCACTGCTACAGTTGTATCCTAACTTGTGCACAGAAAAGAAACCAATTACGGGCTACTACTATTCTCCTCAAGATTTCTATGAAATACGAAACAGATCAAATGTCCAATCAAATTCATCTTACCAAACCCCTACAAATATATCTATATAGATATATATATATATATATATAGAGAGAGAGAGAGAGAGAGAAAGGTTCATCAGAGAATGCTAAATATTTAGAGAATAGAGAATTCGTGAAACAAAAACGAACATATCTATAATTTTGATGAACAAATCAATGTACTGCATGAACAACATTTTGCCCTGGGTTTGAATCCTGATGGTGGCGAGTTTTTCTCTATTTTTACTAAATACGTCTGTTCATTAGTTATGTTGATCTGTTCGTAAAATATATAGATTTGTTCATTCTCTCGAAAAAGATAATTCTCTATGGAACCCAACCTTATATATATATATATAAAAGTATTACTCATGCAAAGAATATTTGGATTGCACTTCATAGTTGTTATAAGCACAAGGAAGTTGAGGAAAATTTTGAGCCAATGATAAGTTGCATTAGTACCTCTGGGTAGCTATCTAGAAGGTTCATTTATTTAGTTACGGGCATTTTCATAACTTCCTTAAACCTTATTAGCAAAGGGTGGAAGTGGCTAGCAGAAGCCTATCTTGTAAGACAATTGTTGCAAGCAGCAGCCTACCCATCTCTCTTGGCATTGACTCGCATATAGTATAATGAATCTATTTTCACTATTTGTATTTCAAAGAGAAAACTTCATCTTGTTCATATGGTCATGGAAATCAGCTTGCTGGTAGGCAACGGTACAATTATTTATATTAATTCAAGTTTCAACATAAAAATGCACCTTATGCCAAATGCACTTGTTTCACATTTTTGCACGAGCCCAACATTTACAAAATTACAATTAATTCACATGTCACTTGAATGGGCTCACAACACAAGATTAGCAAGGCTTGGTTAAGATAACTCAGCCTCAACAACAGTGTCAATATTTCTTTAGGTCGGATGAGCTTACTAGAATATTGCTAACCCCACACCATACGAACTACTTCACTCATCAAGCTCTTCCACAGTTTGCAATTAGTCAGCCCAAATTATGGCTTCACATAGTTTTGATCCCTTAACAATAAACAAAAAGCACAACACTTGTTGGCTCATCTCTTGAGCATTCAAAATAATAGGGTCTTCGGAGGAATGGGTCAGTCAAAGCTTGTTGGGTTTTCTTGGTACCTGGAATCTTTCAAAGTAGACACAATCAAATAAGTTATTCTAAATTCTATGCTGTCTGAATTGCGTAGAACTAACATAGTCTTACAAGCTTATCCTGTAAAGTAGGTAGGCCATTATCTCTACATATATGATTTTTGTTGTTAGCTTTTATTTCCTTTAAACAGGGCATTTTTTTGCAGAGTCGTAGTTTTGTTATTTTAGTAGTACAGTAGAGTCATTTATGAGCATTAGTGAAATTATCTTAGTTGATTCCACAGATTTTCTGCTTGAGCAGAAACTTGTTTTCCTTCTATTTTAATATTGATCCATTCAATATATTCTTTAGTTTGGATTCTCTTTCAACACGAAATACCCTTCACTCTACCAGATTCCAATTCTTAAATATTGGTATTTATTTAAGGAGCATTTGGCATGGTTTCAGTTAATTAAAATATTACACGCACTTCATATTTACTCTATCCCCAGTTTTAACTTGCATGTTGATGAATTTTCTGCACCCTACATGAGAATATTTTCATTCCAAAATTAAATGCTTCACAAAATTTCAATCT
The DNA here is from genome assembly GCF_028751815.1 of Salvia miltiorrhiza. NCBI lineage: Eukaryota > Viridiplantae > Streptophyta > Magnoliopsida > Lamiales > Lamiaceae > Salvia > Salvia miltiorrhiza. The sequence continues at coordinate 37,257,595 of NC_080390.1, read as the reverse complement.
GAAGAAGCATCGAAGAAACAAGATGCAGGTGAAAGATGTCAAGGAAGAACTAGAGAAGCAAACGTCACAAAAATAAATATCTAGTTGTAGTATCAACAAAAAAAATTATGCTTATTACACCTTCAACAACATTCAAGTTGGAGCCAAGAAGGTTCTTAGGAGATAAAAGAGTGGAGAGTGAGAACTTAATGAGATATAACTGTCTCTTAATGTTAGTTTTAAGGAGCATATTTGTGTAAAAATCTGAAAATACATTCGGCCAAGAATTTCCAAAGTCCAACCACTAAGTAAGAGGATGTGAGGGCTCCTATCTAAACTGAACAGAGTTGATCGCATATTTTAAGGCCTCGACATCTTATTCTTAACCTTAAATATCAAATTCTAAATTAAGGGCACGTGCACTTAAGATTTCATGTCTGTGTTGTGTGTGTGCAAGTTCAGCTCATTAAAAAGTTCGTGCACTTCAATTTTATTTATAGTTTTATACAATATTGTCTTCTGTTGTATCAGAGGGTGGTCTCTTGGCATACATAACCAATTATTTTTTAGGTCTCTTAAATTGTGAAAACACACTAGAGTATCAACTCAAAAGAGCAGGTAATTGAGAAAATATTATCTTTTCCTCTATTTTTATCATATATACTAGAGATAAAAATATTGGAAAATGTTGAAAAATATTTTCACACCACTACCTAAAGATAATATTAACATTGGAGAGAAAATGAGTGAAAGGGAGCTGCTTGAGAAAATATTTCACCTTGTCGAAGAAATTTTCTATCATACATTACTCCCTCTGTCACATTTAACATGGCCATTTTTTCCATTTTGGGCTGTCCCATTACAAATGGCCACTTAAAAAACAAAGGAAACTCCTTTATCTCACAAAAAGTTGTGGGCTTCACCACTCTCTATCACTTTAACCGTTCAATAACCCTTTTTCTTAATAACCATGCCCAAAAATAAGTGGACATGCTTAGTGGGACGGAGGGAGTAGTAAATAAGTGAAAATGGTGGAAAAAGTGGTGAAAATATATGTATTCTCTCCTTTTCCATTAAAGTAAACGAACCCTAATAGTAATAATTAAGGTCATTGCTAGTATTGTAATGCGATACTAAGAGCTACTTTCCAGCAAACTGGCGTCCAACATGCTTCATGTTCAATAACAAGACCAGTAGAAGCCAAATGATGCATTTAATCAAACACTGATTCCAAATTAGTTTAGCATATAACAGGAATTACAAAGATCAGGGGAAGCAATTAAGCAACCAACTATTCACACTTTTCCTAGAGAAGAGTACTTTCTCTAACCGAAGAACCGACATGCAAACCAACACAACACACAGAGATCATAAATAATAAAAAAAAAATCAAAAATAAATTAGCGAAAAATTTATGCTCAATTTTGGAAAGTAATTAACAGAGGGAGAAAGGCTTACATTGTGGTGGGAGATGAGATTTGGAGAGGATAACAGAGGTGTCTCTAAATGTTTCAGAGAAAAATCCACCTTCTTGATGAGATTTAAGGTTAAGCTTTGCTATGACTTGCGAGCTCTTTGGTGATGTTGATCCCATTTTCTTCGTCTGGTTGCTCGCTCTCGTTAATGGTTGTGATTTAGAGAGAAGGAGAAATCTTTGTCGGTGGGTTTCTGTTTTCCTTAGACGAGAGGAAAAACCAATTTGGTTTGGGAAAAAAATTAGTTTGATTTTTCCTGAGGCGTGTTTGACTGTGAAAGATGAGAGATTCAGACGTGATTTACAGACCATCTCTTCTATATATAATGTTCTCATTTTTTATTGTTCTTATTTTATTTTATTTTTTTAGGGGAGTTGGGGAAGGGGAGCAGTGGGGTTTGAACCCGGGACCTCACTGTTCACACACAGGAGGTCGCACCGCTTGGTGTCCCCTTATGTTGCTCGTTATATATATAATATAGAATTAAAGTATCAAATACGCCAGCACCCTATGGTTGAAGTCGGTTCAACTAAATCTCTGAAGTTCTTAATTTCGTGCAATTAGCCCCTCCAACTTAACAGTCATTTAACACCGTTAACAATTTAATTTTTATTTATTCATTTTTGGGTAAATATTCGATTTTGTCATACCGTATTAGCGTTTTAACAAAAATGTCCCAACCTAAGGATAAGTGCATACAAGTACCCATTGTTTCATAGTTTACTCATTTTTGTCCCAGAATTTTTTTTTGACACCGGAGTGCTGACGTGGATGTCGGAATTCCACGTCACAATTTTTACATGGCAAACTTTGTTGATGTGGCATTTATTTTTTTATTTAATTTTTTTGTTTTGTCCCATCATATTATAGTTTTAACAAAAATGTCCCAACGTATTATAGTTTTAACAAAAATGTCCCATCGTATTCAATTTCCTCATCTCAATTTAAAAAACTTGTTATTTTTCTTATTTATCATTTAGTGACAAACATACAACTTGAGATGCAATTGTTTCAAAATGGCTAAAATTGAGTCTGACAATACTTCATTCTTCCTTTATATTGAAATAGTCTAATTGATGCCAAAACACAAAACAAAATAAGAGTTTAAGGTGGTGTGAGGTTTTCAACTTGACTCTCTTGCATTCCCCATATGCTCCCTTCTCTGTCCTTCGTGCTATTTGGAAGTCTTATAGCTGTTGCGGCCGCATCATATCCACTAACAAAATGTACACGACGTGTACCAGGATCCTAAAAAGCATGTATATGTAAGTTAGTATAACATAATAGAGGCTTCATTAGAGAATTTTAAATGAAGGACAGAGAAGGGAGCACACGGGGAATGCAAGAGAGTCAAGTTGAAAACCCCACACCGCCTTAAACTCTTATTTTGTTTTGTGTTTTGGCATCAATTAGACTATTTCAATATAAAAGAAGAAGGGAGTATTGTCAGACTCAATTTTAGCCATTTTCATGTAATTATATATGTTTAGACACTTGAAATATTTTGATGGAAAATTTTGAAACAATTGCATCTCAAGTTGTATGTTTGTCACTAAATGATAAACAAGAAAAATATCAGATTTTCTAAATTGAGATGAGGAAATTGAATACGATGGGACATTTTTGTTAAAACTATAATACATTGGGACATTTTTGTTAAAATTATGATACGATGGGACAAAACAAAAAAATTAAATAAAAAATAAATGCCACATCAGCAAAGTTTGTCACGTAAGAATTGTGACGTGGAATTCCGGCATTCCACCTCAGCATTTCGATGCCGGAATTTTTTTCTGGGACAAAAATGACTAAACCCTGAAACGATGGGTACTTGTATGCACTTATCCTTAGGTTGGGATATTTTTGTTAAAACGCTAATACGATGGGACAAAATCGAATATTTACCTTATAAAAATAATGTGCTTGTGTTGGCCTAGTGGTAGGAGGCTAATGCCCAAAATCTGAAATTTTGGGTTCAAGTCCTCCGTCGCGCGGTCTTTAAATTTATTTATTTAATTATGTAACAACTCAACTTTTTCGTTATTTTTTAAAAACTCAGTTTTGGTATTCAGATTCCATCATCCTAGCTATTTTTCTTCCACAATTCACACTCAATCGTACAATTTTATTTTTATTTTTTTCTCTTTATTTTTCTCTTTTTTAAAAAAATAATGTAATTCAAATAATGTAAAATATTCAATTACATATTAAACGAAATATCATTACCAAAGTTTTAATATGATATATATGATGTGAGAAGTAAATTTAGGGAATTTCTTTTTTAAATACCGCATAATAAAAGGTAGAAGTTTTTTACATTCATTTATATAAGTGTTAAGTTTTTTTATATCAAAATGTGTTAAATCACTACATTTCTCGTACTATATATTAATAAGTTAAAAGAAATAAAAGAGTATAAATTACGGCTTGCAAACGAGTCGTGTACAGCCATCGTTGTACACGGTGACTACACGATCGTGTGCACAATTAGGAGTATATATACGTGCACACGATGGCTGCACATGATGGTTACACGACCGTGTCTTGAGCCAAAAAGATATACTTTTATTTAGTGGTGTTTTAGTCTTTTTATTGATTTTGGTATGAAAAACTTATACTCTTATGGATGGGTGCAAAAGAAAAAACTTTTATGTTTTATGTTTTGGTACAAAAAAATACATTCCCACGTAAATTTATGTTTAAAATGATAGGAATTAAAAGTTTTAAACATTGTTTTCTCTCTTTCTCTTTTATTTGCTTTTTTCTATATATATATGGATGTTTTCAAGGGCATGCAGGTGAGCTGTAAAAATATTCCCTCCAAAAAATTTGGTGGGATAAATGATCTGCCAATTTTTTAATGAATTGGCTTTTGCCTCCTAATTTCTGTCGCCTCTTTTACTTGGTGTGTATACCAGTTTTATTTTTATTTTTTTGCAATTTTCATTTTATTGCAATTTTCTTTTTTCAGTTGCAGGTTGCTTTTTATTGCAATTTCCAGTTTATTTTCATTCATTTTATCAAAGTTAAATCTGCGCATGTGAATTAAAATAAGGAATAAAAAAATGAAAAAAAGAATGTTGTAAATTAATAAAGAAAAAGAATAAAAAGGGTGTCAATACCTTTGTATAAATAAATGATTAATAAAAGTAATAACAAATCATTAACACTATCATTTTATCCACTCACAACAACTTTATCAGCTTTTCTAAAGAGTAAAATTTTGAAGTAGCCAAAATGAAGCATAAAACACAATTTATGGCCACACATTGAAAAAATACAAATTTTGGCCATTTTTATTGATTTGGACTTTTTTACCCTTAATGAGGCGGACCGGGTAGGATCAGACACGCGGGTCGCGTGCCGGGTCGGGTTAGGCACTTATGGCACTATTAGTGCCATAAGTGCCAAGATTTTACTTTGGTTTTATTTTGAATTTTCGTTGGCACTTATGGATCCATAAGTGCCAACGAAAATCCAAAATAAAACCAAGTAAAATAATCATTTTGGGCACTTATGGCACTAATAGTGCCATAAGTGCCATTCGTGCAGCACAAATACAGAAACAACATCATTTAAACCCTAAATGGAACATCTAAACCCTAAATGGATAATCTAAACCTTAAATGGAACATCTAAACCTCAAATGGATAATCTAAACCCTAGGGGGAAGTGTGCACTTATGGCACTAATAGTGCCATAAGTGCCATACGTGCAGCACACAGATCAGATCATATTTGCCATGGCTGAAATCGAAGGAGGCGGAGCTGCACAGATCAGATCAGATCTGCCATGGCTGAAATCGAAGGAGGCGGAGATCAGATCTGTCGATGGAGGAGGCGGCGCAACGATCAGATCAGATCCACTGCCGCCGCCTCATCAGAACAGATCTGCCGCCGCCGCCTCATCCTCTACTCCGACGAATTCTGCCCAGGCGGCGCGCTGGAGAGAGAGAGAGGGAGATGAGAAAGAGAGAGGATAGAGCGGCAGCCGTTGGAGAGAGAGAGAGGGATGATCTCCTCCACCATCGCCGCGAGAGCTCCGACGAATTCTCCAAGCTCGGCGTCGCTGCCGCGCAGCCGCTGAAGAGAGAGAGAGAGGGAGATGAGAAAGAGAGAGGAGCCGTTGGAGAGAGAGAGGGAGATGAGAAAGTGATGCAGCAGAGAGCGTAATTCTTCGTTGATTCAATAGAATACCGAAGCAAAACGCAGAGATAACTCAAAACCCTAGTTTTCTTATCAAAAAAACAACCAAACGTAACATCAAAGTTTCCCCCTATTTATACTAAAAGTTCAACTCAAATAAAGTAAGAAAATAAAATACTAAATAAAACTAGTGAGAAAATATCTAGATAAAGAATGGGCTCTAAAGAGCACGGGCCTTGTCTGAATCGATATTAAGCGGATCATATTTCGCCAAGAATAACGTTGCAACTTCATCTCCATCATTCTCTCCTCCGTTGAAACGATTCGTCCTCGAATCGGCTTGAACTTCATCTCCAGAAATGTTATCACCATGAAAGGGAATGAGGTGTTTAACATTAAAAACATCGGAGGTGCGAATATGGCTGGGCAAACGAAGACGATATGCATTTGGATTAATCTTCTCCACAATCTCTAGAGGGCCAATTTTTCGGGAAGCCAACTGTTATATTCATGCGCTGGAAAATGATCACGTGTAAGAACAGCCCACACATAATCACCAACATCAAAATGAACCTCACGACGGTGAGTATCCGCAGCGCGCTTGTACCGATCATTAGCAGCTTCCAAATTTTGTCGAGCAGTTTGGTGCAGCTGCGTAAGGTTAGTGACAAGTTCAGCGGCACTTGGAGCTGCCGCAGGTGAAGAAGGAAGAGGCAATAAATCCACAGGACCACGAGGAATGACAGCATACACCAACTGAAAAGGACAAAAACCAGTACTTTTGTTGAGAGCTGAGTTATGAGCAAATTCGGCTTGACTCAAATGGAGATCCCATGACTTGATGTTGTCACCAACTAAGCAGCGCAATAGATTTCCTAAAGATCGATTAACCACCTCAGTCTGGCCGTCTGTCTGAGGATGATAGGCGCTGCTAAAATGCAGTTCTGTCTTGACAAGGCGCCACAAAGATCTCCAAAAATGACTCACAAATCGAGTATCACGGTCCGAAACAATAGATGTAGGTAGCCCGTGAAGTCAATAAATTTCACGAAAAAAAAGCGAGGCCACATGACTCGCATCAGCAGACCGTTTGCAGGGGATAAAGTGAACCATCTTAGAAAAACGATCCACCACCACAAAAATAGAATCGTGCCCTCGTTGTGTTCGGGGTAATCCCAATACAAAGTCCATACTAAGAGCAACCCACGGGACCGGTGGCACAGGTAAGGGACGATACAATCCGGCATTGGTGGTGGTACCCTTAGAAACTTGGCAAATACGACACCGTTCTACAAAACGTGCCATATCCTTTCGAGCCGAAGGCCAAAAGAAACGATGCAAGAGAAGAGCAATGGAGCGATCTCGGCCAACGTGACCTTCACCATGAATCTCGACAACAAGTTTATCGCGTAAGCTGCACGAAGGAATGCAAAGCACCAGACCCTTGAAGAGAAATCCATCATGCAGCGAAAAGTCAGTATCAGGTAGAGTATCAAGACTTGTTATGATCGGGCCAAAAAAATATCTGATGAATATAAGTGGTGAAATTCATCAAATCCCTGCACAACGATACGCATTTCAGCGAGAAGCATGGAACGTCGGCTTAAGGCATCAGCAACTTTATTCAAAACACCGGAGTGATGCCGAAGAACAAAGGTGAATTGCTGGAGAAAAGAAGACCATTTGGCATGGCGTGCTGATAAAGAATCTTGACTCGAGAGAAATTTGAGCGCCTCATGATCGGAGAATAGGATAAATTCACGCTGAAATAGATAATGTCTCCAATGTCTCACTGCACGTACAATAGCATAAAATTCAACATCGTAAGTGCTATAGCGGATACGAGCGCCTGTTATTTTCTCACTAAAGTAGGCGACAGGATGTCCGCCCTGGCTAAGGACAGCCCCGATGCCGGTTTTGGATGCATCACAATAAAGTTCAAATGGCATATCAAAATTAGGGAGTGCGAGCAAAGGTGCATGAGTAAGTTTAGATTTGAGGAGATCAAAAGCAGTCGCCGCCTCAGGAGTCCAAATAAAGGTTTTCCCATGCATAACATCAGTAAGAGGAGCAGCAATAGCACTAAAGTGAGCTATAAAACGGCGGTAGAAAGATGCAAGTCCATGAAAGCTCCGAACTTCAGTCAAATTAGTTGGAGTTTTCCACTCGCGAATAGCAATAATTTTAGAATCATCGACGCGAATTCCATCGGCTGAAATCTGATACCCCAAAAAGAGAACAGAAGAAACTGCAAAACAGCACTTGTTCGGTGAAGCAAAAAAATGTTCTGCACGGAGGATTAAAAGAACTTCACGCAGATGAACAAGATGATCCGAAACTGACTTGCTATAAATAAGAATGTCGTCGAAATAAACGACGACACAGTTGCCAATGAGAGGGCGTAAAGTTTGGTTCATGACGCGCATAAAAGTGCTTGGCGCGTTTGATAAACCAAATGGAACGACTAACCATTCAAATAGGCTTTCACGCGTTTTAAATGCTGTTTTCCACTCGTCACCGGGACGAATTCGAATTTGGTGGTAGCCGCTTCGCAAGTCGAGTTTGCTAAACACAACAGCACCTGACAATTGGTCCAACAAATCGTCTAAACGAGGAATTGGAAAACTGTACCTGATGGTAATCTTATTGATAGCTCGACTATCACAACACATGCGCCAATCACCTGTTTTCTTAGGGATTAATAAAGCAGGTACAGCGCACAGACTTAAGCTTTGGCGAATGAGGCCTTTGCGAAGTAATTGTTCAACCTGGCGCCGAAGCTCTTCATGCTCAGACGGACTCATGCGATAGTGGGGTCGATTCGGTAATTGTGCGCCAGGAACAAGATCAATATGATGTTGGATGTCGCGCAATGGAGGAAGGCCACTAGGAAGGTCCTCAGGAAATATGTCTTGAAATTCAGATAAGAGTGCAGAAACCATGGGAGGAGGTGTAGATGATGAGGATATCTCATGAGAAAAGAGCAAAAAAATAGGCTGGTCATGTGCCCATTCACGGAAAAATTGTTTCCGTGAGAGAAGAAGTACCTTATTCTGTTGAGTAGCTGGAGTATTGGAGTGTGGTGGCGGCGTTGGTGGAACAGGAGAGGGCACAGAGGGCATAAGCACCAATTTAACACCCTCGTAAATGAACGAATAAGTATTATGGCGGCCATCATAGATAATACTCCGATCAAATTGCCATGGTCGACCCAATAACAAGTGACACGCGTCCATGGGAACGATGTCACACCAAATAGTATCAGTGAATTTAGAGCCAATGGAAAAAGTGACCATAGCTCGGCGATTAACTAAAATAGTGTTACCATTCTGAAGCCAGGCCAAAGAATAAGGTTGCGGATGAGGCTCATCAGCAATTGCAAGCTTTTTAACCACCTCTGATGCAATGACATTTTCACAGGCTCCTGTATCAATAATGAAGCGACATACCTTGCCGTTAATAGTGCAAGCAGATTGAAATAATAAGTGGCGATGGACCTGAGTATCGGAAGCTCGAGGAGTCAAACAAGCGCGACGAAGCACGAGGGCATTGCCAACGTCAGGTGAGAGGTATTCTTCTGGAAAAACCATCTGTTGCTCTTCATCATCAAATATTGGTGGTTCTGAGTACTCCATGTCCGTAGGATTATCCGCTAATAACCCTCGAGATTTCTGCAATTTAGGGCAGTTGGCTTGGCGGTGGCCAGGTTCTCCGCAATGAAAGCAATTAATCGGACGATTATTGGCAACCGGCGGGCGAGGAGGCGGAGGGTCATTAGTAGGAATGCGAGCAGGTGCAGGACGGCGAGATAATTGTTGTTCGAGCAATAAGGCTCGTTGATGAGCTTCTGAAACGGAGACCGGGGCAAACATGTTGAGAGAATCTTGAAAAGGAGTACGAAGACCGCCAATGTAGCGGGACACGATCTGATCTGTGGTTTCAGATAAATCGTTCCGCGCTAAGAGTTGGTGAAACTCCTTGGAGTACTCATCCACAGAACGTGGTCCTTGACGAAGATTTTGGAGTCGTTGATATAAAGTTCGAGTGTAGTTAAATGGCAGAAACTCCAGACGGAGGTGTTTAAGTAGTTTCGACCACGACGTCAATTTAGGCTTGCCCTGACGTTGACGAAGTAACTTAAACTGGTGCCACCAAGCAGATGCTCTGCCACGAAAGCGGGTGACGATCAACGACACACGTCGATCTTCAGGCACACGTTTGAAATCCAAAATATCCTCAACCTCATGTAGCCAATCGAGAAAAGCCTCAGCACCAGATTCGCCTGAAAATTCTGGAATATCGAGACGAAAACCTGCTTCCCAACGGCGACTCTCATCACCGCGGACATCATCATCCAAGGAGGCAAAAGGGTTTTCCATGGTGACTGTGTCCTCATCGGAGTTAGGTGTGCGAGCGCGACGGTGATGATGACGATCGTCACGATGTGCGGCGTTATGCAACAGGTTAAGAATCTCCTGATTCTGGGCGCATAAATTTTCAAATTGTTGAGACAGACGCTCCACCTCGCGGTGAAGATCGTTTTGAACGGCTGGAGGGGGTCGACGGGGAGGCATCGCGTGTCAGGAGCGTAGACCGACTCTGGATACCAACTGATGCAGCAGAGAGCGTAATTCTTCGTTGATTCAATAGAATACCGAAGCAAAACGCAGAGATAACTCAAAACCCTAGTTTTCTTATAAAAAAAAACAACCAAACGTAACATCAAAGTTTCCCCCTATTTATACTAAAAGTTCAACTCAAATAAAGTAAGAAAATAAAATACTAAATAAAACTAGTGAGAAAATATCTAGATAAAGAATGGGCTCTAAAGAGCACGGGCCTTGTCTGAATCGATATTAAGCGGATCATATTTCGCCAAGAATAACGTTGCAACTTCATCTCCATCAGAAAGAGAGAGGAGAGAGAGAAGGGTAGAATAGTCATGACATACAAAAAATGACCAAAATTTATGTTTTTTCAAATGGTGGACAAAATTTGATGTTGTATGTTGAATAATGGCCCTATTGTTTCTTTTCTAAATTTCTGTGCTGAACCTCAAATAGAAGTTTATTTCAGGGACGGAGGGACTATATTTTGCCCCTATTATTCAATCCAAATCCACCAAACCAACGCATTGCATTGGAGAAGCGAATGCCCTTAGCTACAATTTTTTTGCTTAAAAATTAAAACAACATATTACCTGGCGTTCCTTTATGTGTGTGTCTGTGTGTGTGCACGAGAGAGAGAGAAAGATTTTCAGCAAAATTGATATAATTCAAAAGAGAAAGAGAAGGAGAAAAGGAAAGCAGAACCGATCGACCTCTACATTTGTTCAACACAAGCTGTACAAAAAAGAGCAACAAGATCAGAAAGTATATGTTGAAGCTAGTCCTCCCCTTTCTTAAAAAAATTCATAATTTAGCGAGAAGAGGAAGTGCAGGCAGGCATGCAGGTGTTTCAGTTTCCGTCCCTCACCATCTTCCATGCATGCCCCAAGAGCTCTAGTAATCACACAAAATGATGAAGCAGCTTCAATTCTAGCCCACGTCTCAAAAAATGGAATCTACCAAATCAACTACTCCATCAAACTTGTACCTCCTCTATACTCCTTATGGCCTCCCTCATCTCTACCCTCGTCAAGTGATCATCTTCCGTGCAGCTAGCTCCAATATACAACATCCTTTCCATCTCTGCAAGCGAGCTCTGCGCGTTGGCGATCTCCGGATCAATCAACTCCGACACCTTCCCGTTAGAAATGGCTTCCCTAACCCACTGCACCACGTCGGTGCCGCCGTTCTGGTTGTTTAGGTACTGAGATGGGAACTTCCCGGTTATGATCTCGAGGATCACCACGCCGAGGCAGTAGACGTCGCTCTTCGGGGTGATCTGCTGGTGGAGCATCACCTCGGGGCTTTTGTAGGCCTGCAGTGCTTGCAGAGACTGCGAGCAGCTGCTCATGGGGTACAGGGAGTAGTCCGTGAGAAGGGGCTCGTGGTTTTGGGAGAGGAGGATGTTGCTGGACTTGAGGTTGCCGTGGGGGACCTCCATCTCCGACAACTCCGTGTGGAGGAATCCCATCCCGCGAGCTACTCCCTTTATGATTCTCAGCCGTGTAGCCCAGTCCAGCTCCGCGTGACCAATCCCTCGGTCGCCTGCCCAATGCTCAAAATTCTCATCAATTTTATTTTTCAATAAATTAATGTCCTCGTGACTATAGTGCTAATTAATGCTGTCATGACTAGTTGAAGTGATCTAATTAAATTGTTTAGTACATTAGTTGTTCAAGTCTTGTACATATCTCAAGCGACAACATCAACATTAATTTGAGAGTAATTGACAATCGTGTGAAAAATTAGAATAATTAAAAATTAATTTATATATTTGTAGTCACAATTTTTAGTTTATATGCAAAATTAAGATTTTGTGAAAGTTCGTAGTTTAAGCATAATTAAAAACTGCCTACTTTATGAATAGACAAATTTATCCTTAATGAAAATTTAATACTACTAATTAAGAGCAATGGAGGATAATTTGATAAGAGTGGCTATTTTTTATATATATTTTATATAAAAAGGGATGTAATTTGTCTTTGTTACAACAAATTAGGTATATCCCATATACTATAATCTTTTCTCTTCTATTATCCTCCAAAGTTAGATTGTATTTGTCAAAGCATATATGAAGATATGAAGCAAAAGGATAAAGTAATAGTACCATGTAGCACAAACATTAGACTGCCTTTGGGAATATACTCGGTGACCAAAAGCTTCTCCTCTTTCCGGTAATGGTAGGCCAACGGCGGCAGAATATTCCGGTGTCTTATCCTCCCGAGCCTTCTAATCTCCGCATCAAACGCATCCTTATTCAACTTATTCATGCCTCTCATCCTCTTCACAACAACAGAGGTCCCGTAATTCGCCATCGTCGCCTTGTACGCCGATCCCAAGCCGCTGTTGCCGAGGATCTCCGCCGCCGCCTTCATCAAATCCGACAGCCCAAACATCCCCCTCTCATCGTTGATCATCACAAGGTCGCTCTTCCCCGAATTCGAGCGCCCCCTCTTCCCGATCGAGGGAGCGTCGCCGTTGAAATTGTTGAAATTGTGACTTCCCGTCCTCCTCGCCGAGCCCGCCGTCCGCCTGTTTATGCTCGGCGCGTGCACCTGGACCGCGTGTTCGTGCTGATGATTCTCCGCGCTCGGATCGCTTCCGATCATGCTGAACATATCGCCCTTTTCCTTTTTCTTGAAGAGGATCGTTACTAGTAGCACGGCCACCACGATGGCTAGGACCACCCATTTCGTGGTGGCGCTCGAAGCCATGATTGCCTCCCCGAGAGGCGGCGACGTCGCCGGAGCTTTGCATGGGTTGCCAGTGGCGCCGCCGCAGATGCTGGGATTTCCCTCGAATGCCGTGGCTGGAAACCTCGCCATGCTTCGAGGTATTTCCCCTTCCAAATTGTTGTAGGATAGATCCAACGCCTGCGAAGAAATAAATGAAACGTAACTCAGTTGGTAAGATATTTTTCCTAGAAAAATGAAGTGAAAAACTTTTATTGATCCTTTAAAAAAAACCTGCAGAGATTTCTGCTGGAACGAAGGGACGGGGCCCGAGAAGTGGTTCCGCTGCAGCAGCATCTCGATGAGGCTGTCGAGCTGCTGCAGCGACACCGGGATCCTGCCGGAGAAGTTGTTGTTGGCAAGCTCGAGTTTCTTGAGAGAGCCCATGCTGGTGAAGAAATCGCCGGGTATCTCGCCGGAGAAGTTGTTTCCGGAGAGGAAGAGAGACTTCAACGAGCTGAGGCGGTTGAATTGCGGCATGGGGCCGGAGAAGCTGTTGTTTTCCAAGCTAAGGATTCGGAGCGTTTCGAGTTTCTGCAATGCCTGGACGTCGATGCCGCCAGCGTTATTGGACAAGCCGAGGTTTATGAGGAGCAGCGACGAGACTGATTGGAAGGCGGCGTCGCTGCAGTCGACGCCGAGCCATGGGCGGTTGCGGTCGCAGGGATCGGTGCCGGCGATCCAGGTGGGATTGAGGGGAGAGGAATCCTTGAACGAGGCTTTGAATTGGATGAGGTGGGCGTCCTCGCCGGGTATGGAGAGAGAAGTGGTTAGAAGAGAAAGAATGATGAGAAGACGAACAGCGGCCGCCGTCGCCGTCGTCATTAGATGGTGTCGGAAAACCACCTGCCTGCAGGGCGGTGTGATGATGCACCTCTCTGAATTGTTGTCCGTGCGAGGCGATATGTGTAGCTTTCCTTGTTTTGGGGTTGGAATGATGTGTCATGATGATTCTACGGCTGCGGCGTCGTTTACTAAAATGGATATAATGGAACGTAGATTGGTGAAGGAAAATCTAGTGAATATTACTCAAATTAAAAAACAATTTTACTCAAAGTTCAAGAGTTTTCGTTTTTCATTTCCTATTTTTCCCTAGTGGAAACAGAGGTTAAGCTTGCTTTGACATATATTGTAAAGGGACAAGAATGTTTTTCGGTCAAGATCATGATCCCTATTATTTTTTTAGTAACTATTTTATATCCATATAGTATATTTCCTTAAAATGTGACATATTATTATTATTATTATTATTATTATTATTATTATTATTATTATTATTATTATTATTATTTAAAGTTGGGAAGTGAAACAATGAAGATTGAACTGTAGACACATAAAATGTGTACCATTTGGATATTATTGAAAAGTCTTAATAGTATGTAATTTTTCTTTTGTAATAACTGGGTAAAAGTCCCATTTTTAATAAGGCATACGTAAAAATTGAAAATACTCACTATTATAAAAATATGTAAAAATACCAACTTTTAAGTGAAGAAACAAACTAATGAGGCCTAATTCAAGTGACAAAGTTGAGATAGTCAAAGATTGGGTTCAATTTCGCCTGCGTGTGGGTAATTTTCTCACCTTTGTGTGGGTAGTGGTTCCGCCTGCATGCAGATAGTTTTCCCACCTTTGTATGGTGTAGATGTTTCATCTGCGTGCAGGTTGCTTATTTGATTATATAATAGATACCTCTTGTAAAATTCTTGGATGTAATAAAATTGTGTTTCGATGGTTAGGTGGAAAAAAAAAAGATCCGATAAAGTAATTTGTCATTCTTTCGTCCAATTTCGTAATACGAGGTATCAATCAATCTCTTTCAAATCTTAAAGGTTTTAAAGTGAAAACATAGAGTTGAGACACTTTTTGAAAAAAAAATCAAAATTAGAGATAAAACTATGATTAATCAATAATTTAATTAAGATGGAAGATAGGATGATTTAGTGATAAATTTGTTTCTTTAAAGGTAAATAGAAAATGTTATTCCATCGTCGATCTTAACATTTTAACGAAAATATCCATAGTAAAGATAATAACAAAATAGTATCTAATGTTGTAAAATATTCTTGTTGTGTCACATAAAAACTTTAGGTGCCTAATTTTTTAAATGTCTTGTTGGATCTTCATCGTGACATGCTGATGTGTGACATGTCAATTAAAATTTGAAAAAAAAAATTACAAACAAATGTCCAACTCACCCTCTCTCTCTCTCTTTAATTTCACATTTCTAACCATTGCTGCCGCGCCAGACCTAGCAGCCATTCTCTTCCGTCGGTCCACAAACCACTGAGAGATTCTTTTGTCAAGGTCACAGTGGAACATAATTCAAAAGGCTGCATCAATGACGATGGACAAGACTTTGAGCCATAGGCCAACCACCACTTCCTCGAGCATAATTTCATAGTGTGGGACAAAATCGATAAGAGCTCATTTAAGTAATAATTATCATTAATCTCACAAATTTCTGTTTTTATTTCTATCACATCGAAAAACCTAATTCTCACCTTGTTTATGTGGTAATGTAGGTTTGGGGACACCCAGTGGAAGCCCTCTTCGGCTCTATCGTAGTGAACAAAAAATTCCTCCCTCGCGGAGACAACAAATTAGTTAGTTTTTTTTAATGAATTTTATTACCAAGTGAAGCAGTGTAAGCAAAACTTTACAACCAACAATCCAACAAACTACGCAATTCTATCATCTACTCTAACCTCTATGACTTCAAATACTGCATCAATTTGTCATATTGATCCCTACTGTGGCAATGGATAATTGACACTGCCTTACCACTCTTTCCACTGTACTACTCTCATCACAAAGCTTTCTTCTATTTCTCTCTTTTCAAAGCCAATACACCACCGTGGATACAACCAATTTGTAAATGAACTATTTACCAGATTTGGTTGTGCACTGGGTCTTCATATATTCCAGCTCATCCTGCCATTCATATACCTAAGTATGAAACCCACACCAATCAGCAATCTGCCTCCACACCATCGAAGAGAAAGGGCACTTAAAGAACAAATGGTCATGGGACTCATTTTCTTGTAAACAGAGACAACATTTTTGCTCACATTGAACTCCAAACTTCTCCAAACGATCACAAGTAGACAATCTTTTCCTAATAGATAACCAAGTTATAAACATGAACTTCGGAGGACCAATGTTTCTTGTAATCATCATGTGCCATGACACTCTTGGAGCCTTTCCTTGCATTTCCAAATATAGCTTCCTGATGGAGAATTTAGCCTGAAACAAAGTATTAGAGCCAGAAGTATTCTTAAAGAAACGAGCAATAGAACTCAGGATTTTTTGAATTATCCATGAAGCTTGAGTTGGAATATGCATTGTATTGATGTTCTGACCTTTGATGTAATATCCATGGACCCATTTTATCCACATACAATCCTTCTTCTTAGCTAGGTTCCAAAGGAGCTTACTCACTGTAGCTTTATTCCATATTCTTATATCAGGGAGTAACTAACCTCCAGCTGTTTTACGGAGGCACATCTGCTCCCATGCTACCAATACTCTTTTTGTTGCACCTGATTTTCCAGTCCAGAGGAAGTTTCTACAAGCAGCCTGTATCAATTTTATAACTTTCTGAAGAAGGAGAAATATCTTACACCAATAAGTTTGTATGCCAAATAGCACTAACTTAATCAACTGAACCCTTCCAGCATAAGATAGTAACTTTGCAGACCAACAATCAATTCTAGTCAAGATTTTCTGGATCAGTGGTTGGCATTATACTACACTTAACTTTTTTGATGATAAAGGGACACCAAGATATTTAAAAGGCAACAAATTAGTTAGTTCATTATGTTGAATTTGTATATTGAAAGCAATACGTTTCATACTTGAATATAATTATATTGATTAATCATTTTTTGTTCTTATATCTCAAATGTTTACGGTTACATGTATACATCGTTTTATCTCATTATATAAGTAGATCATATGGTGTGTTGTAGATCACGAAACATCATATGATGGGATTAACCTTAATGAGATATAAATAATAAATCGCAATCAAAATAATTCGAGGACAAATTATTGGCTTAAGTTGCAACATAAAAAGTAAATGACGACTTATCTTGGTGATTCATATATGTTGATACATTTTACGTATTGAGGATCACGGTGAGTTGTGAAAAGAACTATAGATCCTGGTGACTGTCATTTACCCGTCTCAAACCAATTTGTGTATGATACTTGATAATTTCTATTAGAAAATTGTATCCGTTTAAGAATGATGATATCCCTTAGAGGAGATCAATAAGTCTATTATACTAATGTAGGTTAATTAAGTTCATGTACAATAATAATGTTGAGTGATACTCCCTCCATCCTAATTCAATAGGCCACATTTCTTTATTTAGATGTCTCAATTCAATAGGTCACTTCTCAAATGGAAAGTCAATACTTAACAAATAACCTTACATAACTCATTATTTAAACCATATGTTATTGTGACCCACACATAATTACCTCTCTTTTTATTTAAAAAAAAGAGTATCTTCATTTCTCTTTCCTACTTTTTTGATAAATATATCTTCAAAAAAAGTTATTTTCTCTCTCATGTTTTATTATAAATTATTTGTTTCTTAATATCCATGCCCAAGCCTTGTGGCCTATTAAATTGAGACAGAAGAAAGTATTACTTAAGGAATTAATAAAAGGTTAGTTAATTTAACCTTATCAGTAATTTTAATTAATTAATTAATGGATATCTATAATCTTAAATATAGAGATTAGACAAGTCTAATACAAGTCCTGATTCAAACCACAAATAAAAGGGTAAGTTAGTATTAGTTCTCTAATGAAATGAATTAATATTTATTAATTTATTTATTTCATAGGTTGGACATAAGAAATCAATTAATATTAAGGCCCGTCTTTATTGATTATATTTAATTCTTGGATTGGCCCAAATAATCCAAACTTGGTAGATTTTTTTCTCTTTAGTCTATTTATTATTGTTGAAAAATTTGTATACATATTTTGATTTGATACAAAAATCTCTTCCTGATGATTATATATCAAGGTTGTATCTTGTAGATTGCAGTTCAACTCTTAGGGAATTTGTTTTTTGTGTTTACTGGACTCAGCCTGAAGGATCAGCAGATGTGTTCTACTTATAGTGCATGAAGTTCTAATTCCATAAGAGTAGAAGACTCACTGAACTTTAAAAATATTAGTTGAATTGATATAAACTGATACACAACGACTTAAGGACGTTGATGGAACCCTAACTGATAAATATGCCACATCAACCCTAAGTTAACATAATTAAAGCGAAGTCAACCTGCGAGCTACATCAGATAAATGACAGATATTTAATGCAAAATATATGGAATTTAATGAAGATCCCGTCAAATCTGGAGTAATAACACATGAAGTACGAGGATTTCACAGGATGTTGGGACCTACCTCGTACGAATTTGCGGAATCTCAAAAAACGTTATTCATTGGGTCAAACAAGAAGATTTCAATGTATATGCAACCGACGATTTGAAGTTGTTCTCTCCAGCTGAACTAATTCATCTTTAGTGTATAAATACCCGCTACGTCCAGCGAAGGAACTACCAAAAGCACTGTGCATTTGAAATCATAAAACAATCAAGCTCTATTTCTTGTTCTCAAGAACTCAACACATTTCTGAATAAGGGAATTCTACGACTGTTTAAGTATTGTCTTTTGGGATTTTCAGATATGATCTTCAAGAGATTTCCTACAAACATTATCTTAGTGTCCATGTGATTTACATTCTTAATCCTAAGTTTAGATTCGTACATACTGAAAATTTCATTATATTTTTCACTTTAACAGTGTGTTCATAAGTTGAAAAAACAACCCTTCAAATACTCACCCGTTGTAAAAAATAAGTGCTAGTTGTTAGAAGATAGTCATCAAGTAAGCTACTAATCAGTAGTCTGAAAAACTGAAATTGTAATCTGTAGTGGGCAAAATTCGTCAACTTGGCTCAAGTCCAATTAACATTCCAAGCTGGACCAATGAGCTAAACAGCCCGGCCAGTCCAGCCCGACAAACTTCGAACCAACTCAGATCAATAACGGGGCTGACCCAATTACTTAAGAAAACTTGTTCGCCCAGCCTGATAAGTCAAGTTATATTTATCTCGAGATCAACCTGGACCGACCCAGGTTGACTATCCCACTTCAAGTCCAACTCGTCTAAACAGTCAAGTTAAATAATTCCCACTCAGTCTAAGCCCATCAGGATAGCTCGCCAACCTGACACAATCCTAAAAAGCCCAATTAGTCAAACAGATCAACACATCCGTCACAAAGGGTGCCATCAACCCAGCTGTCAAACCCTAAAGACGTCTCCCAGTCGTCAAACCCTAAAAAACGTCGTCCACCAAGCTGACGCAATGAAGAGGGTAAATCTTTATAATCCCGTCCAAATCGCAACAACCTGGGAGATAGGGGTTTAGATGAGGCCGGTCTGTAGAAACCCTAACGGTTGGCCGCCCTCTATATAAACAGCCCGACTAGATCACAAAAGGGGACACGAAAAATCCTTCTTGCTCTCTACTCTGCAACCACACATATTGCTTTTCCCAATCGAAAATAGCCATCTTGGCCTATCTCCGCCTCTCACCTTCCATTATCACAACCCGCCGTCACCGTTTTCACCCTTCGACGCCACCGACACCTTGGAATAACCACTCATTCCAACTTATCTTTCTCTCTTATTCCATTTCATTTATCATTTCGCTTTACTATTCCGTTACTGACTTGAGCGTCGGAGGCTCTACAGTCGACACCCCCTCCCGGTGCTCAACTTAGAGTTCTTACGTGTTCTTGTGTTGACAGGTTGCTAGTGCCCAATCGATCCGGACGTGCTGACGTCATCTTCAATTGTAGATTTTAGCCTCTACATAATCGAAAGCAATCGAGGTCACAGCCGCGTAACTCATAGATTAATTTAAGGAAACTGACTGATCATCTGACTTTCAGCTCTAAAATAAGGAATTTGAAGTTAGTGGATTCGCCTGTAACTCAGGCATGTGGACATAGGAGGATTTCTTTAAACCACGTTAAATTGTTTATTATTATTATTATTATTATTATTATTATTATTATTATTATTATTATTATAAATTTCATCTATTAATTAAGAATAAACTAAAAAGTAATATTTTAAAATATTTCCTATTTTCGTGTTAGAAGTTGTTCTATATTAATAGATGATGCGCTGAAAGACTGTCGCTTACCTTGCAATGTACTCCTCCATCTCCATCTCTCCCAGACATGATCTGTGATTGATCGCCATTCGCCACCTTCCACTGCCGCATACCCCAACCACTCTGTGC
This sequence comes from Salvia miltiorrhiza, assembly GCF_028751815.1. Lineage (NCBI taxonomy): Eukaryota > Viridiplantae > Streptophyta > Magnoliopsida > Lamiales > Lamiaceae > Salvia > Salvia miltiorrhiza. Next base: position 37,237,318 of record NC_080390.1, on the reverse strand, counting down.
TCATATGCATTATCCCAATACCATTAACACCGCCCTACAACCACCATTCCCCACACCAAACTCAACTCACCAAACAATCCAATGGTGGAAACGGTCGGGCAGCCCAACGCCGTCCACCACCGCTCTTGGATCCCCTCCGCCGTCACTTTCCTCTCCACCCACAAGACCCTCATCACCTTTTTCTGGATGGTCTTCTTCTTCACCCTCTTTTACTGGCAGCGGGACACCACGCCCGCCGCCGCCGCTGTCTTCATTTTCCGTCGGCCATTTCCGCTTCCACGCGAGCTCCCGAAGCTCCGACCTTCGGTGTATAACCTTACCGACTTTGGAGGGGTGGGGGACGGGGTGACGCTCAACACGGCGGCGTTTGAGGGGGCGGTGAGGGCGATCTCGAAGCTCGGGAGAAGCGGCGGCGGCCAGCTCAATGTGCCGCCAGGGAACTGGCTGACGGCTCCTTTCAATCTCACCAGTCATATGACTCTCTTTCTCGCTGAAGGTGCTGTTATTCTTGGAATTGATGTGAGTTCATCATTTATTTTTTTTGCCATTTCATCGATTTCCATCTTTGACATTATGAATTCATTTTTCTGTTAATTGGTTGGAATAATAGTTAGTTTCTAGGGTTATTATGCTTACATGAAACCATTTTTGCTCAATTTTTCTGCAGTTAGCTGAAATTCTTGACAGCTAACAATTTGACTATGTACACTCCCTTATTCCAAAATTAGGTTAATATTCTCGCTTGAGTTACTTATAACAACAATTTACATACATTTGACATAATGTAGGAGGGCTGTAGTTTAACACATTTCTGTTGGAATTTTGTTTGCAAAACAATGGTCTGTAACTTGGCAGATTTATGATGCAAATGACTTTTGTAGCAGTAATAACATGTACACAGGATAAATAAAAGTTATTTAAATTCATCTCTTTGTAATAGAATCAAATCCATCCTGTTATGTTCATAAGCTTTGCTGCGCTTGCCATTGGACATCTTACAAATACTTGTAATAGAATCAAATACTTTGCTGCGCTTGCCATTGAACAAAGAAAGGGGGATCCATTAGGAATTTGATTTGCGTGTTGAATGATTTAAATGACTTTTTCCCTTAGAACAGTTCAAATGCTTACTGGAATACATTCTGTTAAAATTTGGATTTGAAAATTTTGAGTTAAACTATGTTTCACACAATAAAAGATAGCCTTTCCTCTTCATATTTCTTGTTCAGTGATAACATCACACCATCAATAAATTTTGTGAAAAATATTTGTCCACTTAAAACCTTTGAAGTTTCTGAAACAATCTGGTTTAGGTATAATTGTTTTCTCTCTGAAACATGTTCCTGAATTATACAACAAGATTCAAAATGGCTATCTGAAAACAGAAGCCTGGGTTTGCTGATGGATTGTTGCAACTGAAGATTGGTAAGTTTAACAGCCCATTGCATGCAGGATATGAGCAATAGGTAGAAAGCTACCATGTACAGCCCTTACTCTTAAGATGAGGAATAAAGGATATTTAGTTATGATACAAACACATTTTATTGCCTAGTCATATGATCAGATTTAAGACTCCATATAAAGCCTTCAAATTAATCGTATATTCACCAATTTTCAATCACAATCACGAATACCTGAACTCCAGTGGACTAGTTGTTTTATACTTAAGGACTCATATCACCTTCAACAACTGGAAATTTTCTCTCTGCTTGCTGGTTTCCATGCATCAACCTGCAAGTGCTATTATTATGGCGTGGTTTGCTGCAGTAGTCATCAAGATTTGTCTTTATCAACTTTGACTGATACGGAAAATCTTGTCTACCAACATAAGTTGGGTGGCAAACAGCTTGGACGACAAGCGATTGCTATATGCTTCCTATTGGTCATAATTTATCTTCTTATTTATTTATATTCTGACTAAAGAGAGAGGATGCTACCCTTCAATCCTTCACTTGATTGAGCTCCTGATGGACATAAGAAAAAGAGTATCAAGATCGCCTAGGTAATGCCTACAAAAGGAAAAAGACAAAAGAACCAAAAATGTCTCCATCTTTAATTATTATTAGTAGAGAAGGAATTTCTATGGGAGAAACACGCGGAAAGTCTTTCTGTTCTCATATTAAATGAAAAAAGTACAAGTTTATACATGATCTCACATTAGTGAAAGGAATAAATCCACAGAATGATATATAATCCTAACACTCCTATACAGATTGGTCTTGGAATTAGTTGACCTTCGTAAGTTACAATGATTTACTTCCAGTCAGCCCAAAATAATAGTATACATTACAACGAAGATTTATTCTTTTGCTTTGCTGCAAAAAGATTTGAAGTTCCCAATTGCTTTTTCTTGACTGATTTTGTCTAAGATTGACCGTGAGAACTGATCATTAACTATGGCATAATGCCGTATAAGATTGACATAGCAGTGCTGATATAGCTGAAAATATTACCTCACCAAAGATTGTATTGTAGAAAGGACATATCTGGGGCTGGAGTAACTTTGTTTGGGTACTGATATTACCTGCTTTCTTTGAAACAGCTATATATCATGCTTACAAGACATGGCTGCTTGAGAATTAAATGAACCGCGTAAGCCTCGATATTTGTAATTGTTGAAAATTCATTATTCATTTCTTTGTTTTTCATCTTAATGTTGGATAGGATGAGAAGTACTGGCCTCTAATGCCTCCACTGCCTTCTTATGGATATGGAAGAGAGCATCCAGGACCAAGATATGGAAGTTTAATCCATGGACAAAATCTCAGAGATGTTGTAATTACAGGTTTGCTTTTAAATAAACTCACTGTCACTTTTTCTAGAGTTTTTGAGTGTTTCACAGAAGTTATAAGGCTGAGAATTTAAATCTGAGTCAACTGATCTTTTGGTAACTAGTAAGATTGTGAATAGGAGAGTACGAATTCATCCATCGTGTTTTTCAGAAAGAATTGGGAATGAAGAATTGCAAGTAAATGCACTATGCATCTCTTTGTCAAGAATAAGGTCTTCAGTGTTCTTTTTGCTGTGTCAAATGTGTCCACATCATATTGATTTATTTCTCCGTAGTCCGTAGAATATTTCTAGCTTTCTGAGGATCTTGAGGTTGCATGGAGTAGTTTTCCCCAAGGTTCACAAGCACATACTAGTTGTCGGTATGCATTTGTAAATCGAGCAAGGACTTTTGGTAAAATTGAAAGTTCTGAGCTAAAGGGATGGGGAGGACCCAGGTCTAATAAAACTATTAAGGTTAATAATAACTTCCTTAACTCCTCATTCTATTCCTCAAAATGTGAAGGTTGTTTTATTTGAAGCTGTATATTTCTGAAAAGAATAAAAAAAGAATTATTATGTTGGGTTAATTGCTAAAAAAATTACCCACTTTGACTTGATTTTGGTTTTAGACAAGTCTTATGAATTGTTGCTATAGTAACACCGCTTCTAGATTTGTCATAGTCTAGACTCATAAAAAATTATTCACGACCAGTAAAAATGATGTGGTGTGAATTTTTTAGTATTTTTTTTAATGGTGCCCTAGTTTGTGAAACAAATTTCCTGCCAACATGGAATAAAGCATGCCCAAGTCACTTCTTCGGCCTTCGAAAATTTTTGAACATCTCTATTTTGCTACGAATTGAAAAATGATGCTATTATTGAAATAATTTATAAATTAGTCTAAAACCAAAATCAGGTTAAATTTGATGCTTTTTTAGCAATTAACCCTATTATTTTTGTACATGAAGTTCCTATAATAAGATAACTGTTGAGGATAGAGTCTATCGTTGGTGGTTGAAGGCATGCCTTTAACAGTGCTGAAGACCATTGCCAATTCTTCTAACGTTGTTATTTTATTCTTTGTTTAGATGTTATTTTACTATGGTAGTTGTTATTAGTGATTGGGTCTATGGGCTTCTTTCATGAGCTTTGTATGTGCTAATGAATAAAAGAGGTCTTCTCATCTGGGAACATGTGTGACGTGTCTAGGATTTCTGTTCGATCAATTGTGGTGGTTAATGCTTGGCAAAAGAGTTCTCTTCTGATTTTGTAGTTTCTTTGAGACACTTGTTATTAGTGATCATTCTTCTTGGCTTATTGTTTATTTGAACTGTTGTTTCTCTGGACTCTAAAACTTAAACCTACAAAGGTACTCTACTACTCCTGTGGTGATTGTAGAATTACCTCTATCAGAATAGACTGAGTTGTTTATAAATATATTATTTTTGGCCTATTATTTATTAACATCCACTTCTATTTCACCTCAATTAATCTTTGGCCTATATTTACATTTCTGTGTAATTTATATTCAGCTATGCACATCCACAGTCTTATCATTGAGACCGCATTTCTACACTCTGTGCTTTATTTTTCTGTTTCCTACAAAGACACCCATGTTCTTCTTCACAGTCCTTTTGGTTGTGCATATGGCCCTGTTATGAACTAAAGGAAAATTTGTAACTTATTTGAACTTTGTTGTTTGATGGAATCTGTTTGAACTGTCCTGTGTAGCTCCTTATGTCTGCTCAGATTATTCTATAGCAAATGTTTACGTAGAAGTTATTATACTGTTAATTCGAATATCTGCTTGTGTTATCTGTATTAGGGCATAATGGCACCATTAATGGCCAGGGTCAAACATGGTGGAAAAAGTATCGCCGGAAGCTTCTTAATCATACCAGAGGACCACTTGTGCAGATTATGTGGTCCACTGATATTTTGATATCTAATATAACGTTACGCGATTCTCCTTTCTGGACTCTTCATCCATATGACTGCAAGAATGTGACTATAAATAATGTGACAATCCTGGCACCCATCTTTGAAGCTCCAAATACTGATGGCATAGATCCTGGTAAACTTACTTCAACAATTTTTTCTTCTATTTTGAAATGTACATTGAGTTGCATATAGTTGGTATAGAATGTCGTAACTCATTGAACTTCTTGTTGATTTGTGACAATGATAATCATATTTCTAGATATAAGATCACATAACTTTGACTTAACGAGGTGTTTGAGGTTTAGAGGTCAAAATCTTATGATAGACGGAGAAGATAACAAATAATCAATGTTGATTTTTTGCCTATCTGAACTATATGATTATATCTCTACTCTGGAACGCTTTATGCAAGAATCAGTTCTTCTGATTGTTCAAGTGGGTTGATTTGACTTGGGACAACAGATTCATGTGAAGATATGGTTATTGAGAACTGTTACATTAGTGTCGGGGATGATGGTGTTGCCATAAAAAGCGGTTGGGATCAGTACGGCATCACTTATGGGCGTCCTTCGACGAACATAACCATTCGGAACCTTGTCATTCGTTCCATGGTCAGGTAAAACAATTTCTTTTCCAAATATTTTCTGGACATTCTTGTTAGTTTGTGTCCCCAACTTTCAGCATTTTCCAAAAAAGTCCCCAACTTATGCCTTCACTTCAAAAACCCTCAATTTTGGAAAAAAATTGATTTATGTCCAGCCTTACAGTATCCAGTAATGGATGGGCCGTCTAACTAGAATTTGCATTATTTAATACTCCCTCTGTGCCATAAGAGTCTGCATGATTGTTGGTGGCACGAGTTTTAATAAATGTTAGGTGTGTGTCTTTGGAGTGGAGAAAGGGTGTTCCACTTTATTGTAAAATAGGGGTAAGAAATAAGGAGTTTGTGGCGGGGTAGTGTCGAAAAATGGCACCGAAATGGAAAAAAAGTGCACATTCTTATGGGACGAAGGGAGTATAAAATTGTGAAAATAATCTTAAACCCTAAGAATCCACCTAAGAACCCGGCAAGGTAGCTCATTTTCATTGCTAGATTCTAGATAAATAAAATAAAAAAATCCAAAGTTGAGGGTTTTCGAAGTGAAAACGCAAGTTGAAGAAATATTTTGGAAAAGGTTGGAAGTTCAAGACACAAACTACGACCACTCTCCTTGTTACTAGGATAATCTGCATCTAAGTTCAGATAGATCCATGTGATATACATCAGAGGATTCTAAATGGAATACTTTCGTGAATGACAGCGCTGGTGTATCAATAGGCAGTGAGATGTCGGGTGGCGTGTCGAACATCACCATTGAGAACGTCCATGTGTGGAGCTCAAGGCGTGGCGTACGGATCAAAACAGCTCCCGGGAGAGGAGGATACATCAGGAACATATCATACAGGAACCTGACATTTGACAACGTTCGTGTGGGGGTTGTGATCAAGACAGATTACAACGAACATCCGGACGAGGAGTTCGACAGGGATGCGGCTCCGGTGGTAGAGGGCATAAGCTACACTTCGGTGCATGGCGAAGGGGTGCGCGTGCCGGTTCGTATCCACGGAAGCAAGGAGATCCCTCTAAGAAATGTGAGCTTCAGGGACATGTCGGTAGGAATAACCTACAAAAAGAAGCACATATTTCAGTGCTCGTTTGTGCAAGGACGTGTTGTAGGAACAGTGTTTCCTGCTCCTTGTGACAACCTGGATGTGTATGACGAGGGAGGCCACCTGATTAGACGATCGCCCTCCCAGAATGTATCAGATATTGATTATGATTTCTAAGAATTGTTTCATGTTTCTGCCCAATTCTGAAGATGGGAACCTCTTCATTTTCTATCTCATGCTCGTTTACATTCCCCTGTTGTATATACGAAATACTTAATCTGATTATACTTAGTTGATACTACATTTTAACATTGCTAATCAAGCTACGCTCAAACTTTCTACTCTCTCGCTCATCTTTTTTCTCTTTTGTTCCTTTTTTTGGTGTCAAAAAAATTCTCTTTATTTAATATTGTTAATTTATATATAAAAAAAAAATTGTAATCGAGATTTTTTTTATGAGTACTAGGTAAACTCTTATTTTTATGAATTAGCCTTTAAACTAGTATGAAAAGTAAATCACAATTAAAAAAATTAGGTGAATAGAATCAAATCTATAGTGACATCAGTGGAATTCGAATCTAAGTTTTTTTGCGTTGTAATTTGGAACCACGCTGAAACTCAGGAGTCTTGTAATTTGGAAAGCTAAATGCATCACTTTGACATTATTAGCTTTTGTGTGTCTCAGTGATCATACATAGGAGATGTTTAGATTATTGGATAAACTGAATCATTATGGGAACACTACTATTTCCCACGTGGTTCAATTCCAAATAGTCTTGGAATCATTGTCTAGTGAATATATTGATCTGATTATTCGTGTCAAGGCCAATTACAAGTCCTTCAACCTTCACAAGTTGTGGACAGAAATTGTAAGGGAAAATGTCATGTTACACATTAAACTTCAAGTTATACCTGATGCCATGTTCTCTACATCGAAAGATGAGAAGATGGAAGTCTTGTGCAAGGTAAACAAGAAGAGTAGTGAGAGCAAGAATTAACGTGTTATTGATGTGACAAAAATGGGACACGTGGCAAAATTATGGCGCGTCAATGGGGCCAAATGTTAAGGTTTGCCTACAGTCTTAGTAACTGAAACATGTTTTGCTTCTATTTTAACTCAATATTGGGTTGTACATATCAGAACAACTGATCATGTTTGTTACACCTTGCAGGGATTCTTGTAGATAAGGGCGCTTAGAGAAGGCAAGATTACCATCACATCGGACGATGCTACGAAAGTGGCGGTTATTGCAGTGGGAGACATGCATTTACTTTTTAGTGATAGAGTTATGGCGATTACCATTACATTTCAATAAGTGGACGTGTGGAACCATCAGCTGTACACAACACGTTGGTTCCGAAGGGCACTACGCCTACACAACACATTGTGCGGGAAAGTAGACGATGTTGGAGTCATGGTGCATGGCGCCCGCATACACGGTGCTAAGGGGCACAACATCGAGTGCTCGTGTGCAAAGGAATGATGAATGATGGATGGGCTATGTGTACACACAACACCTAATCCGCGTAAGGCCGCGTCGATAAGGAATATGCATAAAGCGTGGGGTTCTTAGGTGCTCGACACGGCCTAACACTTAGGGATGGAGCTAGGAATTAAATCCGGGGGGGCTGAACTTGAACGGGGGTTCGGGGGCGGTAGCCCTCGAGAAAAAAAAATTTTGGGCATTCTGTATATTTAAGGTATTTTTTTATTAAAATACGAGCATAATACTAATAATAACGAACAATATTTTCATAGATTTTATAGTTTCAATATATCACAAAACTTTTTTTGGACGTTCCGTATATTTAAGACATTTTTTATTAAAAGGCAAGCAAAATATAATAATAATCATAACAAACAACATATTCATAGATTATATATTTTCTATATATTACAAATTAGTTTCAATACATTATAATTTTTTTTAGCATTTCATACATATTAGGCATTTTTATTAAAAGACAAGTATAATAGTAATAATAACAAACAATATTTCATAGATTATAGTATAGTTTTAAATAACAAAATTATCCTTAAATTAAGTATACATGAGAGAATATAATAACCAAATACTCTTTTATAAAACAAAATTATTTTATAATAGGTATAAACATATATCTATATATATTTAAAAAAAACTCAAAATTTGGGAGGGGGCTCTAGCCCCTCCTAGCCCCCCGGCTCCGTCCCTGCTAACACTATGCAATGCAGGAACTCGACATGAGCAATCAACCCCGCTTGTGGTGTAGACAGTGTCACTTAGAGCAAGGTGTTGGGGGAGCATAACTCCTAAGCGGACACTGTGCACAACACGATGGGGAATAGTGAGCTAGATAACCTTTAAGTCTTTAAACGATGTCTAAACCTTCAAGTTCATTCAAGCACTCGAAACTTTAGATTGCTAAGTGTTTTTTTAAGAGTGCATAAAATTTCTATTCTATGATCTAGAGTATAAGCCAAATATTCTATAGCTTTACATGTAAAGCTCACTATAGTTGGAAATCCAATTAAATATTACACCAACCTACCTCTATGGTAATAGTAGCAGTAGTAGTAATAGTAGTGTGAGGTTTAGGGGTGGTAAATCAGTTCCGGTTATCCGGCTAAAATCATAATCAAACCGAAAAAATCAGTTATCGATTAATCGATAATCAGTTTTTACCGGTTCGGTTTGATTTTCGGTTAGTGTGTTTCCAGTTAACCGGTTAATTGATTTAACCGGTCGGTTAAACCGATTAACCGATTTATTTTATCAAATTAATTAAGTAATACATTTAGGGCTAGGGCATCAAATCAGAATTTTGAATTCAGATTCAGCCCGTCTCTCAACTCTCACATCTCCACGCCCTTCACGCCCTTCCTGTCTCTAGCTCCACGCCCTTCCGTCTGCCTCTGGCGACCGGTGTCCCGTCCCACAGGCCATCGGAGCCGGTGGAATCTCCAGCGCTGCCGCGCCCATCTCCCTCTGCACCCTCTTTTCTCTCTCTCTCACCTCTCTCCAGCGCCGCCGCGCCCGTCTGCCAGAATCTTGCCACCCTCGACCTCTCCCAGAATCTGCTCGTGAGCCCCCTCACGCCCTCCCTCTCCGAAGTCCGACCTCCCTTTCCTCAGGTAAGAAAAGGAAGAAGCAGACGCAAGTGACACAATTCTCACACCCAATTCATTTAGATATTTCTTGTTCTTGATTTTAATTCAAGTTTTTTAATTTTATTCTTTTACTTTTGGTGATTCGAATCTATTTGGCAACATACATCTCTAGTTATTTGCCTCTGCTTGATTGAGTCTTCAGGAACTGGGTAGCAGTTTGCTCCAAATGCTTCACAAATTTTGTAGATTTTTTCCTTGCTTGCTGGCCTGAGAAGAATACCATAAAAACTCTGTTCTCAACCTGCAGATGCGGAGGAACATGTCAGTATTGAAAACATGTAAATATGTAATGCATCATCAACAAAAGTGATCCCAATTCCCGACACTGCAAAAGTGCATAAATAATTTTAATTCTAAAATAATAGAACCAATTAGTTTAGAATACATGTGCTTGGTCATGGGAAATAGATAGTACATCTTTTAACTCTTGGAGTGGTACTTCAGCTTCTTCTAATTTGCTAACTAATTGAACTCAATATTCAAATAAGAAAAGGTAGATACTATTGTGAAGTTTTCAGCTTCATCTACATAGTTCTTTGGTGTTGGCAGATGATATATATTGTGCAGATAATATATATTATCGATCTACATGTGAAGTAGCTATATATTGTTGTTTTCAGCCTTTACTTGTTACCGCTATAGCAAATTATTTTCTAGATAGGATTTGAGAATTGAGATTAATGTTAGCTTGTTTACTTTAATTGTGGTTAAATTGGTGCTTAGGTTGGAAATTTATTTATTAGAGTTGTTCTTTTTTTTTAAATATAACATTACAAGTCTGTATAAAATATTTTTTTGTTCTAAATAAACATAAAACATTAGTTGGTGGAGTGGATAGGACCTCATTCTTTCTTTGAAAGGACAAGGGTTCGAAACTTCGAATCCTAGTGCCTACAAATATTAAATTCGAATTTTTTGCAATAATCCGGGTTAAATTCGGTTAACCGGATTAACCGGTTTTCTTCGCGAAATTGAAAGTCATCGAATTTATCGATTAATTCAGTTAATCAGTACATTATCCGGTTCGGTTATCAGTTAGGCATTTAGGGCTTAGCCGGTTCCGATTAACCGGTAAACCAGTCGGTTAATTTACCTGGAATGGTAAACCAAAAGCAGAAGTAGTTGTAGAAGAAAGAGGTCTTGACCTAAAATCTTAAGGTGAGCTCTCATTTATGTTTGATTGTTAGACGATGATTTTTCACTATAAGCAACTAATCATGAAGCTGTAATGATTCTCGTTCGATTAAGTTAGGGCCAATTTGATTTCCTGGTCATGGCTGTATTACTTCCTTTACTGGGCTAAAAATCGTGTTTGATTTTCAAGTAAATTAAACAAGCAACCCCATGTAAAGGGGCATGCCCGGCGCTAAATCCTCATTTTCTCAAGGAAACGCAACCGATGCTGCCCCCTGGTTAGCTAATATGGGGTGTTAAGTTAAAAAAAAATTCGCGACTTTACCCCCAAAATCAGATTTAAAAATTTTCTATTCTTCTATCTGCCGCTCATATGCCCTAGTGAGAAAAAATATTTGAAGATCGAAGCGCCATAATTGTGTTTGCGTCTCCCAATTGTTATTTTCAATTTGTTATTTTTTATCTGCAACTATAGATTCAATTTGTTCATTTCGATTTTTTGTGAATGATATAGCTTTAACCGGGGCTTGTTTTTGTCTGGAAGGGTTCGATACTCACCGGAATCTACTGTCGTCGAGTTGTATTCGCGCGGAGTTGACGTCGGGTGTGGCAAAATATACCTATGTGGACTTCATGGACAGGGAGCCTAATAAATTATGTAAGGCTTTCATAAATACTCATTGTAAATGTGATATGGTGGACAATAACATAAGTGAAACCTTTAATGGTTATATTGTTAAGTCTAGAGGTAAGCATATAATAACCATGTGTGAGGAAATTAGGTGCTCTGTAATGGAAAGACAATTTAAAAAGCTTTCTGAGGCTGGGAATGTGAATGACAGTCTTTGTTTTAGGATTAGGAAAACAGTAGAGGAAATGAAATTTAAAAGTAGATATTGTGAGGTGCACGTTGTTGTTGGTGGGTTGCTTGAGGTCCATCTATATGATGACAAGTTCATTGTCAGTCTAGATGACAAACACTGCTCTTGTAGATCATGGGAATTGACTGGAATCCCATACCTTCATGCTACTGCTTCAATTATGTACATGAAAGGTAATGTGGATGAATATGTGCATGATTATTACACAATAGAGCGGTACAAGAAGGCATATGAGGTAGGTATCAAGCCATTAAGGGGAGAAAAGATGTGGCCTCATGCAGATGGATGGCCGGTTAAGCCACCTACATATACTAAGAGAGCTGGAAGAGGGCAACAGAGCATAATGAGAAACACCATACCAACCCAAATAAATTGAGAAGATTTGGACTGAAAATGACATGTAAGAAGTGTTGGCAGCAGGGGCACAACACAAGAGGATGCAAGAATGAGAAGTGTGATCCACCACCTAAAGAAAAGGTAATATATCAACTTACAGCTATTTGTAATTCTATTTCAGTGACTAACTTCTAATATTTGATCAAAATATTCATTCAATGTAGAGAAGAATAGGGAGACCAGCTAAAGCTCAATCAGAGGCTCAATCAAGCCAAGTAACTGGTACAGGGACTAGCTCCCTTACAAATGCAGCTTCTCAGGCTAACCCTCGAGCTCCCACATCACTCCCACTCCAAGTGAGAAAAACAATTGCAAAGGAGAGAGCACTTGCAAGGAAAGGAATTGGCACAATGGTGACAGAGTCAGGAAACATCTATGTGAGGGTAAGGATTAAAGCATAAGTTTTCTTTCAAAATAGTATGAAACACAGTCTAATTAGTATGACATTCACAGGGTTCAACCAAACAAAGAGGTTCAATATTTATCAATCCAAAGAAGGTATCTGAGCTCCCAAGCACTCAAGAAAGTGGGAATGATGGAGTGTAATAGATGTAGTCTGCATTGTGCTGGTTTCATAAGAATTGTGGTTTGGAATTCTCTGTAATATTATGGGATTTGAGACAACTTTTTCATTTCTTGTAGGAATTATGGTACAATGTGGTTGAATGTAATCTTCAATGAATTTGTGTTATGTATTCAACTGTGTTATTACTTCCATTTTATGAACTATATTAATTTGAATCAACAAGCACTTGCAGGATATTATATTGAATTTGAAGGTAAAAATCAACAGAATGTAAAAATCTGCAAATTCATAAGCTATTTGATCAACAACCACCATTTGAATCATCATTTAGCCATTGAAAATTGATTCATTTAGTACAACTACAAGTCATTCCTTCCAACTACAAGCTTACAACTACTGCCATTCCTTCCAACTACAAGCTTACAACTAGTGCCATTCCTTCCAACTACAAGCTAAGGTTTTTTTACATTCTAGAAACCAAGAACCCTAAGCAACTATTACAATAAGCAAAACCAGCAGGAGCATAGCCAATGTCACCATCTTCTCCAGCCACCAACGCCTTGATTTCAAGGCTGCCAATTCCTCCTCCAATTCGTGGTTCAGAACAGTCATATCTCCAGCTTTGCCCCAAGCCTCCTCCTCATTTGCCTGTCTAGCCAAGCAAGTTTGGATGCAGAGTTGCTCGCGGGCCTCATCTCTCTCCCTTTTCAATTTACCAATGTAGTTTCGCTTAAGTATGGTTGACCTTGTGTCAATCCATTGGAAGAAACCACATCTTCCATCCTATGTACATAACCCTAGGTCAAAAGTTGTAGAGACACAAAAATGAAAACGAAGAAAAGTCAGGTATTAAAGTACCGGGCCTAAGGAGCATCCATAGTATCTCATGGTCGGATTTGCGTTGGACCAGGAGATCCTCGTGGCAGCTTCGATCTTGTGCATGCAAAGTGGAAGAGATGATTCCATTTTCAAAAAAAATTCAGTCGAAGAGGTATGAATGAAGAGGAACACTACAAAAAAAAGGGTTTTAGTGGCGACAATTTTTGTCACTATATGTGTCAAAGTCGTCACTAAAGCATCCTAGTGACAACTTTTGTGATCGTCGGTAAGTCGCGGCTATATCAACCGTCGCTAAAAGCTACAGTGACGACGACAAAATATTGTCACTGCAAATCTATTTATTGTCACGGATGATGTTGCCACTGAATATGATTAAATTGTGACGATTTTACTTTTGTCACTATATTTTGAAATTTGTAGCCACGTTTGAAGTTTGTCACAATAGTTTCTGTTTGCAGTGACATGATATTGTTGTCGCTGTAATTATGTAATTTAGTGACATGATACAAACGTCACTAAATTGTCCAGCCAATAGTCACAATGTATTTGTCGTCACAATATTTTTCTCATTTAGTGACATGTTTTTTATCGTCACTATATAAACCAATATATAGTCGCATGCTTTAATCGTCATTAAAATCATATCATTTAGTCACATGTAATAATCGTCACTATATATATATAATTATAGAGACGAAAAAGCATAAGCGTCACTAAATTTTTCGTCATATAGTTACAATTGATTTTTGTCACTAAAATTTTATTTAATAGTCACCTATAATCATTGTCACAAAAAAATTAAAATTGTTGTCACAAAAATTAAGATTTGTTGTGACATATCTATTGCATCACTAAAATTAGTTTGTTTGGTCACTATAGTTGTTAATTTTAGTGACATATATTATTATCACTATAATTGTTGTCACTAAATCTTAATCATTTAGTAACAAAAAAATATTGAAAAGTGGTCACAATAATAGTGTAATAACAATAAATAATTTGTCACTAATGCTCTTGTCGTCGTCATTATATGTATTATTTTAATATTAGAAGCTTTTTTAACAAAAGGGGCATGATCACATTTATTTATATAAAATGAATTCTGAATTTGATGTAGAAGCTTATTTAAAAAATAGCGTGATCACATTTATCTATAAGAACAAGAATTGCAAAATTGATGTGGAAGCTTATTCAAGTAAATACGTGATCACGTTAATTTATCAGTATTGCTGGAAATTTTAAGCATGATCACGCTTATCTCTAAAAAGTCAAAAAGAAATTGTAAAATTGAGGAAAAAGCATATATATATATATGAAATAGCATAAAATCAGGTGTTTCTATAAATAAAAGATAAATTTAATCAATTAATATTTCTCTACTTAGAATGCGGGACTTGACTTTGATTTAGGCCTTGGATGATAGCAGGGAGTTGAGCTCTCAAAAGTTCTTCTACTTGAGATTGTATATTCACTTGGTGATTGTTAATTTGAGCTTCTAAAGACTCAAATCGGGAGGCCAACTCTTCATTCTTTTTCTTCAGTTCTTCATTCTCCTTTTGCAAATCAAGATTAATCATCTCTCCTCTTTTGGATGGCGGCTTCAATCCATCTCCACATCCACGAAGTCGGCTCAATTTTTCCTCCCCAAGAACCTTGACGAAAGCTTCATCTTCTGACATTGGACCCTCCTCATCTTCAATGTTTTCAGTTTGCAGCTTCATAAGGTTGTCCTGATCAATTAAATTTATATTAGTATGTATAATTTTCATAAATAAATATATACACACAATAATTAACTATTCACTCACATAAACTTCCTTTGAGGCTTCATCGACCCATCCCTTTTTCGCATTACTGTAACGGCTCAATCTCCATGCAGTTGTGCGACTAGGCTCCTCTCCAGTTTCATTATCACGCTAATATATAAGTTAGTTAATATGACAAGTATTTGAAAGCATTTAAAATATAAAAGCATGTAAATTAATGTACCTCTTCGTTGCAAAATTGTGCAATGGATTTTGTTCCACATGCATGATTCATCTGCAACTTTTTCCTATTCTCTTTATTTCTATCGCTCATTTTCTACAAAGGAGCAATACTAAGCATAAGAAGACAATTTATGAAAAGGCGTGAATACGTTCATTTCTGAACTATCAGAACAACAATCAATCACTCACTGTACTGAAATTTTGAAGAAAATTTAAAGAATGACGTGACCACGTTTTTATGATAATTAGTAGTATTTTGAAGGCCTTATACAGAAAAAAAAAAACACCAACGTCAAGACGCCTTTTTTTCAGAAAAAAACAACCAGACTATGAAACAAACTAGAAAATTGCAACACAAGCGTGAACATGCCTTTTTCTATCAGATCGATACTTGAAGAATTTTCTAAAAAAAAAAAACCACATAATCCTAAACATAGACTTCTCATGCACCAATGAGACCACAAATTATGGGTACAAACTATTGTTACCAAAGTCATCATCATACTCAACCAAACATAAATACAATAAATGAAATTGTTATTCCAGTTTACAGCAAAGTTATCATCATACCCAACCAAATATAAATACAACAAATGAAGAGAATGTATTACCTTAAACGCATCGCTCTCAAAATATTCAATACATGTCTTCCAATCCTCAAGATTAACTCCAGTTGGAGGATTGTCACTTTTGCCTTTGTTCTGAAGGTAGTGTAGGTGTAATTTGTGCCGATAACTCCTGTATTGACGGTTGAGTTGCTGGAAAATCACTTGTGTAACTTTAACATCGTCGGCCAAATTAAACTTTTGCTGTAATAAAATGAAGAATTTTATCATTTTAAATACTCCCTCCGTCCCTGAAATGGCTTCCTCTTTGGGGACGGCACGGGTTTTAATAAAAAGCTGTAAAGTGTATTGATAGTGGAGAAAAAGTGATATAATTATTATTGGAAGTTGTGAAAAGTGTTATAATTAGTATTGGGAGTGGTGAAAAGTGAAAAGTAAGAATAAATAAAGTATTATTAGTGGTGGGGTAGGTTTCCAAAAATGGAAAGAAAGAAAGAGAAAGTTATTTGGGGGACGTCCCAAAATGGAAAAAGAGGAAGTTATTTTAAGGACGGAGGGAGTATATCAAAGAGAATTAAAAAGAAAACGATATATGCATCTATAGAATATACCTTCATTCCGGATAACATTTTTCTCTTAATGTCCATTGGAATATCCTTCCAACATTTGTATTGAACATGTGCATATTGCTTCACAATCACACATGCTTCCGTCTTGAAATCCTTTGCATTGTCACCCACAATACGATTTCGTGTAGGATGGATCACGACATCCAATTTTTGAGAAGACCGTCTCTTTTTTTGGACAGACAATTTTCCGAATTAGGGCTCACCCCTCTAAATTAGAACTTCAAATTCCACTGAAACGTAGTTTTAGTGTGTCTTAAACGGTGTAGTTTCATTCATCGGATGTGGGTGACACGTTGGATTTTCCGATTGCCACGTAAGAAGAAATTTAGCCGGCAAATTTAGGCGGGCCAAAAATTAAAATAGGTGCAAAGTTTATGTATTGTGAGGCAGATTTTCAAGCCCATGTCTAAATTCAAAATCGATGAAAGTTGGCGTATTTATAGCAAATTAACCCTTAAATCATTAATCTACACATAATTTAACGGTTGAAATTTAATATTAAAAAAATTGTATGTAAATATATGAATTTTATGTAAATCGCATATAAATTTATTGTGTAAATATCTGAATTGCAATAATTAAATTTTTTGCTATATATGAGATTCGAACTCAAAATCATGAATTCATCAAATAAAGTGATGAATCAATTATAGGTCTTGATAATTTAAGGATTGAAAATGGTTTGTATTTTTAGTTTAAGAGATGTTTATGTGTTAGTCCACCCCTATATATATACTCCATATATTGATCTTATTAACTTCATGAAAGAAATATTTTATAGAAATCTTTAAAATTGTAAGGAAAAATGTTGTAATATAGTCCAACACTTACAAATTTTAATTATTATTATGGTTATTATAGTTCGATAAGTGAATATTGCAGTTTGCTGACAAAGGATAAAAAAAGTTGAAAACAAATCCTACTTGTGTGTCATAACTCATAACTCATGCGCCACAAATTAATTTGTGTATGCAGCAAAGAAACAACTCCGTAAAATGTTGGTCGAAAAGAGATGTGGAAGTAGGCAGAAAAAAAACTACCAGAGGCCGATGGCCTTCCACCAGATCCCTCCGACTCCAAGCCAGATCACGAGATTGACGACCGAGATGATCAACCCGTAGCCCCACCAATTTGCAAGCGAGACATAACCGGCGCCGTAGAAGACGGGCGCCGATCCTATCCCATAGTGAGTAAGGCCGCCCATGAGATTGGACACGAATGAGAGCACACATGCCGCCAGGTACGGCGGCGTGCCCATCGCACTCGCTACCGACAAGAAGGCCGTGAACATTGCACCGATGTGTGCCGCCCCGCTTGCGAAGAAATAGTGGGAGTAGAAGTATAGAAGAACAAGAATGCCGAATGACAGCTGCCACGACAGCCCCAATCCACCAACAAACTGCAACAAATATATTTAAAGAAGATGTAAGTGGGAGAAAGTAGATGAAACATGAGGGGAAGGAGCAGAGCAAACCTTAACAACAGTTTGACTGAACCAGGAGATGAGACCGTATTTGTTTAGATATTCGGCCATGGCAATGAGTGCGGCGAACCAAGTAAGTGTGTCCCAAGCAACTGGTTCCGCTAGACATTCCTTCCACGTCACTACCCCCGTTACAAGCAGCACAGACAGTCCTATTATGGCCGCAGTAACTGAATCCACACTCAACATACTCCCAAATATCCACAGCCCTACCTGCAGAGATAACCATGTAACTTCCACTCCTACTTCACAATCACATTATGTAAACATACCGTAAGCAGCAGAGTTGCAGCCATGATCATCTCATTCTTGGACATGGGTCCCATTCCGGCCAGCTTCTCCCGAGCGAGCTTCGGTGCATCAGGGCTAGTCTTCACCGCTGGCGGATAGATCACATACAACAGAAACGGCACAACCATCAACGACACCAGCCCCGGCACGATTGCCGCCTTCGCCCAATCCACCCACCCAATCTGCATATTGATCGTGCTCGCCGTCAAGTTCGCCGCCAATGGGTTCGCCGCCATCGCCGTCAGGAACATCGACGACGAAATCACCGACGTCTGGAAACACGTCAGCATCAGCCACGACCCCAGCCTCCTCTCAGTCCCGTCGCCCACGTTGCTGCCGCACGCCACGCACAGCGACTTCACCAGCGGCAGGAAAATGCCGCCGGCTCTGGCCGAGACCGACGGAATCGCCGGCGCCAGAAGGGCCTCGCTTAGGACCAAGCTGTATCCCAACCCCAGCGACGAGCTCCCGTACAAGGACACGAATTGGTAGGCGATTCGGTTGCCCAATCCGGTCTTGATGAAGCCGCGGGCGAAGAAGAATGCGAGCGCGATCAGCCACGGGATGGGGTCGCCGAAGGCCGAGAACGCCGCGGCGAATGTGAGCGTCTTCGTAAGGACGCAGGTGCCCAGGCCCAGCAGCGCCACGGCGCCCAGCGGCAGCGGCTGAGTGATGATTCCGACTATCGTGGCGAGGAAGATGGAGAGCAGCTGCCACGCTATGCGCGAGACGCCGTCAGGTGCCGGGACGAACCAGAGGATGACTCCCGTGGCGATGGTGGCGAGTAGCGGCTTCATGGCGGCTCCCTGCCACGGCTGGGGATCTGGCGGCGCTGCGGCTGCTGCTGAAGCGGAGACTGCAGTTATGAGCCTGCGGCGCGCCGCGGCGGGGAGGATGAATGCGGAGCTGTGAGGATTATGGTGAGTGCGACGGTTGTTGGTGGTAGAGTTTTTGAGGTGGAGGGATATGGGGCAGCGGGGTTTTGGGGTGGAAAGGGGGCGGAAGAGGGGGTTTAGCGGGGTAGTGAGGGCCAGAGACGCCATCTTGAGATGGCGTTTTGCGGCGGTGGAGCAGCTACCAGTTCCAGCTTGTGTGTGTGTGTGTGTGTGAAATGAGTGATTGGAGGATGTATGTGTGGAGTGATTGAGAGTGAAGCTGGGCCGTTGGATTGAGATCGAATGGTGGATATGGAGGCTGGAATATATGGTGTGGGAGGGAGGGACCGGTTGTAGTTTGCTTTACGGATTGGAAGTTTGTAGCAAATTTGGGCTCCGCCTCTAACTTCCTCAATGGATAGCCACCCTTTTTCATCCAACTTTAGTCTTTTTCTGTTCATGGAATCTCTTAGACTGTAATTTTCGTATTAATTTTTATATTACTATTATTTTAGTAATTAGTCAAGGTCGATATATATTCTATGTGTGAGTTTCTCATAGCATCTCCACCCGGGGGGGTCGAAGGGAGTCTCGATCCGGGGTGCTGGGAGGGTGGCTGCGCTGGAGACCCGCCCTGATGCGAGGCCGTGTCTTGGCGAAGACCCGGGGCAAAGAGAGGAAATGGTTGGCGCGTCCCCATTTAAGAAAAAAAAAAATCGAAATTCATAATTTTTTCTAAATAAAGCCGTTTGAATTGTTTTTTTTTTTTTAAATCAACCGTTGAGAAGCCAACGGTAGTATAGCTGTTTGATTTTTTTTTTCCACTTTATCTATATATCCCAACTCAATTCCATTCATTTCATTACCTAAAAATCATCTCCACATCAAAAATTCTCTACAAAAAATGTCTTCCTCTTCATCAAGCCACGAGGATGAGCGACGTGCTCAAGAACTTTCCAATCTTGTGCAAGAATTTAATCAAATTATTCAAGCTATTGGTGATCCGGATGTGCAACCTCGTCGTCGGCGACGAAGAGTGGCAAAGAAGGCCTACATTCATCGGGACCGTGAAGTCGGCGTTCTACGTTTGCACGCGGATTACTTTGCCGAAAATCTGGTCTACCCCGACAACGTCATTTGTTGCACGAAAAGCATCCATGCGAGACGCGGAGATGCATGCTCACCTCACTTTGGACTTGAAGGAGCATATTTGGTCTCGTTTTGGTCCGGTTGAGCCTTAGGAAATTATTGTAATTTTTATTTTATTTTTGTTATTTTAATTATGTCTTTAAATTATTGTAATGTAGAATTTTAATTTTAAATAAAATTTGAATTTTAAAAATAAAAGTGTAGAAATGTGAATTTTGTAGAAATGAGAATCTAAGCATCCCTCTAAGACACAATGCATTGAAGAGGGGTGTGTCTTAGGTGAACCACCTTCTAAGACACCCCCTAAGACCATGTTTATCGGTCTCAATTTATGAGACATGGTCGCTGCCACGTCATTAATATGAGGAAAAGAAAAATAACAATTAAAAGTGAATGAATTGGAAGTGGTCGACATGGGCAAAAAATCGACCTCCCTCGGTCTCTCTCTCTCCCCTTATCTCATCCATTGAGATGGTGACACTTGTCAACATATAATTGGTTCAGTAGATTTTATTTAGATAATTGATAAAAACTATATATTATATCTTTTATATAAAATATTAAAAAATAATAATAATTATACCAAAATTTATATTTTTTTCGTTCTCTTTAAATAGAGACCACTCTTGCTATATTTCAACACACCTTCAAATTCTTCTATTTCCATTCTCTACATATAACATCTAGTGTTTCTTTCTCTATTTTTCAATGGATCGAGGCAATAATTCTTTCTTCAACTCTCAAAATTTCAACCCCTCCCAAGACTATTATCCAAATCTTGCTGATATTCCAAGCTCCAATGAATTCCCAGAGTTCGATTATGCTAAGAATTCAGAATTCTCGCAGAATCCTACTGATTCTCCTATTTTTGAATATCACCAAACCTCTTAAATTTTTTTTGCAAACCCTTCCAACAATGCGCAAAGTTGGACTGATATAGAAGATATATCACTAATGTCTGTTTGGTGCTTTGTCAGTAACAATCCAATTGTTGGCACTAACCGAAATAGTAAGTCGTTTTGGAAAACTGTTGCAGATATGTATGAGCAAAGTCGAGCAGATAATCCAGAAATTGGAGGTCGAAGGAGCGTGGAATCATTGAGGAACCGTTACAAACACCTCAACAAAAATGTAGCTCTGTGGGTTGCTGCATACAAGAAAGCATATGAGCGACGAGCAAGCGGTCAGTCCAAAGAGGATATCGAGAAAGCAGCTCAAGCAATTTACGGTAAACCTAAGTTTACTCACCATGAGGTGTTTGAAAAAGTTATGAGCAGCTATCCGAACTGGGAACTGAAATTGGATAGTACTGGTTACGTACGACGTTCTCACCCATACGACAAAGACAGTGTTGACGAAAGTCATAGCAGCTCAAAAAAATCGAGGACAAATGAAGATGTGGATCCTCCAACCGACTCCACTCTAGAAACTCCAGGTAGTGATGCTTCAAAATTTCATCGTCCTATTGGTAGGGATAAAGCTAAAGCTAAGGCTAAAAGAAAAGGAAAACAAACAGAATCACAATCTTCGATAGTTTCAGATGCTTTCACTGCTGAACTACGTGAAATGAGAATAACATGCGAAAAAGAAATGAAAACATCTACGTTGAATACGTTGATGAAAAAAAACCAGTTATCTCCAGATGAGGAAGCTCTCAAACGTCGGCTAATAGCAGAACTTTATGGAATATAATCGAACTTATGATGCTTATTTTTAATTATTGTTGTATGGTTTATTTACGTGCTTTCAATTTATGCAATTTCAATGTAATTTCATTTTGTGTAATTTCAATGTAATTTCGCTTTGTGCAATTTCAATGTAATTTCATTTTGTGTAATTTCAATGTAATTTTAGTTTGTGCAATTTCAATGTAATTTCGCTTTGTGTAATTTCAATGTAATTTTATTTTGTGTAATTTCAATGTAATTTCATTTTGTCACGACATTTCCAAAAGCTTTTACTTTCAATGGCAACCCATGTGACTTTTGAATTATTGTCACGATATTTCAAAAAGCATTTACTTTCGGTGGCACCACCCATGTGATTTCTGAATTATTGTCACGATATTTCCAAAAGCCTTTACTTTCAGTGGCACCACCCATGTGATTTTTGAATTATTGTGTAAGATAGCATCTGACACTTATCATGCTCTTGCTTATATATTTATCCATGTACTCTCTCAAATAACAGAACAATTATCTCTTCTATACTCTACATAAAAAAAAAAAAAACTTCTCTTCAAAAAATGGCCTCTAGTTCTAATATTGATGCTTCAAATTCTAGCGACGATGAAGCATGGGAACAAAGCGTTGCCGAACATAATCGCCAACTTGATCGCATCATTGAGGATGTGGTCATACATGCCGCAAGTCTATCTGTACAACCTACCAAACATGTCGTTAGAGGAAGGAGGCGGTATATTGAAAGAAGACGTGAGATAGGCCATGAAGGTGTGTTTGAGCAGTACTTTTCAGAAGATCCAATCTATCCCCCAGAATATTTTTGAACAAGGTTTCGCATGCGAAAGCCTTTGTTCGAACATATAATGAACAAGCCCATCGCCACCGATAGATTTTTTCAACAACACCCTGATGCAGCTGGCCGTCTTGGTATGTCTCCAATTCAAAAATGTACTGCTGCTATGAGGGTGTTGGCATATGGCACCTCAGCCGATTTGCATGGTGAATACTTACGAATGAGTGCCCAAGTCATTCGTAAATCAGTCATCAAATTTGTTGAAGGTGTCATTTCCAATTTCAGAGCTGAGTACCTCAGAAAGCCAACTGAAGAAGATATGGCAGCTCTTCTTCATATCGGAGAACAGCGAGGGTTCCCAGGCATGATGGGCAGTATTGACTGTATGCATTGGGAATGGAAAAATTGCCCTAATGCATGGGCAGGGCAATATGCAGGACGAAGCGGTACGCCAACAATTATTCTGGAAGCAGTTGCATCACAAGATCTATGGATCTGGCATGCATTTTTTGGAACCCCAGGTTCAAGAAATGATATCAATGTACTTGATCAATCGCCTGTTTTTGATGATATCTTGGAAGGTCGAGCACCTAAGGTCAATTATATCGTTAATGGTCGCGAAAGGAATATGGGATATTATCTCACTGATAGTATATATCCTCAATGGGCGGCATTTATCAAATCTATTCCTGCTCCACAACTTCGAAAGCATCAGTTGTTTGCTCAACATCAAGAGGCTGCACGAAAAGATGTTGAGCGAGCATTTGGAGTTTTACAAGCGCGTTTTGCTTTTATCAAGCGGCCATGTCTTATTTGGGATCGTGATATTATGGGAAAAATAATGATTGCTTGCATCATCATGCATAATATGATAGTGGAAGATGAAAGAAGCAATTACCTTAACTATCATGATCCTACAGAATTCATCGAAGATCGACTAAGACAGAATACTCGTCGAAGTGAAGATGGAGAGGAAACTAATGATTTCGTATACTCTACGAATAGGATTGCAAGCCTAGCGAGCTATATGAGAACTAGGTCTCAACTTCGCAATAGAGAAGATCATAGCTCTCTATTACATGACTTGATTGAGCATATATGGCAAAAGTTTGAAGATGATAATTAAATGCGTAGTATGTATTGTTTTTTTTTTCTATTTCGAATTTGGATTGTTGTAATTTATATTTTTTAGTTTGTCGTAATTTAAATTTTTATTAGTTGTTATTTTTTGTATTTTAATTTTTTATAGGAGTAATATTTTAATTTATATTTAATATTATTAAAATTATTACGATAAAAATAATAATAAAATAATTACAAAATTATGTTGTGGTTGGGTGGTTAGATGGTTGGGGTGGTCATTGATAAATGAACAAAAATAGAGGTGGTTGGGTTGGGATGAATATTAGTGATGTGAAAAAGAGAGAAATTAATTAAATATTAAATATGATTGAATGATTGGGTGGTTGGATAGTTGTTGATAAAGATGATCTAAACACCAATGCATTGAAGATGCCCTCATGTAAAGGATTTTATGATGGAACTGCCGAGTAGGAAATTTCATATATGCATTTGGTTTGTGGATCTATTAATTCACAATATGTGAATTGATGATTTGCGTTTTTGGATAACTCAATTATGTGTTGATGTGGCCACTTAGCGGAGAGAGTAAAAAATTAGTAATAGACTAATACTAGTTCAATAACCTATCGAAACAATCAATTTTTACAATTACTCAAAGACGTTTTCCATGTTCGTCAACCTCCTAAAAAAGTTAAGAAAAAAATATAACAAAAAATATGCATGTATTTCAATATATAAGTACAAGAGGGATGAAAATTAATTACCATATCACTAAAATAAATTTTATCTCTATCTTCATCACAATATTTTAATAACAGTGGAACAAAATGTGTCTTTTATTTTTCCTTGAAAATAGAAAAAAAAAATATTATGAATACAAATAAAATGGATAATAATAATAAATAAAAAAATAGAAAAAAATATTATGGTGGTAGATCCGCAAATCTGAACCCGGATCTACCGTCATCCCTAAAAGTAACAACAAATCTCATATTTCCTCTGCCAAAACTTACATAAACATCCATTTCATAAACATCATGCCTCAGCCTGCAGCTCCTCACTCATTTCACAATTAGTATCAATTTATATAAGCATTCATTCATCCTCACTCATTTCACAATTAGGTGGCCTCCTCTGAAATCGATTTTACAGTGAAACCGATTTTTCAATGACTCTACTTCAACATACAAATGACCCTTTAAACTTTTCAATGATAATGCTTCAACATACAAATGACACTTTAATCTACTTCAACATACATAATGTATGTTGAAGTAGATTAAAGTGTTATTTGTATGTTGAAGTAGTGTCGTTGGAAAGCCGATTTCACAGGAGTTTTTGTGTTTCACAACACCAATGATTAGAAAGTAAGAAAGCTTCAACCCTAGGTAAGAAAATCTCATCCCCTTCATTCATTTCTTATACATTTAAATTAGCAGAACAGTCAGTAGCATGCATATATTATTTCAGTTCTGCTCTCATCAAAAGGTTCAGAAAGATTGCAAGAAATCAGAGACTGTTTTTTCATACAAAAGAAAACTCATGAACAAATGAAATCCTATTGCATAGAGAAATTGAATTTTGAATTACGATTTTGCTATGAACTTGTGAGTCCTTAATTTTGTGAGTATCGAAGTATGGGTTGCGTCCCCGGAATTTAAGAGCAGAGGGAGGAGATAGGCGGTTTCAGGGAGGCAGTGGCTGCCGAAGCTCCTGTTGTCGACGGCTGCGGCGCTCCTTCAGTGGGGAGGCCGATACGCTGACATGAAGCGGCAGCAGCGGATTCAGACGGCGGCGGCGGCGGCGTTCCTTCAGTTGGTGATGTGTGTGTGTGCTGTCAACGAGAGAGAGAACCTGACCAGCGGAGGCCCATCGGATCCAAGAAAAAGACGGCGGCAACAGGCTGGACCCTCGCCGAGAACGTCTTCAGCGAGTGAGTGAGGTGTGTGTGCTATTATAATTGAGAGAGAGAAGTGGGTTGGGCTTCATAAATTAAATTGGGCTTCTTCCTTGCGCCTAATGAATTAATATTGATTAAGTACATTGGTCTTAATTCCTTTTGCTGGGCTTTTATTTATTTATTTGGCCCCAGTTAATTAAATAATTTTGGGTCATTATTAGATGATTAAAATAAATCTTTGGGCTAAACTATATAAATTAGTTGGGTCGCTTTAATTAGTTAAGGGTGATTATATACTTAACACTCATTTTACTCAATATAGCCTCTAATTTAAAAAGAATAATAAAAAATATTAATGTATATACTATTTTGCCTTATAGCCTAAAATTAAAACTTCAAAAACTAAGATTCTAAAAGCATAAAAAAATACACTAGGGGAGTGTACTAGTTCAGGACTTTAATAGATTTCTGCAGACTTTTAAAATCTGGGTGTATTCGTTCAAGACTTTTAAAAGTCTATGAAAATTTAGAGGTATTCGTTCAAGACTTTTAAAAGTCTATAAAAATCCAGAGGTATTCGTTGCAGACTTTTAAAAATCTATGAAAATCTAGAGGTATTTAAAAATCTATGGATTTTAAAATTGGACCGATTTTCATTGATTTCATTCAAAAAATACACAAGAACAAATCCGACCTCAGACCACGAGATTTCGAAAATCTTCAAATTTCAACCGCGGCTGGGTTCCATCGGTCGCGGCTCGAAGAAGCCAGCGATCGCTGGCACCCAGCGGTCGCTGGGGCCGTTAAATCCTTTATATCACGTTAGGGCTCTGTCCGTAATCTGGTATTTATATCACTTGAGGCCAGCGGTCGCTGGGAGCTGTCCCAACGCTCAATTAAGTCCAACGAGCGCTGGGATGGTTGATTTCAAGTCCGTAAAAATCACGTCAAATTCTTGTTAAAATCCCTACAAAATCCGTTCAAAATCTATTTAGAATTTCAAAATACATGAAGAATCTATGTGAAATCTGTAGACTTTTAAAATCTCTTAATTTTAAAAATCTATTAAAATCCTGAACGAATACACCCCCCTAAAATTCAATGATGTACACTTTGTTAAATTTAATTAATGAGATTAAAATATTCAAAATTAATTAAGTGTGAATGCCTTGTTTTGAATGAAGATTAACAAAATTAATTAAATGCCATTACCACTACCATTTTATCCCACTCACAACACCTTTATCAGCTTTCTTAACTTTCGTGTCGAACCCTAAATGGAAGTTTATTTCATTGACGGAGGGAGTATCATTTACTAAATCAAAAGTGTCACTTATTATTATTTTTTTACATGAAAATAGTGTCATTTATATATATATATATATATATATATATATATACATATAATATTATTTATGTAAAGGCTAAAATCTACAATTGAAGTTGACGTCTACACGTCCGGATAGATTGGGCACTAGCAACCTGTCAACAAAAGAAAACGTAAGAACCCTAGGTTGAGCACCGGGAGGGGGTGTCGACCGTAGAGCCTCCGACGCTCAAGTCAGTAACAGAATAGTAAAATAGAATGATAAACGAATTGAAATAAGAGAGAAAGGCAGGCTGGAATGAGCGGTTATTCCAGGCTGTAGGCGGCGTCGGAGGGTGGAAACGGTGACAGTGAGTTGTGATAATGAAATATTGGAGGCGGCGATAGGCCAAGCTGGCTATTTCCGGTTTGGAAGAGAAATCAGCCTGGCGACAAAGTAGAGAGAGAGAGTTCAAGGAGTCGATAGCAAGTAGGATTTTTCGTGTGTTTGATGACCTAGTCGAGCTGTTTATATAGTGGACATCTAGCCGCTAGGGTTTCTACAGTTTGGCCTCGTCAAGGCCCTTATCTATCGGGTTGTTGCGATTTGGACGGGATCATGAAGATCCCCCTCTGACTGTGTCAGCTTGGTGAAAGACGTCTTTTTAGGGTTTGACGGCTGGGAGGCATTTTCTAGGGTTTTGACGGCTAGGTCTTATAACCTCGTCAATCCAGGTCGGCTATAACCCGTGGGCCGCATGCGATATATCCAGCTTGGTTGTGGATTTAAGTCGATCTATAGCTTTTCGGGCTAGACGGACCAGTCCGTTTGACTAGTTGGCTTTTTAGGATTGTGCCAATCTGGCAAACTAGCTTGGTGGGCTTAGGCCGAATGCAGCCCGTCTGTTTAGACAATTTGGACCTAAAGTGGATAGTCAACCTGGGTCGGTCCAGGTTGATCCTGTGATGAGTATAATTTCACTTATTGGGCTAGACGACAAGTTTTCTTAAGTAATTGGGCCAACCTGTTAATGATCCAAGTTGGTCCGAGGTCTGTCGGGCTGGACTGGCCGGGTTTGTTCGGCTCATTAGTCCAACTTGGAATGTTAATTGGGCTTGAGCCAAGTTGACGAATTTTGCCCACTACAGTTAGCCCCCCACTCTACAATTAGAATTTTCTAATTGGAGAGTTAATTTGATTATAGCTGTTCCGCATAGGCGAATTTCTCAAAATATCGGACTGTCTCGGTTGGTGTAGCTAGTTGGTTGTAAAAAGCCAATCGGTTGCATTGACCGACTACTATATTTCCAAGTTGAAGGAGATTGCACAATTAGCTTGAAGTCGGAGATAAATTCTTCTCAGCTTGGCGTGAAACAATTTGATAGTAATGCACTAGGTAAAACGTATATATGCAACTTGGCTTACCAGCCTGTAAAAATACCACGAAAGTAGACGACGTGGTCTAGTTCAGATTTTAAATGCCAGCTTGTAAATACATGAGTTAAGTTGGATCGGTTTACCTGTAATGCCCCGACTTTTTATTAAGGATTATAGATTTTTAATTATTGATTTAAGGATTTCTTATGGTAATTAGGGTTCAGCATCCATTAATAAAATACGGACTTATGTGAATTTGATGATTACATACGTGATAATTTATTTTTATTTTTATTTCAACGGATGATGCACTCAAAATATATTTTGAGTCCATTAAGAGAATGATGGAGCTCAAAGATTTATTTTGAGTTTTCAAATCGAAAAAAAAAATTATGTATTTATTTATTTTTACCGAGAACTTTAGGAATGATGAGTTATAAAAATTTTCCATCAATATTTTTCTCAAATTATTTTCCTATGATGTATTTATAAATTGAGAGAGAGCACTAATGTTAGTGCTATTTATTCTAATTTTGATCACAAGAGTTTTATGCTCTAGCATTTTATCAATTGATGATTAGTCTTACATATATATATTTTTTTTTACACATGGGTTATTACTACACCACATTTTTATATTTACTTAATGTAACACCCCATTATCCTCCACTAATATTTTCTTTTCCCTACCACTAATCTTTTTCCCTACCACCACTAATATTTTCTTTTCCCTACCACTAATCTTTTTCCCTACCACTACTCCTACCTTTCCACCACACTACTCCTTTTCCCCCACCACTACAATCTTTCTCCCACTCTCACAACTTTTCTCCCACCATTATCACACTCCATAGAAGCCTTTGAAGCCCCAAGAGAAGTAGCAAAGCAAGGGAGAGTGTGGGAAAACTATAGAGTGAAGGTTGTGCTTCGAGGGTGAGTTTTTCTTTGCTTTTTCTCAACTGAAAATGCTTTATGGCCATGGATTTTTACACATTTGTGTGCTATATTATGTGAGGATATGTTTTATGATTTTGGATGATTATTTTGGTAGAGTTTATTGGGTGAAAAACCGTGCATGAGGTAAGGCAGCGAATCTGCCATAAGCACACTGCTCGGCAGTGTTTTGCAAGGCGATTCCATCCATCCAAACGGTTCCCAAAAATTCCCAAATTAATTGTGTATCATATTTCATATGTTTTCTATACTTTGGTAAAATTTCAGAAGGTTTGGAGCTCTTATGATTTATTTATGAATTTGTAAACATCACTGCCCTATCTGGAATACATTTTTGGTAAACAATCTTTGGGAGGCCATAAGTAAAGTTTCAATCGGTGAAAACCTTTGAAACTTGAATATGTCACTCTAGACTCCCGTATCTTTCTTTTGACATCGGTCTCACCATTTTTGAGTAAGGGAAACAACCGGTATAAATTCTTGAAATCTAGTTCTTATTCCTTGTACCATCCAGTAGATTTTACAAACCTACGACTTTGAGGTGGCAAAGGCCGACTTAAATCTTTGATTCTCAAGCCTATCTTTCTACTGAATATTCACTGACATGTTGGGAACTTACTTGTTCAGTTTTAGAATTTTTGGTGAAGCCTAAAGTGGTTTTTCCGATTTATGTTCTAAATCTGCCAAACTTGAACTCTTTTTGTGCACTGAACTTTAGACAGTCATATCTTCTAAACCATGAATGTTCTTGGAGTAAATCCAACTGTAGAGTGTTATGATCTCTCCCTAGTTTCCAGATTGACCCTTGGGGTTCCCAGTGGAGTTTTGTAAAGGGAGATATGAATTTTTAAAGAAAGCCCACTGACTTGGTTGTAATCTGGAAATCTGAAATTTTCAGATTTTTGCTTGTTAAATACCCATCTTTGAGAGGGCATATCTTGCTCGTTTGAATTTTTTTTCATTCGATTCAAATTGGAGAATGATCCTTGAAATGTCTAGTTTCCAGAATGTCTTTTGGAGCCTCATTTGGAGATCCGAGGCAGATTTGATGTCTGTTGCAAAACAACCTCTTAAGAGCTCAAGTTGTTGAATTATTTTCTATGTATCAAAGTTTATTTTAAAGGATGTTTCATGAAAGATTTAGTATATGTGCGTAACGAGTTTGGGACTATTTATTTTAAATGAGGTCCGTTCTTTTATTTAAATTATGATGGACTTTTAATGAATATTTTTGGGATTAAACTCTTATTTCTTGATTTATATAAATTATTTTTTTAAGGACTTATAAATATGAATTTCGTAGGCCTACTGACCTACTGTGATCGACGGTTTGTCGATGTCTAATAGCTTTGAAAATTTTATAGCAAGTCCCTACATGAGTCTTGAGTACCCTGGTAAAATTTCAAGCCATTACAACTTCGTTTGATACTTCTTTAAAATGCAAAACCTAAACTGCACATTACTACCGAGAATTTCAGAGAACAGAGGAAAGAGTCATTCATTTCAGTAGCTTCCTGTGTGATCTAGATTTCCAAATTTTTATGGTATTAACCTTATTGTGTTAGCTAGATATCCACCAAAGTTGAGCCCAGTTTGACAACGTTTACTATTTTTCAAAAATCCAAGTTTTCGATTGTTCAAAACTGCCGAACATGGTAGATCGTGGTAAAAACGTCATATCTCTCAAACCACTTGGAGTTTTCGACTCTACTTTTTTTTATATGAAACTAGACTCGAAGATCTTTCTTTCGGTATGAGTCTAGAGTCCAGGAGATGTCGGAGTCAGAACAGATTAAATTTTGAAGTTGAGTCAGTGTAAAAACAGAGCATGTTTTGATGATGTTTGATTGTGATTCTTATGTGCCTTATGTGTTTGTGTTGCCTATGTGTTTGAATGAGATTAGACGAGGTATGATTGATTTTTGACTGTCTTTAATGTAACGAATTATGGATGCTAGAACCCTAAAACATTAAAAGATACCCTAGGCACGTAGAATTAGACTTTGTCTTATGACAATTTCTTCACGAACTTATCGACTCTTCATCAATGAAGGTCCGGGCGACAGAAAGTGAAGCCGAAGAAGAAACGACTCCACGCCAGCTTTAAGAACAATTGAGGTGGGCATTACTTTTACTATACGTATATAGAGATCCCCTGCGTGTCGTAGGCCTCTTATACGAATATATGCATGAGATGATTTTAACTGTTAATTTCAGTTTATTATTATGCCCAAATGATAAATGACTCTTATGAAATGAAAATGAAATGTTCATGAAATGAAATGAAATGTTTATGAAATGATTGACTGCCAAAAATGTTTATGTTTTTATATGTATCCTATCTGTGTTGGTTCGCCAACTTTAAAGGAAATCCAATTGGGATCCTATGCTAGACAAAGGTCGCTAGCTAGGGTTAACGTGTACACTCATGGAGACCGCGAGTCGCTTGCGACCGGTCTTGGCGTCCGTGGTAAGGAGGCCTCCTTCCCGGCGCGTGACAGAAAGGACAGATATGGATCATATAGACTGAAAATGGGATGCGCATCCACCTTTATGAAAATGAATGAAATGTTTTAGTAAGCGCAGGTCATTCAAGAAAACCCCTGTGTGTTACTGTTGGCAGTTCAATTTATATATGTATGCATGTTGTATTTTCGGCTTATGTCACTGAGTATTTTTATACTCAGCCCTGCATGTATTTCTAAATGTGCAGGTTGAGCAGGCGATGGAATGGATCGGTGTTGAGCGGATTTCCCTTTTGATGTTTATGTAATGAAACCTTGAGTATGCATCTCCATATGCATAACTCACACGTTTTTTCCGCTGCAAACACTCTGACTTATTTATCATTTCTACTTGAACTTATTACTACTTCATTTTAATTAACTTTCAGTTGGGGTCTAGTCGTTATGGCAGACTCGTTTGTGAATTACCCAAGTGGTTATATATATATACCACTAGTTTGTTATTAATGTTGGTTACTTAGTAAATCCCCTTTAATTTCCGTTTCTTATTGTTCATCCCAAGTCATAACCCCGGTTAACCCGTCATTGGGATAGTGGGCTGTGACAGAGTGGTATCAGAGCAGTTCGTTTGCTCTGGCACTAGAAACCTTATTCTAAAAAAGCCAAGTCTAGTTTGATTCACTAGACATACGTGGGTTAATACGACACCGCTCAACACTCCATTGCATCGTGCTCAATCAAGGAAAAAGGTAACTGCAGTTACAACGTTTTAAAGATGTTATTGTTCTAAACTGTTTCATGAAGATGTTTATGTAAAGAGCATGCTATGATGAAATGTTGAATGTTTTGCCTTTCATGGCATATCATTGCAGTTATGATGATATAATAAGAAGAATGATAGAGAATTGACACATGCTTTCCCCAGAAAACATAGATTGCTATAAGTTGCATGATCACGATTCTAAAAGAACATAGACTGCTGGATTAGTAGGATATCTCTACAATCTAGATTCTTGAAGTGATGATTTAGAAGAATGATAGAGAACTTAGAGCATTTCAGCTTCCACAAGAAAACAATGGTTCTTTTGAATTACAAAGAGGAATGAAAAGACATGTACGCGTTGAAGGAAAAGCACGGAATGATGATACAAGATGAATTCAAGGCAAACATTGCATCAAGGGTTTAAGCATAAGTCTCTACGTTCGAATGTTTACACACGATGGAACATCGAATCGACTTATGTTACACGATAGATTATAAAAAGGGCGTGATTTGATTGTCTGCGGGTTATATATATATTTGTGACATACATGGGAAATGGGATCCGAGTCCACTAGAATAGAAGACCTTAAAATAAGTTTAGTTGTCTTAATGAAACTTATGTTTTGTTATGCATAGTATGTTCATAACCTTGTACATTTAAGAGTTTTACGTCTACTTACGTATAAGAAGACTCACACTTTCCCTTATCTATTAAAGAGGGTTACGTCCAGGCATATTCCGATAGTTAGGAAAGCTCCGCGTTTGACCCAGCAGAGACTACCCGGGCATATCGGGATTTTAGTATAGCTTTTGACGACGACATAAGAATTGTTATAGCTCAGTATACACGCCTTTGGACTGTTGCCCATGTCTTTGGGACTACAAGTTATATAAGAAAATATGGTTCGACTGTCTGTATGTAGACCTTGGGGAATAAGAGTCTAGTTCAATAGGACTAGA
The DNA here is from genome assembly GCF_028751815.1 of Salvia miltiorrhiza. Classification (NCBI taxonomy): domain Eukaryota; kingdom Viridiplantae; phylum Streptophyta; class Magnoliopsida; order Lamiales; family Lamiaceae; genus Salvia; species Salvia miltiorrhiza. The sequence goes on along the minus strand of NC_080390.1, from coordinate 37,203,762 downwards.
ACCTTAAGTTTGAGCTTTAAGCTGCCACTACGAACTCAAGTTTCGTTATGTATAGTATGTCCACGACTTCTCAAGTTCGGGACAATGTTTCCCGTGTGACTGGGAAGTGATGATGTTGGACCTGGCCAGTCCACATGATCCAAATCTCAGTAGACGTCTTTTGGGTTGAAAACCTATATGTTTCAACTTTCGGTTGAAAAGCCAGACGGGTTCTTACTCGAGGTCATTTTGTTCGACCTTGTAGTTAATCATTTCATACCCTCTGGTCATTCTTTTGAATCTCTTGAACAATTTCTACAACACCTTGCTTTGATGTTGTGTTGATTTTGAGCCTTGCAACTCGTGAGTTGTCATAGTAGATTCCCTTTATCGATAAGACTAAGAAGTATTAGTCTACTGACCTAGTATACCACCCAAACTATAGCTTTGTATAGTTGTCTCTCATTGTGTTTAAATTAGTTGAGATTAGTCTTTGTCCTATGAATATTATCGACCACTCATTATGATAGAAATTCAGAATCCAAATTGAGACCGTAATATAGAGTTTGCGTACATGAACGACTTTCTGTGTTGCATTCCAATTGACTGAATTTGCAGATTTTGGTTGAAGGCCAAAAGAAAAGCGATGACTCAAGAAGAGCTGTCAGACTTGTCTTAGAAGATTTTCAGACGGGGGTATATGACAATTATATTTCTAATAGCCGTTATAAGAGGAAAGGAAAAGAAGTGTTTAATCCAAAGCAAAACAAGATGGGATATGACCAAGTATGACCATATTTTCTGCAGCATGTCCGTTAGGCCCCACAGTAGGTGGACATAGAAGAAAAGATGATAGACAAGTTTCACTCCGGCCTAAGGTACTCGACAATTATACTGAGTTTATGAACTCTGAATTGTTCAGCCAAGCTCTGGACGCCGAGGTAGTAGGCCCGAGATTTGCTCGACCCAAACTCAACTCAGGAAGCAAATGATCAAGGACGAAGGCAAGACTACTATGATAGTCGAAATGGCAAGAGGCCTTGGTAGGAAACATAGTGCCCAAAGGCAAGGACAAGGACATCAAACAAACATAGGACCTGCTAAGGATAAGTAGGGCCAGCCTGGGGTACCTCCATGGCCGAAGTTTTCCAAGTCATATTATGATATATGTTTGGATGATAGTAATACATGTTTTAAATATGGTCAGAAGGGCCATTTTGCTAAAGATTTCCAAGCGAGGCCACAAGGAGGGATGTGAAGATCGAATCAACCGGGTCAAGCACAACCATTTAGGGTCATTCTAGGCCAACAACTACTCTATCCACCACAACCCCCTTAAGTTAGAACCTATGCCCCGCACAAGAATAAATAAGGAAGCAAACAAGGAAACCTAATAAGTATGGGCACGCTACTCAACACACCTGTTATACTTCTGTTCGATACGGGTGCCTCGCATTCTTTCTCTGCAAGTGCATGTGCAAATACCCTAAAACTCATACCTGAAAAGGGCTAATCTGGACATGAGAAATTCTTTACCCATAGGAGGGGCGACGATAGAAACACATGCTTACTCAAACCAAGAGGTAAACATAGGATCATTTAAGGTCATAGTAAACAACTTGCAGTTTATACAATATAGGACATTGATGTAATCCTAGGGATTGACTGGTTAGCTAAGAACTACGCCACAGTTTTATGCAAGGAGCGGAAGATTGCTTTTAACTTTTCGGGGATGGATGCTTTGAGATAAACCTGGGGAACAGGATACCAATTATTTCAGCCTTACAAGCGAGGAAGATGATGAACAAGATAGACTGCCAAGCTTTCCTGGTATACCTGATCGGAGGAGTTGAGACCAAAGGGATAATTGAAGACGTAGAGATTGTACGGGAATTCTGAGATATTTTTCAGAAAATTTACCAGGGCTGCCACTCGATAGACAAGTAGAATTTACCATCGATTTTGAACCAGGATCAGCACCGGTATCCAAGGCACCTTATAGGATGATGGCTCCAAGGGAATTGGAGGAGCTAAAGATCCAATTACAGGAATTATTGGACCTAGGTTTTATCAAACCTAGTGTATCCCATGGAAAGCGCCTGTGTTATTTGTCAAGAAGAAGGAAGGCACCTTGAGGATTATTTATTCGACCAACTCAAAGGCGTGAGTGTAATCTTTAAGATCGATTTGAAGTTTGGGTATCATCAGTTAAAAGTTAGACATGAAGATATACCCAAAACGGCTTTCCGAATAAGATATGATCACTACGAATTCGTAGTTGTGCCGTTCGGATTAATAAACGCGCCAGTGGTGTTCATGGACCTCATGAACAGAGCATTCTATCCTTACTTGGATAAGTCCATCTTGGTATTCAAAGACGATATCCTTATCTACTCCAAGATTAAGAAGAATATAAGAAACATTGAGAATCGCGTTGCAAACACTAAGGGGTGAATGTCTTTATATCAAATTCACTAAATGTGAGATTTGGCTTAAGGTCAGAAGGTATCAAGGTTGAAGCAGTACAAGGATGGAGGTCACCAACAACTCCAAATGAGATAAGAAGTTTCTTAGGATTAGCTGGCTACTATCGAAGATTCATTGAAGGATTTTCAAAAATAGCAAGACCAATGACGCAGTTACTTGGGAAAGGAATCAAGTATACTTGGACTGATGAGTGCGAGAGAAGTTTTCAGCAGCTCAAGGACATGTTAACTACTGCACCAGTGCTAGCAGTTCCAGAACCAGACAGGGAATATGTGATCTACACGGATGCGTCGAAAAATGGACTAGGTTGTGTGTTAATGCAAGAGGGAAAGGTGATAGCATATGCATCGCGACAACTTAGACCACATGAACTGAATTATCCAACCCATGATTTAGAATTAGCTGCAGTGGTGCATGCACTGAAAATATGGAGACATCACCTATACGGAGTTAGGTGTGAGATATTCACCGATCATAAAAGCTTGAAATATTTTTTTTCAAGCAAAGGGATCTGAACATGAGACAAAGAATATGGCTCGAACTAGTAAAGGATTATGATTGTGGTATTAACTACCACCCAGGCAAGGACCAATGTAGTAGCCGATGCATTGAGTCCTAAAGTCTCGTCTAAGTTAGGATACTTTCTCACGAGGGAAGATGAACTCATTAAAAACTTTGACAAGATGAGGATAGAAGTGATTAAACCACCTAATACAATAGCGAGTGTTATTGCGACAATACCCAGTTTGAGAAAAATGGTGGTAGAAGCAAAAAGGAAGGACGAAAAGATGGAGAAGCTACGAGGAAGAATAAGGATAAGAAGTTTCAAGAATTACAACGACGAATCAGATAATACTATCTTCTTTGAAGGGAAGATATGCATGTCCATGACAATGAACTTAAGAATAAGATAAAGCCATGGCACCCATATACTGTCACCAGGAAGTACTAAGATGTATTAAGATCTAGAAAAATTCTAGTTAGGAGGAATGAAACGAGATGTAACCTCATTTGTTGAAATATGTCTTGCGTGCTAGCAAGTGAAGGTTTTACAACATATCACATTGTTACTTTGAGTCTTCGAGCTCATAAAGTCAAGCTTAATGTCGTGTTTGGGACAAACTGAGCCCTTAACGAACCAATGAATTTCGTTGTCGAGATGGATTTTTTTCGAATCCATCATACTTAAGCAAAGGTTGTCACGAAAGGGGGCAGTCAATGCCCACATGACTCGAGATTCCTTCGATGAATGAATAAAAGTTTATAACGGCGTTTTAGGCTGATTGCCTACATGCTCGAAATGGTTGGTCTCCTTACAAACTGTTTAAGTTGCCTTAAGAATGCTCTAGAGATATTAGTCATTATAGTTCCGCTTAAACGACATAGAAATTATTAATAAGGTATGTTGAGGACGACCGAGCTAAACCGGGGTGAAAGCTGAGAACATGTTTTTGCCACTCATTGTGAGACATATAATACCAGTTATCAATCGACTATCGATAGATTGGCAAATGAGGCGTTATACCTGAGGAAATATAGATCACCACTTTGTTGGGATGAAATGGCGAGATGATTGAGATCGTCCGTCAAATCAGAAAAAGGAATCAAGGAGGCCCAGGATAGACAGAAGTCATATGCTGACAAACGCCGAAAGGACCTATAGTTTGAGGATGTAAAGAAAGTTTTTCTGAAGGTTTCTCCATCAAGAGGAATCGTTAGATTCGGTGTAAAGGGTAAACCTAAACCCCGTTTTATAGGCTCATACGAGATTGTAGAAAGGATAGACCCAATAACTTACTGGTTGGCGTTAGCGCTAAGCTTTGAGAATGTGCGTAATGTATCCCATGTGTCGCAAATAGAGAAGTATGTTTACGATTCAAAGCATATGATCCATAAGAACAACATTATTATTAGTCAATATTTGAGTTACGAAGGAAGATCCAAATCTATCTTAGATCGGGAAGTTCAGGTACTAAGGACTAAGTCAATACCGATAGTAAGGGACCTATGAATATATCATGGTCAATAATAGACTACCGTCTAACAGGAAAGTGAAGTACTCAGAGTTATTTTCTGAGGTACAAATTTCGGGACGAAATTTATGTTAAGGGGGATAGTATGTAATGCCCCGACTTTTTATTAAGGATTATAGACTTTTAATTATTGATTTAAGGATTTCTTATGGTAATTAGGGTTCAGCATCCATTAATAAAATACGGACTTATGTGAATTTGATGATTACATACGTGATAATTTATTTTTATTTTTATTTCAACGGATGATGCACTCAAAATATATTTTGAGTCCATTAAGAGAATGATGGAGCTCAAAGATTTATTTTGAGTTTTCAAATCGAAAAAAAAAATTATGTATTTATTTATTTTTACCGAGAACTTTAGGAATGATGAGTTATAAAAATTTTCCATCAATATTTTTCTCAAATTATTTTCCTATGATGTATTTATAAATTGAGAGAGAGCACTAATGTTAGTGCTATTTATTCTAATTTTGATCACAAGAGTTTTATGCTCTAGCATTTTATCAATTGATGATTAGTCTTACATATATATATATTTTTTTTTACACATGGGTTATTACTACACCACATTTTTATATTTACTTAATGTAACACCCCATTATCCTCCACTAATATTTTCTTTTCCCTACCACTAATCTTTTTCCCTACCACCACTAATATTTTCTTTTCCCTACCACTAATCTTTTTCCCTACCACTACTCCTACCTTTCCACCACACTACTCCTTTTCCCCCACCACTACAATCTTTCTCCCACTCTCACAACTTTTCTCCCACCATTATCACACTCCATAGAAGCCTTTGAAGCCCCAAGAGAAGTAGCAAAGCAAGGGAGAGTGTGGGAAAACTATAGAGTGAAGGTTGTGCTTCGAGGGTGAGTTTTTCTTTGCTTTTTCTCAACTGAAAATGCTTTATGGCCATGGATTTTTACACATTTGTGTGCTATATTATGTGAGGATATGTTTTATGATTTTGGATGATTATTTTGGTAGAGTTTATTGGGTGAAAAACCGTGCATGAGGTAAGGCAGCGAATCTGCCATAAGCACACTGCTCGGCAGTGTTTTGCAAGGCGATTCCATCCATCCAAACGGTTCCCAAAAATTCCCAAATTAATTGTGTATCATATTTCATATGTTTTCTAAACTTTGGTAAAATTTCAGAAGGTTTGGAGCTCTTATGATTTATTTATGAATTTGTAAACATCACTGCCTATCTGGAATACATTTTTGGTAAACAATCTTTGGGAGGCCATAAGTAAAGTTTCAATCGGTGAAAACCTTTGAAACTTGAATATGTCACTCTAGACTCCCGTATCTTTCTTTTGACATCGGTCTCACCATTTTTGAGTAAGGGAAACAACCGGTATAAATTCTTGAAATCTAGTTCTTATTCCTTGTACCATCCAGTAGATTTTACAAACCTACGACTTTTAGGTGGCAAAGGCCGACTTAAATCTTTGATTCTCAAGCCTATCTTTCTACTGAATATTCACTGACATGTTGGGAACTTACTTGTTCAGTTTTAGAATTTTTGGTGAAGCCTAAAGTGGTTTTTCTGATTTATGTTCTAAATCTGCCAAACTTGAACTCTTTTTGTGCACTGAACTTTAGACAGTCATATCTTCTAAACCATGAATGTTCTTGGAGTAAATCCAACTGTAGAGTGTTATGATCTCTCCCTAGTTTCCAGATTGACCCTTGGGGTTCCCAGTGGAGTTTTGTAAAGGGAGATATGAATTTTTAAAGAAAGCCCACTGACTTGGTTGTAATCTGGAAATCTGAAATTTTCAGATTTTTGCTTGTTAAATACCCATCTTTGAGAGGGCATATCTTGCTCGTTTGAATTTTTTTTCATTCGATTCAAATTGGAGAATGATCCTTGAAATGTCTAGTTTCCAGAATTTCTTTTGGAGCCTCATTTGGAGATCCGAGGCAGATTTGATGTCTGTTGCAAAACAACCTCTTAAGAGCTCAAGTTGTTGAATTATTTTCTATGTATCAAAGTTCATTTTAAAGGATGTTTCATGAAAGATTTAGTATATGTGCGTAACGAGTTTGGGACTATTTATTTTAAATGAGGTCCGTTCTTTTATTTAAATTATGATGGACTTTTAATGAATATTTTTGGGATTAAACTCTTATTTCTTGATTTATATAAATTATTTTTTTAAGGACTTATAAATATGAATTTCGTAGGCCTACTGACCTACTGTGATCGACGGTTTGTCGATGTCTAATAGCTTTGAAAATTTTATAGCAAGTCCCTACATGAGTCTTGAGTACCCTGGTAAAATTTCAAGCCATTACAACTTCGTTTGATACTTCTTTAAAATGCAAAACCTAAACTGCACATTACTACCGAGAATTTCAGAGAACAGAGGAAAGAGTCATTCATTTCAGTAGCTTCCTGTGTGATCTAGATTTCCAAATTTTTATGGTATTAACCTTATTGTGTTAGCTAGATATCCACCAAAGTTGAGCCCAGTTTGACAACGTTTACTATTTTTCAAAAATCCAAGTTTTCGATTGTTCAAAACTGCCGAACATGGTAGATCGTGGTAAAAACGTCATATCTCTCAAACCACTTGGAGTTTTCGACTCTACTTTTTTTTATATGAAACTAGACTCGAAGATCTTTCTTTTGGTATGAGTCTAGAGTCCAGGAGATGTCGGAGTCAGAACAGATTAAATTTTGAAGTTGAGTCAGTGTAAAAACAGAGCATGTTTTGATGATGTTTGATTGTGATTCTTATGTGCCTTATGTGTTTGTGTTGCCTATGTGTTTGAATGAGATTAGACGAGGTATGATTGATTTTTGACTGTCTTTAATGTAATGAATTATGGATGCTAGAACCCTAAAACATTAAAAGATACCCTAGGCACGTAGAATTAGACTTTGTCTTATGACAATTTCTTCACGAACTTATCGACTCTTCATCAATGAAGGTCCGGGCGACAGAAAGTGAAGCCGAAGAAGAAACGACTCCACGCCAGCTTTAAGAACAATTGAGGTGGGCATTACTTTTACTATACGTATATAGAGATCCCCTGCGTGTCGTAGGCCTCTTATACGAATATATGCATGAGATGATTTTAACTGTTAATTTCAGTTTATTATTATGCCCAAATGATAAATGACTCTTATGAAATGAAAATGAAATGTTCATGAAATGAAATGAAATGTTTATGAAATGATTGACTGCCAAAAATGTTATGTTTTTATATGTATCCTATCTGTGTTGGTTCGCCAACTTTAAAGGAAATCCAATTGGGATCCTATGCTAGACAAAGGTCGCTAGCTAGGGTTAACGTGTACACTCATGGAGACCGCGAGTCGCTTGCGACCGGTCTTGGCGTCCGTGGTAAGGAGGCCTCCTTCCCGGCGCGTGACAGAAAGGACAGATATGGATCATATAGACTGAAAATGGGATGCGCATCCACCTTTATGAAAATGAATGAAATGTTTTAGTAAGCGCAGGTCATTCAAGAAAACCCCTGTGTGTTACTGTTGGCAGTTCAATTTATATATGTATGCATGTTGTATTTTCGGCTTATGTCACTGAGTATTTTTATACTCAGCCCTGCATGTATTTCTAAATGTGCAGGTTGAGCAGGCGATGGAATGGATCGGTGTTGAGCGGATTTCCCTTTTGATGTTTATGTAATGAAACCTTGAGTATGCATCTCCATATGCATAACTCACACGTTTTTCCGCTGCAAACACTCTGACTTATTTATCATTTCTACTTGAACTTATTACTACTTCATTTTAATTAACTTTCAGTTGGGGTCTAGTCGTTATGGCAGACTCGTTTGTGAATTACCCAAGTGGTTATATATATATATACCACTAGTTTGTTATTAATGTTGGTTACTTAGTAAATCCCCTTTAATTTCCGTTTCTTATTGTTCATCCCAAGTCATAACCCCGGTTAACCCGTCATTGGGATAGTGGGCTGTGACATTACCAACGTGGGATTTGGTACTTTATAAGCTTGGAGCGATTAATCAATTTTGAAGTTTATTCTTTTTTTCGAAATACAGCTTGTAGAGCTTTGGAGCGCTTCACCAGCTTGGGGGTTTATTTTCCCCTTGTTCTATTGAAATTTGGAGCTTGATAATTTGAAATAGGTGGATATCTTCCAGCTTGGATTTTTTTTTTATTTTTTTTAGACGGCCCCAGCTTGAAATTTTGAAATGGAGCAAATTTTCAATGCTCCAGCTTGGCTTATTGCTGACATAACTATTTGCTCCAGCCTGTAGTTATTGTCGATACGAATTATCAGTTCGGCGAATAATCACGGTGGAAATTGCAGCTTGGATATTTGAGCTTGGCCAACTGAAAATAGGCGAATATCTCGAAATATTTGCGTTACTCTGGTCTGGCTCATCTTTTTTTTTTTTTTTTTGAAACACTTAACCACTCCAGCCTGGTTCGAAAATTGAAGAAGAGGATTAAAGTGAACATATATGGTGTATCCAGCCTGGTCTCGAAAAATGAGAAATGAGCATATAAATGCATGAGCCACGATGACTCTTTTTGGCCCAAGCTGAATTTGTCCGACTGCGTAAAATTGGCGTTGTTACCAGCGTTGATTATTAAAATAGGGATACAGCCTGTAAGCTCTCTCAGAATCAAGCTGGTATATACACTTTTAAACAACTTGACTCCCCAGCACCGAAATTAATAACATCGCTGAAATGTTATTTGAAAGTTGATATACTTTGTCTTAAATTCTAGGTGGTTTGTTTTGGGGTCCAGCCTGTATAATTTGACATCATAGCCTCTTGGGAAAAGGAAAAGGCAGATCCCATTTCTCTCTCCTCTCTGGTTCGGCGGAAAGCAAGAAAAAATAGGAGATATCCATCTCTTCCCATCTTAATCCCTCCATCTACAAATGATGGCGGATCCTCTTGGGTTTGCAGGTGTGGCTTCATGGTTGCGGCAGTTGGGTGAAGACCGGCCAGGAGGCGGCGCCCGTCGTCGGATTATTCGAGGGAGGAGAAGTAGGGTGGCCGGATCTGTGGTTTTGTTTGAGAGATCTGAACAGGGGAGAGGAGAGGATGAGCGAAGGCCTGGGCCGACGACGGCGGTAATTTGTGACAGAAAGGGAGTCGAGTGAGGGGAGTGAAATTTGAGCTTTGGCCTTGCTGAGATTCGAGCAGCGGCGGATCTCGGAAGGCTGATACGCCGGCTCCCAACAGTGGTGGAGGTGGCGAACTCGGACGGCGAAGATGGATTAGGGGCTGTGGTTGTCAAGTGGTGGTCGGAGACGAGGCCTCTTGCAGGATAATCGGAGGAGAAGAAGTTTGTTTGTTTGTTTCAAAGTTGGGGATCTGAGGTTTGGAGTTGGCGCCGCCGCTTGATTGACGGCGGTGGTGACTGATATCGAATGGGAGACGACAGAGAGGGTGAGATACTCCGGCGATTTTGCCAAAGGTCGAAACTGGAAGGGGCGGCTCCCTCTTTCATTTCGGGTGTTATCCCAACTCGATGTGGCTCGATTTCCTATTTTATTTTTTGGGCGGTGGTTCCTCTGGTTGTTGCCAAGAACGGACGGTGGCGGTGGAATCCTGGAGGTTCGGTGGATAGGGAGTATGTTGTATAACTGAGCATTTGATTTGAGGCGCGCGCGGCGACGACGCAATGTCGCCGACGACCATCTGTGGATGTTTACTTGAGGGAGATTTGCTGGCTTGATGGAGTTGAGCAGCCGTCTGGTTTGAATCTGTGGTTGCTGGTTTGAGGGTCTGATGGGTTTCGAGAGTTGGTGGCCGGAGAAGCGAGGCGTACAGCGGTTGCGTGGCAGATTTCCGAGGTGGGAGAGGCGAATTGAAGAGTTGAGATTTGATTTGCCTTTTGACATGTTCATCAAATGAATAGAATTATTGAGAGATAAACATTGAATTCTTGTCCAGAATTTGTATAGCTAGCATTGATGGCTGATTTTGCCAGTTACTCGTATGTATATGATAAATGAGTATGCTTGAATTTTCTGACTTGTATTTGCGTGTGTTAGTTTTCGATGTGAGCTAGTGATACAGTTCTTTGAGATAAAATCATGTTACTTGCGTTTATTATTCTTGTAATTTCATATCGAAAATTGGTAAGTATCTCTCTTGGCAAGTTGACAAACTTAGTACGCTTAATTCGTTGCGAGGTTTGTCTGCTATTGGTTGTGTTGGCAGGATCTTTCTTGAGTCGTGATGCTTTACTTTTTATTTTTTCATCCTGCATTTCTTTAGTTGTTACATAGCAATTTGTTTGTTTAGGTGTTTTCCGAACATGTCTGCATTTTTTGTGTCGAGTGGGTTGAGTAGCAAAAATTATAGATCGTCGAATGACGGCACAAGCTGTGTAGATGGGGTGTTAAGAAACATTTCTCAGGCCCGGCGTGGTATGGTTGTGTTTGATTATGGGATTGGTGAAAATCGTTCTGGACCGCTTGAAGGTAGTATTCTCGCGTACAAGCTAGGAGATAGGAGCCCGAAATTTGTTATCACATTTGACAAGTTGAATGAACTCCGTGCTGCTTATGCTATTTCTCTTTGTGCCAATCTGGCTACTCCATCCGATTTGGAAAGGCCCGATTGATTATATCCAGGATGAACGGTCATGTATGAGTGTTTTCTCCAGATGGGTGCCGGTTTTCCTCTTCCTCGACCAGTGTTTAAGGCTTGTACTTATTATCGCATTGCTCTGGATCAATTAATTTCGAACGTGTGGCGCGTTTTCATGGCCATTCAGATTTTTGTCAAGAAGGGGTGCGGTGGTTGCAACCTGGAGATCTTGGGCTCTAGTGTCGCACTGTGTGGTGGTCGATGGAGAGGCGAGGCGTGCGGCAGCGGTGTGGCATTGTCGGCGGCCGTTGTTAATTAATAAAGTGAGGGAGACAAGCTGGGTCGAGTCCGACAGCTTTTTGCCGAAAATTTTGGAGGCATTGGCGGCATAAGTGTTAACCCCATAGTTGTTGTTGGATTGAATTGATATAGTCTAATGAAGCTGTAAGTGGTTCGAAATTCCGACTCTTGTTCGGGTGATTTCAGTCCAATCCGGCGATGCTACCGCATCTCACACGGTGCTGCTAAGGTTGACGTCGTTTATTCGGGGTCGTGGGACGTAAGTCTATTTGGAATGAAATGACAACCCATATATGTAAGCCAAGTTGAATTCGTTTGCCAACATGGATTTTTGTGTTTTATCAGCTTGGTATTTTTCAAAGAAATAATACAGCTTGTAGTTGTTTGCCAACATGGATCGTGGTATTTTACCAGCTTGGAGTTGTTCCAAAGAAAAATAACAGGTTGTAGGAATTTTATTTCCACAAGTTGAGATTTTCTCCCATTCCCTTTCCATTTTTTTTTTTTTTTGGCATTGTGCTTAGCACATATATGCATATATATATGAATTGGCTTGCCAGCCTGGAGATGATCGCGAAGGTAGATAGCGTGAACCAATTTAGAATTAAACATCAGCTTGTAAATATGTGAGCCACACTGGACCCGTTTGTCAACATGGGAAAGTGTCGGCTTATAAATAAGTAAGTCAGGCTGGACCTGTCTGTCAGCTTGGGATCAAAGTATCAGCTTATACATAAGTGAGTCAGGCTGGACCTGTTTGCCAATATGGAATTTGATGATTTTCCAACTTGGAACTATTCAAAGAAAGAGTATAGCATGTAGCCATTTGCCAATATGAATAGTGGTGTTTTACCAGCTTGGAGTTATTCAAATAAGAAATACAACTTTTATCTGTTTTCACAAGTTGGGATCTCACAAGTTGGTGCCACCGATATATAGTATTATTTGTAGATGTGTGAACCAAGAATTAAATACTAGCCTGTAGTTAAGTGAGTTGAGCTGAGCCTATTTAACTGTACGAAATTTGCGCCGTATACCAACGTGGAATTGTCGAAATAGGGACACCAACTTGTTCCACTTTTGTGTCTGTTGTACAGTATGCAGAAAACTGTCTTTCTTAAGAAAAGAACTCTTGCGATGGTGGCAAAGCTTAATGAGTTGAGGGCTGAACGAGCAAGTTGGCAAGACAAGATGGTAGCCATCAAGAAGGCGCGTGATGAAGCCAATAAGATTGTCAAGAAATTGGAGTCAGCCAAGTTGTAAGACACTCGTCGGCTGGAGCGAGCTGCAGCGGACTGCAAGGATCTCAAAGATAAGGTTGTTGTAGTGAAACAACAAATCCTTTATGCAAGCTGTGAGACGGAGATTCGAGTTCAGGGTGAGATGGCCTTGGCGTATCTCGAGAATCAGCCTCGTAGGACTTGGGATGTCCATCAATATATAGATGAATTTAATGGGTGGAAGGCTGGCAAAGAGGAGCAGGAGATGCAGCTTGCTAGAAACTTTACCGAGATGACCACTGGAGATGACCATCCTTAGGCGGGGGAGTGACTCCTTGATGCGGGGAAGAGACACCTTGTAATTTTTCTTGTATTGCCTGTTTGAGACTTGACTACTTGACTGACTGCTCGTATTGGTATGCCTCCAGCTTGAACTTTAGACTATTGGGTCGGTTCAAGCTGTCTCTCTTATTATGATTTTTTTATTTGTAAACTCTTGGGGAGTCAACATTGCTAACTATTTGTGAGATTTGGCTTATTCTATGAATCGATGTGGTTTCCTTATATCTTGTCTCACCATATTTGCATACGAATTTGTTGAAAGCATCTGTGTTCATACGTTTGAATATCTCATTCGATGAAGTAAAAAGCCTTATTCAAATCACGGCTTCAGTATCGTGTGGATTGATGCAACATATTGCAGATTGTATGTTTGAAAAAGCAACAATATGTCGAAGAGATGACTAGGCATAACTTATCCTCATATCTTTATTTCGTTGCGTCAGCCTGGACCCGATGTTGGAGAATTTATTGGATTTGAGCAAGGCCAGGCTGGATTTTGATTTTATTTGGTTATCCAAGTTGGAATCGGCTGACGTTAGCCAACTTGTGATTTTGACTTGGGTGAATTGTGTCCCATCTTGGTGTGTTAGCTGATTTAATGCTTTCATGCAGCATGCCGGCTTGGGATTATTTTTTGAAGCAAAATATGGAATCGTAGAGTTGTTGGCTCTAAATTGTCCAAGTCAGGTATTTGAAATTGAAGCAAGTTGGAATTCATTATATTTAGGTCGTACTGACTTCGACCAACTGTGGTTAGTACCATGTGGACATTTGAACAAGTGGCTAAATCTAGCTTTAAAAAAGATAAATATTCCAAGCTGGGTGGTTCGTTCAACTGGATGACTAGAGACCAATGGTCTTGAATTTCATGTTGTGATGATGTTTCTTTCCTTAATGATACAGGTTGATCTTGTCCGTGTAGAGGAGTCATCATTGGCAACTTGTATCTCGCAAGGTGCTAACGTCATGGGACAGGCTGAGACACGTCGATTTGAGGTTGGTGGCTGTACTCCGGAGAGTTTCCTACCTTTTGACGGGATCAAGAGTGATGTAGTTTCGTCTTGGTGGCGATCCGGGCGGCTAGGTCAGCCTGAGTAGCCACGTGGGGTGCGTCAAGAATTTCAGATCCATCACGATCGTCAGACATGATTGATGCTCGTAGAGATCTACGGAAAGTTCGTTGATTCGCTTGATTGCTAGGGCCCCACGGTGGGCGCCAAATTGTAGAGGCTAAAATCTACAATTGAAGTTGACGTCTGCACGTCCGGATAGATTGGGCACTAGCAACCTGTCAACACAAGAAAACGTAAGAACCCTAGGTTGAGCACCGGGAGGGGGTGTCGACCGTAGAGCCTTCGACGCTCAAGTCAGTAACGGAATAGTAAAATAGAATGATAAACGAATTGAAATAAGAGAGAAAAGCAGGCTGGAATGAGTGGTTATTCCAGGCTGTAGGCGGCGTCGGAGGGTGGAAACGGTGACAGTGAGTTGTGATAATGGAATATTGGAGGCGGCGATAGTCCAAGCTGGCTATTTCCGGTTTGGAAGAGAAATCAGCCTGGCGGCAAAGTAGAGAGAGAGAGTTCAAGAAGTCGATAGCAAGTAGGATTTTTCGTGTGTTTGATGACCTAGTCGGGCTGTTTATATAGTGGACATCTAGCCGCTAGGGTTTCTACAGTTTGGCCTCGTCAAGGCCCTTATCTATCGGGTTGTTGCGATTTGGACGGGATCATGAAGATCCCCCTCTGACTGCGTCAGCTTGGTGGAAGACGTCTTTTTAGGGTTTGACGGCTGGGAGGCGTTTTCTAGGGTTTTGACGGCTAGGTCTTATAACCTCGTCAATCCAGGTCGGCTATAACCCGTGGGCCGCATGCGATATATCCAGCTTGGTTGTGGATTTAAGTCGATCTATAGCTTTCCGGGCTAAACGGACCAGTCCGTTTGACTAGTTGGGCTTTTTAGGATTGTGCCAATCTGGCAAACTAGCTTGGTGGGCTTAGGCCGAATGCAGCCCGTCTGTTTAGACAATTTGGACCTAAAGTGGATAGTCAACCTGGGTCGGTCCAGGTTGATCCTGTGATGAGTATAATTTCACTTATTGGGCTAGACGACAAGTTTTCTTAAGTAATTGGGCCAACCTGTTAATGATCCAAGTTGGTCCGAGGTCTGTCGGGCTGGACTGGTCGGGTTTGTTCGGCTCATTAGTCCAACTTGGAATGTTAATTGGGCTTGAGCCAAGTTGACGAATTTTGCCCACTACAATTTATTAGCGTAAATACTACTCCCCCGTTTCATTATTGTTGCCCTATTTCTTTTGGGCACGTGTATTTAGGAGAATAATATTATAATGTAAAGGTGTGTGGGGCCACATTGTTTGTAGTGTAAAATTATTACCAAAAATAGAAACAGACCAATATTAATGGGACACCCCAAAAAGAAAAACAAAACAACAATAATGGGACGGAGGGAGTATCATTTATATACTTCCTCCGTCTACAAAAGAACTTCTTACTTTTATTTTTTGGGACGTTTACAAAAGAACTTTCTAGCTATTTTGAGACTATACATCACCACTTAATAATACCCCATTTATCCTTCCCTTTTCACCAACCCAATAAATTACCGACACTTTTTCACCATTCCCACACTCAACAACATTTTATTAAAACTCGTGTCATTCTCTCTTAAAAAATTATTTCGTGGACGGAATGAGTACTATTTTTTATGTAAATGATACTATTCACTTTAATAAATAATACTCATTCCGTCCCATAAGCGCCAATTAAAGTGGAGCTTACAAAAATGTGCCTCTTTGTACAAATACCCTATCCCACCCGAATAAACAATCCTAATAGATTGTATAGGTGAAAGAGGAGAAAATAATATTTTATTAAATTTTTTTGTCTAACTTAGGTTAATCTAGGAGCCATGTTATTTTCATTTTTGTATTTTTTATTTGGGTTAAGTACCAGATTCCCCCCTATCGATGACGTCCCTATCGCGTTTAGCCCCCTACCGTCAGGGGGGAGAGCTGTCCACTACCTCAACGTGGCTTTATCGTACCAATTTCCCCCCGCCTTTTAACGGACGTTAACGTCGTTAGAAAAAACATTTTTTTCTCCAGCTCTCTCTCTCTGCTGCCGCTGCCTTCTCTCTGCTGCCGTCGTCTCGACAGCGGTGCCGTCGATGCGGCTGCCTCCGTCCCCAATCCCTTCTCTTTCCTCTTACTTGGAACAGTCTCTGCGTCTTCCTCTCGCCGTCCCCAACCCCTTTTCTTTCCCCTTATTTTCCGGCGACCTCTGCGCCACACACGATGCCGCCTTCGTCCACCCTCTTCCCTGAGTCAGACGGCGGCAACAAGGCCACCGGCCCACCGCCGATGCATCTCCCTCTCCTGTGCTCAATTTCGGCAGACAGGACCACTATTGCTGCCCTAAATTTTCCGGCGAGTAGAGGTCGCCGGCAAACAAAGGGGAAGAGAAGGGGTTGGGGACGACGAGAGGAAGACGCAGGGACTGTTCCAAGCAAGAGGAAAGAGAAGGGGTTGGGGACGGAGGCAGCCGCACTGACGGCGCCGTCGGAGAGAAGACGGCGGGCGGCGGCAGCAGAGAGAGAGATGGAGAAAAATGTTTTTTCTAACGGCGTTAACGTCCGTTAAAAGGCGGGGAAAATTGGTGCGATAAAGCTACGTTGAGGTAGTGGGCAGCTCTCCCCCCTGACGGTAGGGGGCTAAACACGATAGGGACGCCATCGATAGGGGGGAATCTGGTACTTAACCCTTTTTATTTTTTTGGATTAAGGTGCAGATACACCCCTAGAGCGTTGACCCCCCATTGTCAATCTTGGCACAAAAACCACCTCCCACATAGTCCAGAATAAGGGTGTATTTAAACCTATTGCATAGACGGCTGTGTGACATCGTTTTCCTAAATTTTTTTTATTAGTTATTTATTTATTTTGTGGTCATCTTCTCCGGCTGGATTCCTTTAATTTTCCAGCGACATTCATTGTACAACCGCTCTGGTCTCGCTCAGTCTCCACTGGCAGGTCGCTGTGACGACCCCGCACAACCTCGGTGTCCTCGATGTGTCGTACCCTCCGTCGGCGGTGGTGTTCCGGCAGGACCTCAATCAGAAGCTGGCGTGCATCTTGGACTTCCACTGCAAAGTGGGGTCCCCCTTCCTTATCAATGTGTATCCCTACTTCGCGTACAAGGCAAATCCGAAGCAGATACCTCTCGATTTCGTGTTGTTCGAGGGATCCAGAATCGTGGACTCCGGGTCGGTTCTCCACTACTTGCCATACACGCAGACTCACCATACATGTGAGCAAGAACTGCAAAGCTGACAGCTTCATTGAGTTCGATAAAGCGGAGAAAATCTCGTCTCTTCGAACATTCGGCACATTTGAATCAGCTGACGAGCAGAAATCAGAGATAGACCTCACAGAATTCAGCCATTTGAGGATCTTGAACTTTGATGGTGTCACTTTCAAAGCTCAAAGGTTTCCAAAAGGGGTGGATAAATTAGTGCTTCTTAGATACCTGAGTTTTTGGGGATGCTGGCTGCAGGAATTGCCATCTTCGTGAGGGTGATGAGTTTCATGAGTGGTGTGGTGGGTATTTGTCAGGTGGTTTGATCATATTTGTTAGTGGAGAAATCCTTTCACGACGTTTCTGATTTACATGCTAGTTGTGATACTCATGCTCTACCCTGAGCTCATCTTCCCGACTTTCTTCCTCTACTTGTTTTTCATCGGCGTTTGGAGCTATCGGTGGAAACCGAGGCACTCGCCGCACATGGACGTGAGCCTCTCAGGGGCGGACGCCGTGGGGCAGGATGAGCTGGACCAGGAGTTCGACACGCTCCTAACGTCCAAGGCGTCGGATGTGGTGAGGATGAGGTACGACCGACTGAGGAAAAATGAATGTCGCCGAAAAATTGACGGAATCCAGCCGGAGAAGATGGCCACAAAATAAATAAATAAAATAAAAAATTAAGAAAACGACATCAAACAGCCGTCTATGCAATGAGTTTAAATGCACCCTTATTCCGAACTATAAGGAAGATTTTGCGCTAAAATTGATAATGAGGAAATCAACACTTTAGGATTGTCCACTTTAGAGATGTATCCGTAATTTAAGCCTTTTTTATGTCGATAAAGCCTTGAAACTTGTAACGTGAGACAAAGACCATACCCTTCACGGTTTCACCTAAGTCACGAAACAAAAGCCAAACTGCACCGCCTCCCACGGTCCCACCGAATCAAAACAAACACGTGTTTTTAGTTATCAGAAAATATAAGTAAGATAATAGTCATCCACCTATTAACGTAATAATGCTGGAATCATAATTAGGTCTCTTTAGAAAGAAAGCCGGCAACCACAGCTGTCCACTATAAGGGCCCCGCATTTAAAAAATGCCATTCCACCACAAGTTCCTCATGCTCCTTTTATTGTTATACTCCTAATCTTTATCAACAATATATAAAGATCATCATCTTCCCCATTCAATCCCAACACAACAAATACTTTTCTTTCCTTCAATTGGTCAACGAGCTTCCATATAATATCTCTCTCCGATCGGAGCAAAGATGGTTTCGCCGGAAAAAGTTGATTCCGGCAAGTTTCACGGCGGCAGGTCCAACTTCTCGCAAACGTGCACCCTTCTCAGCCAGTACTTGAAGGAGAGGGGCAACTTCGGTGGCCTCACCCTTAACCTGAACCCTAATTTTCCTGAAACCCCCAAAGGTAAATTCTATTTCTAATTTTGCTAGATTTGCTCGCTCTCTCTCTTACCATATATTATAATCCTTTATTATT
The DNA here is from genome assembly GCF_028751815.1 of Salvia miltiorrhiza. Lineage (NCBI taxonomy): Eukaryota > Viridiplantae > Streptophyta > Magnoliopsida > Lamiales > Lamiaceae > Salvia > Salvia miltiorrhiza. Next base: position 37,185,015 of record NC_080390.1, on the reverse strand, counting down.
TGGGGAAATAGGGACTGTGAATCTATTGCCAAAGATTGAGCAACCGGATCAGAATCCGAGTGAGCCGAAACCAGAAAAGGAAATTGGGCAGATGACGATATTTTACGCGGGCCAGGTGATAGTGCTCGACGACATTCCGGCGGACAAGGCCAAGGAGATCATCAATTTAGCCACCAGCTATCCCTCCGCAGCTGCCGTGAAACCCCACGCTCCTCAGCTGCCGCCTCTTGGATCTGGTAAACACTCTCACCACGTTTAATATCAATAGTCATGCGAAGTAGTATTTATTTCGTTAATTTCCTGTCTGCAGATTTACCAATTGCGAGGAAGAATTCACTAGCCCGGTTTTTGGAGAAGAGGAAAGATAGGATCACCGGAACTGCGCCGTACCAAGCTAGCAAACCGGCGGTGAAGGCGGAGCCATGGCTGGAAATGGGCTCTCAATACCCGCTCCAAATTCAGCGCCATTAGTGTTTCAGATCCATCAGAATTTCTTTTTTCTAATTAAATTGTTGTATTGTATTTTATTATTCCAGATCTGACAGATCCCTTACTCAAAAGAAAAGGGGAAACAATGATCAGAAGTTTCCCAAAATTCCCGATCAAAAAAAAAGAAGTTTCCCAAAATCTGATCTTTATGTATGTGTGTGTGTGTGTGTGTGTGTGTGGTGATAGTGTATTTTCATTCATGTGTTTGTCTTTGATGATACGAATTTGTATTTTTCTAGTGGAATTGTGTTACATTTCAGTTTAATCAATAATTAATATGCATATCTTTATCTTTATCTCAGTTTAATCAATAATTAATATGCATATCTTTATCTTTATCTTTATATATATAAAAGACAAAGTAAATGTAATTTAATTCAATTGTAAGGATATAATTGGAATTTGGGGGGAAAAAAATACATGATTCAAAAGAATCAAAACTACCGAAAATTAAAATTCAAAGACAAAAAACTGCCTAACTTTTTTTGAGAATAAAAACTTCCCAACTACTTTTTTTTTTTAGGCGAAAACTGCCCAAGTTTAGTGTTGCTATTGTTGTGAATTAAGTTTACATTTTTAATTCCTTTTTTCTTTCTCACTTTGTTGACAAAACATATTTTTCTTGTTTCATGAAATTATAGTTTGAACAAAATATGTATTATACATCTTGATTGAAAGGTCATGAAATTATCTTTAATTATATATATATATATATATATATATATAATATGTAAAAAATTAAAAATTAAAATGAGAAAGTTGTGATAATTTAAAATTTTAACATATTAAAATTTTATATTTTAAGAAGTGATATTTTCCTTAAAATGAGAAACCATATTTTAACTCATTTAATTTTTTTTTCTTAATTCTAACATTTAAAATTTTCAAATTATATAATTATATTTATTTTATATTAAAAACAAATTATTAATATTCCATTATTCAATTATTATAAAATAATATCATACTATACATTACAATTTATTTTAAGGAGCAACAATTCAATAATCTTATCCAACAAATTGAAAATTAAGTTATTTCTAAAATTATAAATTACAATCCATGTACACGTACTTTCTCAAACTCTCATCCAATTAATTGATTTTATAAATCTTTCTTAAAAGTGTATATAAAAAGGCATGCACACGTACCTTTTTAATACTCTCTTCTAAGTAATTATTCAATCATACTCTACATAAAAATAGAAAATTGAACATTTTTTAAAAATTATGTATGATATAGTAAACTATCTACTAATATATATATATATATATGTGTGTGTGTGCATATATATATATATATATATATATTATTTTTTAAAAATACTTTCAATTATTATGTATTATGGACAGACGTATTTTTAAAAACGACGAGAAGTATATTTTAATTTCTATTTTATTTATTCCTGACACATGATACAAAATTATTGTTTTTGTGTGGTTTCATCTTGGATAAGATATATACATATTAAATTAAATATAATTTAAAGCCTTTTAATTCGCTTTTAATTCGATATATAATGAAATTGAAATAAAGAAGGTTAGCGATTAATTATTATGTAGTTAAATTCTATAAATATATTGAAAATTAAGCATAAGTTACAACACAAAATTTAAAAATTTCAAATTATAATAAATTGTACTTTTCTAAAGTGGGATAAGAATCAATTGTTATAAAAAGAAAGAATTACATAATAAATGACAAATCTAGACACGTTTTGTGAGATTGATCTTATTTTCAAACCTTTTTGAATATATATCCAATCTTTTTAAATTTTCAATCAAGGCTTATTCAATTTTTTCCAACGATAAAAAAGATGGCACAAACAGCACCACCTAGGGGCGGATTTAGGGGGGCTTCAACCCTCTCCCAATATATATAGGGTTAGGTTCCATAAAGAACTGCAAATAAGTAGAGAACGAGAAACATTGAACATATCAGTAATGCAGTTGAATATACCAAAAATTTTATGAACGTTTGAGGCTTTGAGGGTTCGAACCTAGATACGTTCAACACAATTACCGATATGTTCATCAAAAATCTGGATGCAATATTTAATCTTAATTATTGATCGTTCGATCAAGCAAGATCAATGGCTGACATTTGGTATCTATTCTTTGAATATATATGGTCCATTGAACCTTCTCCTATACATACATACATACATACATACATACATACATACATAAATGCTTAATATTTTACATTGATTTGTTAATTTGTGTTATTTTATATGAGAAATCTTATTTGTATAATTATAACAACTCCCTATATAATTAACATATATATATATATATATATATATATATATATATGTGTGTGTGTGTATAGAAACATGTTATATTTTTATACAAATTGTATTGGTTATATTAAAAGATTACATAAATAATAAATTTTGAATCAAATTTTAATTTATTAGTTTATATTAATAATTATAAAGCATATGGATAATTTAAGTGAGTCTAAAATCACAATCGCCGCGCATCGCGCGGGAGGTACACTAGTATATATAAAAAGCAAAGTAAATGTAATTTAATTCAATTAGAAGGATATAATTGGAAATTGAGTAAAAAATTTATAAATCAATTTAGCAAAAAATCGTTGATTTCATTTCCAACAAAACCGCATGTTCCTCTAAAAAAAACCGCATCATTATTTTTTTCTTTCTTAATGATATAACTAACTCTTTTTATAAATCACAAAATTTTGTAAATCAATTGGAAGTGATTATTATTTTTATTTAATTAAAATACAAGTTTTTTTAATCAAATTGTGTTTTTAGGCCCACCATTTTTTTAATAACAAAATTGATTATTATATCTAAATAAACTCAACAAATTTAATATTAGCAATACTAATATAATTGACTGTTTTAAAAAATAATGTTAAATAATTAAACTTTTATTTTTATGATGATCAAAAAGATGACGTGAATACCACAATTGATTAAGATCCAACAGAGAATGAGTATTTAGATGTTGTTTAGTGTGAAATTAAGTAGAAAAACTGATAATAAAGAGTACTATATATTTTAGTTTTGTACCGGGAAATCCCTAAAGCAAAAATTATAAGAATTTAATTTTTATTTGCAAAGGTTTAAAATTGAGGTAGAATATGCAAAATAAGTATAAATTCAATATTTATTTTACAATGGACCATTTTAATGCACCACTGATTTGTTCAGAATTATTTTTATTAAATAAAATATTTTAATTTTTCTAATGCATGTGTTTTAAATCAGAATAATTATTTTGATGTGTATTAAAACAAGTTTCAATATTTTGTGATTATTGATATTAAAAAATCACAAAATCTTGGGTACACCTGGGTGTACCGTACAACCGGGTCGACCCGTATTTATAATAGTATTATTTATATGGGTTGGGTCAGGATATGGATTCAAATCAGGGTATGGGTCAAAATTTTAGTGAAGGTATAACCCGGTTGTACGGTACACCCGGGTGTACCCAAGATCACCTCTTAAAAAACTATCTAGATTTATCTCACTAATTTTTTTGAATCTATATATGTTTGTATTTTCTTATTTGTTATTATTATAAATTTATAAATATTAATTAAAAAATTAAAGAAAGCTATATATTTTTAGTGGACGTTAAATCGAGTAACTGTTGTATACTTTTGGTGGACGAACGTAGTATAGTTTTATATAAATTACATGCTTATATTAGAAAATTGGATCACTTTGCAGAGACTAATTTTGTATCAAATTTTAATTTTATTAATTTAAATTAGTAATAATAAAATATACGCGCATCATACACAAATTTAAACTATAATCACCGCACATCGTGCGGGAGGTACACTAGTAAAGATTAAACACCAAATGCGAATTCATCAAATTGGCTAGTCAATTGTGGCTACAGTTATAAATGCAAGTGGGATTCAATCAAATCATGTCCAATTATTCATGATAATGGGATTCATTCTTATTGTATCATCAAATCTTTCTTATCATCTGATAAGATATTATTGATAAAATTATTCAATTTAATTAAATATTTAATTTAGCTTATGATAAATAATTTAGTGTTAAATCTGCACATTACTTAACTAATTGATTGTTTTTTATGACTCAGTCAATTAAACCAAATGTCCTCATTAATAATTCAACTTAATTAAATATTTGATTTGTATAATTAAGCTCGTGCTAAATAACTTAACCTTTACTTATTTAATTGAGTGATATTTTATGACCCAATGAATTAAATCAAATGTGCCCTTATTGTACTATTATCCACGACTAGGTTTCACGGAATTGAGGATGTTAGCAAGCAAAGGCTCCCAAGTCCCAACTAGGTGGCCCATCCGAAGTTGAAAAATGGATTTGATAATTGGAACATATTTTTAAATTGTAGTATTTTATAGTTCGAATTTTAAAATAATTTCTAAAAATGGTCTAAAGTTTAAAAATTACAAAAAGAAAAGTTTAAAAAATACGAAAATTCAACTAAACTTTGAAGTCATTCGTAAAAATGGCTTGAATTTTGGATAATTTGTAAAAAATAGCCTATATGTATATATATAAACAACCTAAATTTTAAAGTTATTCTCGAGTTTAAAAAAATCTAAAGAAATGGCCCGAACTTCCATAAATATAAAAGATAGCTTGAATTATGACATCGTGGAAGACCCAAAGTTAATATGAGAATTACGTGAAAATTTTTAATTTACTTGGTGCATTTCCAACAAAATATAATTTTTTTATTTTTCTATGAACCCTACCATCGCACAAATAATTTTATTTTCTCTCGCAAAAAGTTAATATTGTCATACTTGTGAGAATCCAATGAATAATTTATGAATTACTAGTTGATATTCATTGTTAGTGAATGCTTTCAATACAAATTTTCCTTCTCTATTTGTGCGAGATTAGGAATTTATATGTCCGAAGTTTAAAAAATTTGTGTTGTCAATAAACTTTGCGATTCTTATATTTTGTTAAAAATATTCCAAGTGAATTTAGAATTTTCACGTAAACTTCGGGCCTTCCGCAATGTCATAGTTTGAGTTTGAGTGTAAGTTCATGTCATTTTTATAACTTTTATGAAAGTTCAGGTTCTTTTTTGTATTTTTAAAATTTGTACCATTTTTATAAATGGCTTCAAAGTTTACGCTAATTTTTTATATTTTTTTAAAAGGGTTAAGTATCAAAATACTTAACCGTTTTTAAGGAGCCAGACGTGAAAAGGGTGTCAATGTTAGATGTGGATTTAATACTTAACCCTTTTTAAAATTCATGTCATTTTTACAAATTAAGACTCCAAAGTTTAGGTATTTTTATAAGGGTTAATTGCATATAATATCACGAACTTTGCTTGAATCCATTTTCCCCACGATTTTTAAAAATTTTATTTTTTGTCAAATACTTTGACATTTGTTCAATTTCCCCACGATTTTTTTAACCCTCAAGTCGGAATCGACGTGGCGTTGATGTGGCTCGTCGGCACACGTCATTTCGATAAATTAAACGATGTGTTTCGGTTTAAACATTAAAACCCTCGTTTCAGCAATCAGTACCACCAATGGGCAGCACCAGCGCCAACAATCGGTGCAAATCGGCGCACTGGTTTGGAAGACTGAAAACACGAAGCAATCGGTGCCAGCGATCAGCGAGCAATCAGCACCACTTGTTTGGAAGACCTCGACACGAAGACTTGCACACTGGTCTGCAGAGGAACCATTCGACAGAGGTGGTGGAAAGGAAAACAATCGTTTTTTTTTTCTAGCGCCAAAAGCAATCTTTGATTTCCTTTTGTCTGATAAAAATGAGAAATTAAAAGAAATTAGGACTATTTATTATGATTTAATATTATATGTGTAATTTAAAATTCATATATATTCCACGTCAGTGTTATGTGTAAAATTAAATCCACGTCACTGCTATGTCATGTTTCCGGTCATCGGTAAAAAAAATCGTGGGAAAATTGAACAAATGCCAAAATATTTGATAAAAAATGGAACTTTTAAAGATCGTGGAGAAAATGAATTTCGGACAAAGTTCGTGATATTATATGCAATTAACCTTTTCTATAAATAACTCTAAAGTTCATATTTTTTTGTAATTTCTAGAGTTCGAATTGTTTTTACAAATGATTTCAAAATCCAAATTATAAACTTTTATATTTTTAAAATTCAAATTATTTTTGTATAAATAACTCCAAAATTTGGACTATAAATTATAATAACCCTTTCAACTATACGAGGGGCACAAATAAAGAAATAGTGACTTGCAGTTTACACAAATTAGTGGATGCTCATTCGTCTGTTTCGAGCTGGACTATATAAAAAACCTAATGATTTGGTACCTGTAAATACTTCATCCGTCTATCAATTCGCGCCCTAAAGGGAAGGACACGAATTTTATGAAAAAATATATTGTTTATTTATTGAGTGGAGAAAGGGACACGGTTTTTAAAAAATAATAATTTATTTAATTAAGAAAATCATTACTAAAAATGGGTATACCACAAATTGATGGACGGATGTGGTACTAAATAGTATAGTTCGGAATAAAACATTTTAATGGACCGTAGTAAAATGAGGGAAGAGTCTAACCTACACCCAACGCACTACACATCGCCGCTACGATTATAACACGTGTCACACCATTTAAACCCATGGAAATTCAATTTTTTGATAACCAGACCGTTATTTGGTTTATAATACCACCGCTTCAAAGAATCATTTTCTGAGAATGGTTTTGAGTTTTGACTTGAAATTAGTGCATGAGTAAATTATTGCCACGTGTCCACTAACCTATATTTATGGAAATTTGAGTGCACGTCTCCATTAATACCAAACTAAAATATTTATGTAAATTAATATATATATATATATATATATATATATATACATACGAGTATATCTATAATAATTATTCTCGTATATTTCTAATAATTTATACTTATATCAAATTTAGCATATATTTTAATTATTAACTAATCCTATTTATTATGAAATTTTATTATACGTATAATATCTTGAATAACTAGTTTGTTTTTTAAGCAATTCATGAAAATTTAAATTTAAGTAGTTATAGAGAAATTTCATCAATGCAATAAAATTTGAATGAAATATTGAAATGGTATGAATGATTTCGAAGTTAATGGTACTCAATTAATTTAGCTTTATATCTTAATTTGCAATGAAATTATTTCAACAAGATGACAAGAAAACAAAATTTCTTGATAAAAAAAAATATAGATATTCCCACAAAGTAGGACCGGTGCTATAATAACTTATTTATATTTCAATAGTAGATATATATGCATGTGATAGAAAAACCAAGTATACATTAAAATTAAGGATTTGCTCAATTCAAATTGAAAATTTCATGTAAATAGAAATTGGGGATTTCAATTCAATTATAATATTTATAAATATAATAAAAAAATAATTGTAACTGAATATATTTAAGCTGGATACTGAAAATAAAAATAGAAAAAGTAAAATTAGTGATAATAAAAAATAATACTCCCTCCGCCCCATTGATAATGACTCATTATTTTTGCGCACGGTTGTTAAGAAGAACAATGATTTAAGGATAAAAGTGATACAAAGTGGTGGAGCCCAATTGATTTCCCACTAATCATACTTGCATTTGAGAATCTTCAATCGATTTTTCACTAATCATACTTGAATTTGAGAATCTCCAATTGATTTCAAATTGGAAACTCCATTTTTAATATAGTATAGATTCCTGATTATGTATTGCAACTGTGTGGATGAATTTTGTAATATTCCTTTCATTCTCGAATTTTACCGCGCGTGGAGTTTAATAATTGGAAGTTTAATTTTTTCTTTTGGTCCATAAAAATTGAAGTAATCGAAAACTGGATTCTTAAAAAAATGATATCATCGAAATGCATTACTAATTTTGAGAATTCAAGTTAGATTACTGAAAATCGAATTGGGGATTTGAGAATTCAAGTTAGATTAGTGAAAATCGAATTGGGGATTTGAGAATTCAAGTTAGATCAGTGAAAATCCAATCGACAATTTGAGAATTCAAGTTAGATTAGTGAAAATCTAATAGAGAACTTGAGAATTCAAGTTAGATTAGTGAAAATCCAACCGACAATTTGAGAATTCAAGTTAGATTAATGTAAATCCAATCGACAATTTGAGGATTCAAGTTAGATAAGTGAAAATTCAACCGAGGATTTGAGAATTCAAGTTAGATTAGTGAAAATCCAATTGGGGATTTGAGAATTCAAGTTAGATAAGTCAAAATATAACCGAGAACTTGAGAATTCAAGTTAGATTAGTGAAAATCTAATTGGGGATTTGAGAATTCAAGTTAAATTAGTGAAAATCGAATCAATGATTTGAGAATTGAAGTTAGATAAGTGAAAATTGAATCGACGATTTGAGCATTCAAGTTAGATGAGTGAAAATACAATTGGTAATTTGAGAATTCAAGTTAGATAAGTCAAAATCTAATCAAGAACTTCAGAATTCAAGTTAGATTCGTGAAAATCTAATTGAGGATTTGAGAATTCAAGTTAGATTAGTGAAAATCCAATCGACGATTTGAGAATTCAAGTTACATTCATGAAAATCTAATCGAGAACTTGAGAATTCAAGTTAGATTAGTGAAAATCTAATTGGGATTTGAGCATTCAAGTTAAATAAGTGAAAACCCAATTGGGGAATTGAGAATTCAAGTTAGATTAGTGAATACTGTCGGAAAAATTGAAAATACCGTCGGGAAAAGGAGTATACCGCCGAAAAAAATTGAGAATACCGTCATGAATACTGCAATTACCCCCGACGATATTCTCATTTTTTGACGGCGGTATTCACATTATTTCCAACGGTATTCGCATTATATCCGTTGGTATTCTCATTTTGATGTATAACATTAAAATGTAATGTATTCGCATAGTTGCAAGCTCATACAAAATGGATTCACTCACAAACTTCATCACTTAGATTAGTGAAAATTCACTCCACGAGTTGAGAAATCAAGTTTGATTAGTGAAAATCTAATAGGGAACTTGAGAATTCAAGTTAGATTAGTGAAAATCTATTAGAGAATTTGAGAATTCAAGTTAGATTAGTGAAAATCGAATTGGGGATTTGAGAATTCAAGTTAGATAAGTGGAAATCTAATCGAGAACTTGAGAATTCAAGTTAGATAAGTGAAAATCCAATTGAGGATTTGAGAATTCAAGTTAGATTAGTGAAAATCCAATCGACGATTTGAGAATAGAAGTTAGATAAGTGAAAATCGAATCGAGGATTTGAGAATTCAAGTTAGATTAGTGAAAATCTAATTGGGGATTTGAGAATTCAAGTTGGATATTAGTGAAAATCGAATCGAGAATTTGAGAATTCAAGTTAGATAAGTGAAAATCCAATTGCAAAATTGAGAATTCCAGTTAGATTAGTGAAAATTCAATTGGGGATTTGAGAATTCAAAATAGATTAGTGAAAATCCAATTGCGGAATTGAGAATTCAAGTTAGATTAGTGAAAATTCAATTGGAGATTTGAGAATTCGAGTTAGATTAGTGAAAATCCAATTGGGAATTTGAGAATTCGAGTTAGATTAGTGAAAATCCAATTGAGAACTTGAGAATTCAAGTTAGATTAGTGAGAATCGAATTGGGAAGTTGAGAATTCAAGTTAGATTAGTGAGAATCGAATTGGGAAGTTGAGAATTCGAGTTAGATTAGTGAAAATCTAATTGAGAACTCGAGAATTCAAGTTAGATTAGTGAAAATCCAATTGAGAATTTGAGAATTCAAGTTAGATAAGTGAAAACCCAATTGGGGATTCGAGAATTCGAGTTAGATTAGTGAAAATCCAATTGAGAACTTGAGAATTCAAGTTAGATTAGTGAAAATTCAATTGGGAATTTGAGAATTCAAGTTATATTAATGAAAATCCAATTGAGGAATTGAGAATTCAAGTTAGATTAGTGAGAATCGAATTGGGGAGTTGAGAATTCAAGTTAGATTAATGAAAATCCAATTGGGGAATTGAGAATTCAAGTTAGATTAGTGAGAATCGAATTGGGGAATTGAGAATTAAAGTTAGATTAGTGAAAATCCAATTGAGAATTTGAGAATTCAAATTAGATAAGTGATAATCCAATAGCATAATTGAGAATTCCAGTTAGATTAGTGAAAATTCAAATGGGGACTTGAGAATTCAAATTAGATTAGTGAAAATCCAATTGGGGAATTGAGAATTTAAGTTAGATTAGTGAAAATTCAATTGGGGATTTGAGAATTCAAGTTAGATTAGTGAAAATCCAATTGGGGATTTGAGAATTCGAGTTAGATTAGTGAAAATCCAATTGCATAATTGTGAATTCAAGTTAGATTAGTGAGAATTGAGTTGGGGAACTGGGAATTCAAGTTAGATTAGTGAGAATCGAATTGGGGAATTGAGAATTCAAGTTTTTTGTTTTTGTTTTTAGGGGAATTGAGAGTTCAAGTTAGATTAGTGAAAATCCAATTGGGGGTTTGAGAATTCAAGTTAGATTAGTGAAAATCCAATCGGGGATTTGAGAATTCAAGTTAGATTAGTGAAAATTCAATTGGGGATTTGAGAATTCAAGTTAGATTAGTGAAAATTCAATCGGGAACTTGAGAATTCAAGTTAGATTAGTGAAAATCCAATTGGGGATTTCAGATTTCAATTTAGCCAGAGGTATTTTCAATTTACCCGGAGGTATTTTCAATTTACCCGACGGTATTCTCAATTTACCCGGCGGTATTTCAATTTACCCGGCGGTATTCTCAATTTACCCGACGGTATTCTCAATTTACCCGACGGTATTTCAATTTACCCGACGGTACTCAATTTATCTAACAATATTCTCAATTTGCCTGACGGTATTCTCAATTTACGCGGAGGTATTTCAATTTACCTAGCGGTATTCTCAATTTACCTCAATTTATTTTTAGTATCCAAATGTTCAGTTACGATTATTTTTTTCATTATATTTATAAATATTATAAGAGTTGATATTAATTATATATATAGAGGTGTAAATGCTAGTTCGATGAAATTATATTTCTAGTCGAATTGGTGTAATTCCCCAATTTCTATTTACACGAAATTTTCAATTTAAATTGAGAAAATCCTCAATGTTAATGTTACGTACATTTGATTTTTCTATCACATGCATATCTATCTACGCTTGAAATATAAATAAGTTATTATAGCATTTTTCCTGATTTGTGGGAATATATTTTTATTATATTTTTTTATCAATAATTTTTGTTTTCTTGTCATCTTTTTGAAATAATTTAATTGCAACTTAAGATATAGAGTCTAAATTAATTGAGTACCATTAACTTCGAACTCATTCATACCATTTCATTCAAATTTTATTGCATTGATGAAATTTCTAAATAACTACATAAATTTAAATTTTCATGAATTGCTTAAAAAACAAACTAGTTATTCAAGGTATATATTATATACGTATAATAAAATTTCATAATAAATAGGATTAGTTAATAATTAAAATATATGCTAAATCTGATGTAAGTATAAATCATTAGAAATATAAGAGAATAATTATTATAGATATACTCGTATGTATATATATATATATATATATATATATATATACATTACCACTATATATATTAGTTTACATAAATCCTATAGTTTAGTATTAATAATATTTTATTAAAAAAATACTTTAAATACTCTCTCTCCTCTCCTCTCCTCTCCACTACACATAGACGTGAACTCTCTCTCTTCTGTAAATCTCTCTTTCTTTCTCTCTCTTCTGTAAATCTCTCTCTCTCTCTTCTTCATCCTGTAACTTCGCTGACCCCTGTCCCCTGCCGTCTGATTACTCTCGCCGTCGCCTGTACAGTATTTCCCCCTTCAACCTCCACCCACCCAGCTTTTCCTTCCTCGTCTTGACTGAAGATCCATTAACAACCAAAATAGAAAGCGAAAAATGTCTATGATTCTGAGCTTCTTCGGCAGTTGCCGCAACAACATCTACAATCCATTCTGCCTCGATATATGGGATCCCTTCGAGGGATTTCTTCTCTCCAACCTCCCCTCCACCGCCCGTGAGACTACCGCGGTGAACCGATGGCCGATGCCCGCATCAACTGGAAAGAGACGACAGAGGCCCATGTGTTCAAGGTTGATGTTCCCGGACTGAAGAAAGAGGAGGACATAAATATTTAATATGGGTTCTTCAGAAAAATAAAAAATGTGAAACAAATTAAGTAATTAAACAACTACAAAATAATCCTTCAGACGAAAAAGTTTTTAAAAAATACCACAAACCTATTTGGCTATTTCATACCTATATAGATGACATGTCTTATCCAAGCCACGCACCAATTCCAAAGCTCAAAGCGGTATTGGGATAAACAGTACTGAAATAGAATCGATGGTATTTTAATAAAGCGAACCGGTCTGGTCGAAGATAAAGGCAACCCGAATGGTTTATTCAAGGGGCGACGTGTCCGCATCCTAGCGGCGATGTGTAGTGCGAAGGGTGTAGGTAAGACATTTCCGTAAAATGAGGGAATGCAATGTACGGAAGATCTAATGGAGGAAGAATTTACTGAAATTCTCCAACATGCCTAACTAATTGGTTTGCTGACTACTATCCATTTTTTTTTAAATCAGAAAAAAGTGCAATTAAATAACTGGAAGGTACAAGAAGTACCAAGAGTTAATACAGACAGCAACCAGACAGAGAGAACAAGCCAAACAACCAGGAAAACACAAAGGCAGGAGCCACCAACGCGTCACGAACTATCAACTCAAGATCCCTTCAAGCGAGAGCCAGGATTGGAGATCCAAAACAGGCGCCTCCAGCTTAAAAATCATTTTCCAACTCCAAAGTTTCTTCTTGATCTCCAAAACCAATTTATCTTTGTTCCACACACCTTGCTTGAAGATACAGTTATTTCTCACTTTCTAAATGCTCCAAACAATGCTAATCCACAAACCAGTAAGGAATCGAGTTTCAGCTTTATTCCCAAGACCAATGAAAGCAAGGAAGTGTTCTTTTGCACTGTGATGTAAAGCCGAGCTCTTACCAATCCACCGAAGAAACGCATTCCAAATCTCTCCTATTTTTTCACAAAGAAAGAGAATATGCTCCAGATCCTCCATCTGAGAATGACAAAATATGCAGTCCGTTTCCGGAGAAGTGTTGAGTACATGTCTTCGAACGAGGTTATCGCAAGTAGCCATTCTTCCTTTCATAATCCTCCAAGCAGTCATTTTTGCTTTGTGTGGAACCGGAGCTTTCCAGATCTTGGAGAATTCCTCTTTTTTCCTCTGTGAATCGGTTGTGGCTGCTTCCCTCCTAATAGCTTTGTATGCTGAATTCACTGTGTATGTACCAGATGGAGAAAGTTTCCACCTCCAGCCATCTTTAACACCTGCATTCACCTTGAAAAGATTGATAACATGCAAGAAGGTTAGAAGCATGACTCAAATCTCTACCCCTCAAATCTCTAGTCCACTCAAGCTTCCACTCCCAAACACCTTCGACCCAAGAGCCCATATTCTTGATGTACCCTTCTTGATTACCACTCAATCGGAAAAGACTTGGGAACCTTTCTTTCAAGCTTTTACCCCCCACCCAACAATGATTCCAAAACTGTATAGAATCTCCCTCCCCCACCTTCAACATCAGATTATCCCTCAACCATTTCCCCCCGTCCCCTCCGCTTAAACTAACCACCCTCTTCCACCACCACGATTTAACCTCTCTCTTTTTTTCGAAACAAAGGCCCTCACCATCCCACCCGATCTCCCCCTTACTAGCTTGAACCACACGAACCCAAAAAGACTCCCTCTCTGTCAACAACCGCCAAATCCATTTAGCCATGAGAGCCTTATTAAAACTCTCCAAGTCTTTAATACCCAGCCCTCCCTCTCGAACATCCTCACCTAAATCCTCCCATTTAACCCAATGGATCTTTCTACCCTCTGTTCCTTCTCCCCCCACAAAAACCCACTCATCACTCTACGGCACTCAACCAAGACACTCTTAGGCACAAGAGAGAAAGAAAGCTGAAAAATAGGAATTGAGAAAAGAACAGAGCGCAACAACGTAATTCTCCCGGCAAAAGACAACTTCCGATTCTGCCAAAATTTGATTTTCCTCTTAATTTTCTCAACTAAATAGCTCCACTCTGCTACTCGAGACAAACGAGCACCAATCAAGATACCCAAAAATTTAGTAGGAAACTCACCAACTTGACAATTAAGAGTATTTGCCATCTGAACTCTCAAGGGGCTCGGAACTCCAATCCCAAAGATATTGCTTTTATCAAAGTTAACTTTAAGACCCGACAGAGCTTCAAAAATTTTCAGGATACTCTTGAGAACCCAGGCATTTTCACTTTTCCCGGAGGCCACAAAAACCGTATCGTCTGCATACTGCAAGTGTGAGACAGAAAGACCGTTGCTCCTGAAAACAAACGGTTCCAGCAGCCTTTGATGAATGGCTCTATTGGTGATCAAATTAAGTCCTTTCGCTACAATCAGGAAGAGGAAAGGTGACAGGCTCGCCTTGTCTGAGGCCCCTTTCCAAATGAAACTCACCTGATGGGCTACCATTTACTAAGACATTGGTCATGGCAGAACTTAAGCAGCCCGAGATCCATCTCCTCCATCGAAGACTAAAGTTCATCCTATCGAGCATCTCATCCAAGAACTCCCAATCGACAGTGTCGTAAGCCTCGACAAAGTCCGCTTTAAACAGAATTAATCCCTACTTTCTTCTCTTGGCCTCCTCAATGATTTCATTCACCACGATGACCCCATCAAGAATATACCTCCCTGCAACGAAAGCACTTTGACAATCTGAGATAATCAAATGCATCACCTATTTCAATCTTGAGGCCAGCACCTTAGCAATAACCTTATAAAGACTGTTGATCAGAGAAATAGGACGAAAATCCTTTAAATCCGAGGCAGTTTCCTTTTTTGGAATTAAAACGATGAAAGATGTGTTGCATCCTCTGGCCAGTTTACCATTAGAATGAAACTCCTTCAAGACTCCCATCAAGTCATTTTGATGATATCCCAACATTTCCTCATGAAGAGAAAATTAAAGCCATCGGGTCCAGGACTTTTACCTCCATCACAATTCCAAATTGCTTCTTTCGTTTCCTCCTCTGAAAAGGGCGAATCCAACCAATCCCTAAGTTCATCCGAGATCTTTCTTTGCACAAAATCAGTTGGAATCGTTGGCCTAACTCCTCTTCTTTTCCTGAACTGATCTTCGAAATGGGTTCTGATATCCTGTTTGACCTCATCTGGTTTATCAATCCAGCTGTCTCTGACATTGAGCCATGAGATCTCATTTTTAAGACGCCTTCCGTTAATGACTTTATGAAAATAGCTACTATTCACATCTCCGTCTTTCAACCACTGGTCTCTCGCTTTTTGAGATAAGAGACTGTCTTTATTTTTCATTTGGAGGAGCAAGTTTGTAGCAGCTTCGTTTCTCTTGACAATCTCATCTTCTTCCAACCCCAGGGTGTCGTCAATGACATCCCATTCAGTGATCTCCGTTTTAAGTTTTTCGATATTCTGATCAATCGAACCAAAACTTTCCTTATTCCATTTCTTGAGATCTTCTTTCAACCTTTTCAACTTTTCTTTGAACACATAGCATTTCCAGCCCGAAAAGTCATTCCTGTTCCACGATTCTCGAACCACCCTTTCAAAATTCGGATGATTAACCCAAGCGTTGATGAACCTAAAGGGTTTCGGCCCCCAATCCACATAGTTCGTTTCCAAGAGGATAGGGCAATGATCCGACACCGTTCTATGCAATCCTCTTACTTTTGTTTGTGGCTCAACCGAAACCCACTTCTCATTAACCAGGAAACGATCAAGTTTAGATTTGCATCGACCCTACGGCTGATACCATGTGAAGTTTCTTCCTTGTAATCGAACATCCACCAAACCATTACCTCTAATGAAATCGTCAAAAGACTGAATATCTCTAGCCGAGAAATGACTGCCTCTTCCCATTCTTTATGATCTAGATCTAACAGAGTTAAAATCCCCACCAATACAAACACAAGACTCTCTATTATGATCAACCACCAAACCAATAGAATTCCACAAAACCTCTCTATCTGCCAGAGATTGGGGCGCATAGATATTAATAAAGCAGCAATCGAAGTTACCAGGATTCCATCTTCCATTCACGATCAGCGCTCCCGGGATGTCCCAATGGCTGGAGCATGCAAACCGCGAATGATTCCACACAGTTAAAATCCCTCCTGCCCTCCCTTCTGCTTTTCGAAAAGCAAAGCCACATTTTTCAGACCCCCAGATAGCTTTAAGATCCATCTCACCAAAGTTGTCTAATTTTGATTCTTGAATGAAAAGGAGGTCGACTCCCTGTCTCTGGGCTAGTTCTCTGACCTCTCTCTTTTTAATTCTGCTCCCAAGACCGCGGATGTTATATGAGATCACTTTCATTGATCACACTGTTCTTCAATCTCCTCGCCCCCCTCTTTACCTTCACAGCCCAACAGTTGTTTAGCCAGAACAGTGTCTTCCACATTGCTTGAAAAACCAATTTGCTTCCCGAAATTCCAGATTTTAAGGCCTTCTTCCAAGGCTTGATGAGAGCTCCCTTCGGTTCTGAAACTGAGCCCTCTGCATTCTGGTTATGGAATCGTTCACGAGCCCTAGCACTCTTACCTTTTTGTTCTGGGAGTTTCCTGCCCGTGGAATTAGCTGCCGCTTTCTTACTCTTCTGATAGATCAATCGCTTGAGCCCAAGTTTCATAGAATTCTCAACCCCACTCTTCTTCTTATGGAGATAAGGCTTTCGACTCTCGAGCTCTTGAGAGGAGCTTTCTGAAGAATCCGAGATATGAGTACCCGACGATCCAGATAGATCAGAAACAAGGTGAGCTGGACTCCCTTCTCTAACTCCTTCATATCCAGGCCCAACTTCAGAGGGCCCAAAATCCACAATATTTTCAAGACCTAGCCCGGGGTCAGCAGGCCCGCAAGAATTATTTGGGCTTGACTGGGGCTGATCCATCACTATAACAGGCTGACCAGTTTCAATAAAAGTGGTAGGCAAGACTGAATCTTTTCGTAATTCCGGGCGACTGTTCCAAACTCCTAGTTCTCTCGACAACATCAATAGTTTCTCGAACCGAGGAATTAACTGATTGTTCATTGAATTCCCGCATGCAATCTTTTTGGGAATCTGGAGCGTCGGCTTCGACAATTGGCGGAGACACTCGGGGTTGTTGAACCGAAGGAGAAGCCAAACCGTCACTGAGATGATTATCGGAATCCATCTTCACCTGCGCAATCCGCCGGAAACCCAGAAGAGTCATCGTCATCTTCTTCCACGGAGAGTCCATCAACTTCCGAATCCGAGCTCTCCTCTATGAATTGTGAACTCTCCAAAGGCAGATGATCAGCCACCTCGTCAATCCTGATTTTGAAAGAAGCTCCATTAATCTTGCACTCAAAACACTGATGAATCGCATCAAGACCTGTTGAAATTTGGATGAAGGCAACATCTAGTCGATCTCTAGATTTTGTAATCTCATGCACTTTCAGCACCATACCCAGGCGGGCTCGCACAATATCAAAGAATCTAGGGCTCCATGCTTGGAGAGGAACCCCATGCCATTTGGTCCAGACCATTCTTTGGGTACACACATCAACGTAGGACCACGGTCTCACCCACTCAAACCAGAAGCTCGTCCATTCATCAAACTCTTTCAGAAGATCCTTGACTGAGGCTTGATTCAGACTTTGAATGAGTACAAGGTTTCCCCCGAGGGAAGAGACTTTCAGATTATCAACACATTCGCAATTGATTTCTTCTTCATAATCCTCCCAAGCAAATTCTGATTTAACAAAACCAGTAAAAGACTTATGTAACCACTCCACGTCCTCCTCTGAAGATTGAAACCCGATAACTTCATCTGCCGGAAGTTCAGAATCATTTTTGGACCCTCGAAGGGCCTCTGCGAAGGATCTCCCTGGTTCACGCTTGCCGGACAAGAACGTGGTACTCCTTCGATTCAAAGATATCGTCCCCGGTTTACTCGGGGGTTGAAGGGCTTCCACCGGTCTTCGAATTAGAATTTTTGTCCATCTTTGAAGATCTCTCAAACCTGGGGACATAACTCTAATCTTGTAACTTCCTATCCAAATATTGTTCAAATCAACCAGAAATCTTTCTTTGTTTTGGACCTTCTCAAATCTGACGAAACCAAAAAATTTTCCTTTAATATCGCTCTTCTTAGGGCAAAAAATATCAATCACTTTTCCCACCGTGTTGAAACTTCTCTCCAGACAGTCAACTCTGGTACCTTCCGGGAAATTGTTGAAGAAAAACGTTGCTTCATACTCAAGGTTCCTTTTCTCAATCCTATTACCGGCTGTTTGGGGGATACGGGTGAACCTATGGTTGGTCTTATGGGAGTACCTCACCGGAAAACACTCGGGACGGGAAGAACCTACCCCTCTCCTTCTCACCACTCTCTAGACCTCCGGATCCTCTCTCTGAACTCTCATTCTCACATCTCAAATTGAGCTATTGATCTTGTTAATAGACTACTATCCATTTGATATGAATTTCGCATTCAAATACTTAATGGCTATTGAAATTGCCACTCCTATCTTCATTCACGCGTAGGGAAGCGAGGAGACTTGACATTCTTTTTATTCTTGTGAGGTTTTTCAATGTGAAGAAAACACCTCAGGCCATCTCCAACCATTTACACCAAACACAAACCCATTTTACAGTATATATCACATCCAACAGTAATTCTTCTCCAACCATTTACACCAAACTCAAACCCAAAAGAATATTCTTTAAATATTCTCTTTCCACTTACTTTTTATACTTCTTCAATCATACCTATGTATTTCTTTTAAATTATACATTTGCCCCAATCTTTTAATTAACAATTTCATATTAAAATAAATATTATACGAAAATTAATTTTATTATTATATTAAATAATATTGGAGGATTTGGTTCTGGTCTACTATATTATTATATTAGAATTATTAGATTAATTTCGTATTTCTCGTGTAGTTTATTTATTTGCGTCTGCTTGATTTTTGAATTATGTTGTGTAATTTTAATTATGTTGTTTATATGTTATGTGGTATTTATATTATTAATATTATTTTAAATATTCTTGTATTATACATTTTAATATGTCATGTAATTAAAAATTAATCTATTTTATTGTTGCAAATTAAAACTCTATTTTCAACTAGATTATTCTCAACCAAATTATTATTATTATTATTATTATTATTATTATTATTATTATTATTATTATTATTATTATTATTATTATTATTATTATTATTATTATTATTATTATTATTATTATTATAACTTTCATTCCTTTCTTATAAACCTACGAAATTAACAAAAAAAAATTAACTTTCATTCTAATCATTTAAACCTACTAAATTAACAAAACAATATCTAGCAAGAAGAGGGGTTAGTTTGCAATTCTTAAAATTCTATAAAGTGTTTTGGTGTAGTGAATAGTGTTACACCAAATTTGGTGTAATACTATTCAAATGGTGGCCCCAAACCCATTTTGGGTTTGAGTATAGTGTACCATTGGAGAGGTTTTGGTACACCAAAATGGGATTTGGTGTACCGTTGGAGATGATCTCACAATGTGATACAAGTACATTACGCTATTTCATTACATATGAAATTTATTTACCCCAAAAAAGAATTTGTTTAATAGCTCATTTCATTCCAATTATATAGGCTTATTGTAAAAATTAAAAAAATTATTGAAAAAAAAAAATTAACAAATAAAATTTATAATACACTCATATAATTTATTCTTTGACAATGAATTAATATTAGAGTCAATCAAAAACATAGTTATGGGTATATTAGTAAATGAATTAAAATAACATAAAGTTTTATTAAAGTTGTTGGGTGGATTTTAGCCACAACATAAAAGAGTAAAAAAATAATAGGAAAATAACAAAAATTTGGTGCAAAAATAGAAGAATCTAGCAGAGGAATATCATGATTCTAGGAGATTCTTTGATATCTAATTTCTTTGATTAGAATATTGGTGAAATCTTGAGATCACGAACGAAAAAACTTAGGTCGATCAATGTAAACATAAGTGATAAAAGTAATGGAATAGTAGGGAGTGAAAATAAAGAAATTATATTACCGAAGGATGATTACAAGAGTAAGTAACTTTTGGAAGTGTGTGTGCATGTATGAAAAGCAAAAACTCTATTTATAAGCAATTTTAGGTTAAGGGGCAATTATTATGTTTTCAAATATGGACGTGTAGAATTAATTTTGTCATTTCAAGTTCTTCACGCGCAAAACTCTTAAGTCAAAATCGCCTTCTCTTAATTAAGTTCATGTGTAAAGAATTGAACAATTGTGCTAGCAAGAATCACATCTCTAAAATATTTGAATCAACGACTTTATTTATCCTCAACATTGTAGATCTTATTACAGACCTAATTTGGCTCGATCCTGTTGTAGGTCGGCCTCACTCCTCTGACCATCTCTTATGTTCACCATCGTTTTTATTTTAATCAGAGCTGAAAATTCACGGTGAACTTAAAATCTAGGGTTAATAGCTAAAAAATACACCAAGCATCACCGAATTAGCAAATTGCACACGACCTTCAAAATTAGCCACAAAATACATCACTTTTTAATTTAGTTGCAATTTGCACACGCGTTGACCATCACCTTATGCGTAGTTGACGTGGCAGCCGGAAATTGCAGACGTGGACTAACCGCCGGGCATGTAAAACGACGTCGTTTTTTAACGCATTTTTTTAATAAAAAAAATTAAAAAAAGGGAACAACCTTGTTCTCTCTCAATCTCAATTCCAAATTTTCGCTCAAATCTCAATCCCAACTTCCGCTCAATCTCAATCTCGGTTGCTGCAGCTGCCGGAGAAGTCATCGTCCTGCCTTCCGGCGCCGCTCTTCCCTCTCTTTGCGTGGTGTGTGTAGGTCGGAGATGGTCAGAGGTGGTGGTGGGGTCAAAAAGGGGGAAATCGACCCAGATCTGGCGCCGGCGGCGGCGAGGAAGAAGAGGAGCTGGGGTTTGGTGTTTGTTGTTGCGTGGTGTGTGTGGGTCGGAGGGGGTTTGGTATTGGCGGTGGAAAGACTCGCGAGGGCCGCGATTTGGGGATCTAGGAGGCCGAGGGCCGCGATTTGGGGATCTGCAGCCATGGCGCTAGCTCCTAGCGGTGGAGGAGGATGAAGGCGGCGGCGTTGTTGGAGAGGATGAAGGCCGAGGGCTGCGATTTGGGGATCTAGAAGGCCGAGGGCCGCGATTTGGGGATCTGCAGCCATGGCGTTAGCTCCTAGCGGAGGAGGAGGATGAAGGCGGCGTTGAGGGAGGAGGACAGAGAGGCGACTTGGCGGAGGAAGACGGAGTAGGTGAGACGGGGAGAGGTGGCGGCGTCGATGAGGAATGGCGCCCCAGATCCGCCGCCTTTTCCAGACACCGAGCACCACCTCTACCTCCACCTCCACCGCACCGCACACCTTCAATTCACCGCCATATCTGCAAAACCCTCAAATCCCCTACAATCCCCTGAGGTCCGACGCCTGATTTTGGTGGAAGAGCTGGCCGGCGGTGGTGGAAAAGCTTGAGGAATGAGAGGATGCGGCTGTGATTTGAGAGAGAGAGATGATTTTTTATTTTTTTTTAATTTTTTTTTATAATAAAAATGACATGTGTATTGCCAGATCAATTAAATTGCCACGCGTATTGCCACCTACAATAAAAATGCCACGCGTATAGTCCACGTCATTGCCGGTCAACTTTAATTATGGTCGGAGTTCTCGCCGTGTGCAAATTACAACAAAATCAATAGTGCATGTATTATGGGGCTATTTTTAAAAGTCATGTGCAAAATGCAAATTTGGTGAAACTTTGTGTATTTTTTGGCTATTAACCATAAAATCTATTACTAACTAAAATAGTTATCTGATTTCGAAAATTAATAATAAATTTTTTTAATTATTAAATAATCAGTCTTACTGAAATTTAAATGTCAAGATATAAACATGATCATGAGACAAACATTTAACAATTGTTACCTATATTTTGGTGTTTTGGTGTATCTTCACTTTAATACAGGACCTTCTTACCTCACACATCCAAAGTTTCCATGAAACACAAGGACGGGTTAGCAGAAATAGACCGGCTGGAAAGGGGCCTGTTACTGGACGGCGGCCCGGATTCCGAGCCGGCCGGCCACGACGAGCAAATCGACGGCGACGAAGACGAGCTGCCGCCCCTTTACACGGCGTCGTTTGGCGAAACCGAAGAAAATTTCGTGAAATACCAGACGACGCGATGGGTTCTGTACTCGCTGCTGTTGATACTGGCGTGGGGCATCGGCTTGTTCATGCTGATTTATCTGCCTCTACGCCGCTACATTTTGCGCATAGATATCCGCTCGCGGAAGCTCTACCTTACTTCGGATGCAATTGTGTATAAAGTAATTCCGTCTCATCTTATTTCGCTGTTCTTAACTTTTTCTGATATCTTCTACTTTGCCTGAGTTGCTTCCCTTCTTAGCTGTGCCGTTGATTTTGTTGCGATGTGTTTCGGGATTGGATGGATGCAACTTTTGAGGTGGTTGAGGTTTTAGCTATGTTTGAATTATTCGATTTTCTGTGTGTTACTTTACCAGTTTTGATCAGCTCAGATATTCACCTTTTGGGATTCAGGAACTTAATTAGGTTTAGGTAACAACTGAATTGCCAAGTCAAAGTGGATTTTCTGTAAAGAATAACCTGTATAGTTTCCAATTTATTCTTATAGTGATAAGTGAAGGATAGAAGCTGAGGAAGAGAGGAGAAATATCTGACATCTCGTCTCTCCCTCTCTCTCTCTCTCTCTTGGTTTTTTAAATCTTTTCTTTGGTTGCATCAGGTGAGAAGACCGGTGTCATTTCCATGTTTCGGGGTTCTGAAGAAAGAGAAGCATGTCTTACTGCTTTCAGTGGCTGATGTTGCAATAGAACAGGGTAAAGCTTCACAAAATTGATCTTCCATCTGTTTTGGTCAAATACTCGATTTGTGCTTTTCTTTCGGATTCTTTAATATTGCGAAAATCATGAAAGTCTTCAATTAATTGACATTGCACTTCCTCTTATGTTCGTAATGTCTGAATCAAAGCCTAGCCAAATGAGTAATCGTAAGCATTATATTGAAAACCCTGAACAAAAACTGTTACTTTCGGTATTGTTGTGAACTGTTTGTATGGAGTATGGTTCATCTTTCTAAAGTGTGTCTAGGGCACTGCTCGCTCCATCTGTTTTGCTTCATAATTTTCTTTTTATGGAAGATTTTAATGATGGATTAGCTGGTCTCTATGTTTATCTGCTGTGTCTGAGCTTCCATGGCATCCTTTTGCATTCTCTTAATCAATATTCTATTTGTTCATTTTAGCAAATTTGAGTTGTCTTCACCATATCAAAACCAAGTTATAAATGCAATTGAGATATTTATCAGGATATCTGCAGTCCCTTTTCGGTGTATACTCTATTAGAATAGAGAATGTTGGAGTGAGAAGGCCTCCAAGTGATGATGTTCAAATACAAGGGGTTACTGATCCTCATGCTTTCAGGAAGGTATTATTGTGCTCAAGGAGTCACATACACATTATAATCATGGTTTAGTTCTCCTAGAAAGCATTGGACATCGGACATTCATTGAAGACATCTTGAGTAATACCATTTCTTACCATCTCCAGGCTGTTCTATCTCAGCTGTCTACCATGAGAGGTGAGGTGTTCTCCAGACATGTATCTACTCTTGATGATAATCCAACTCCATGTACGGGTCATTCTTCAGTTGCTTCGGTATGTTAGTGCTACTAATACTAATGCTGAGCTTGTCATTCATAGAGATTTTTTTTCATTCTGCTCTGTCACTCTCTCTCTCTGTACAAACAAACATGCACACTGTCACATGCTGAGTTGCCAGTGATGCCAACAAAGAGACATTCTTGGCAAATAGTTTTCAATCCTTTGTGCTAACAAGTGAGTTATTGTACTTCCACCTTATGGTGTTTTCCCAAAAAAAAAAAAGTGAGTTATTGTACTTGCCCTTTGTGGTATAGTATTTTTTAACTCGATCAATATTTTTAAGGAGGTCTACTTCTGGTTTCTTTATTTATACGTCTTGCTCCCACCAATCCATAAACAACTTTTACCAATTGGTTTTTTTTTTTAATCTAATAAACACTTTTACTCCGCTCTTTCTTGGGTTTGGCAGATGTCCCCTTCAAAACTGAGGCGTGATTCTTTTCCTCACCTTGCTGAAGTGGCGATTTTGCAAAAATTAGAGGAGGTTGGCAGTTCAGTGAAGGTTAGTAAAGTTACCTATTCTCTGTATATTCAATTCTGTGTGTTTGTTTTTGTCTTTACGTGGAATAAATTGCAGAGAGTCCAAACCTTGATTGAAGAGCAGAAGCTTCAAGCATCGGAACTTGCAGAATGAGAGTTGAGGTGAACTCCCTGAGTGTGACGAATTATCTGCTATCAGTAAATGCAAAGCATGTCCATCTTTCAGAAGTTGAGTTGCTACTAGAGTCCATATTTCAGAAAGCTAACACCTAAAGATAATGAAAAAGAAGCCGCGTGATAACCAGTTACCGGCTTGCAGATTATCAATACTGTCAGATTGTTGCGCCCTCCAGTTCATCCTTATTTGCCTCCTGAAGAGTGAGCGCTGGACTTTAAACTGCTAAGATGAATATGCTGCTTTCTCTCGTTTAGTTGTAATAATCATAATTATTTGATCTTCCAATCTCGACCATGTTGTACAACTCGTTGATTTGAAGTTTCTATCCCATGCCAAAGCTTGTGAACCTAGTTTGATGCATGTTCTACATATACGAGCAGCAGATTGATTCTAGTGAGTGAAAAAGTTTGATCTTTTAGATGTAAAACAATCCGAATTCCAGTGAAAGTAATGATCTTCTACTAGAGTCCAAATTGTGTAAGATGTTGCGTCAGTTATATATGCTCGAGTATAGATGGGAATGCTTGATTTTTTGAAGGGTCGTTCTTAAATTATAGCCGAGAACTTCGATCTCATACCGACTTTTTAGTTCCAACTTAAAATTTTCGGCCAATTTAAGCTAATGCGTCTTTAAGAAATTATCATCAAAATCAATGATATACCTACAAACATAATTTTGAAATTGTCAATTTTTCGGTTCGATTATACTAGTTTTTAAGAAAAATATGTTTGGTAAATTGAAAATCGAGCCGAAATAATAATTAATTTAATAATTTATACATATATATTTAAAAATTAAAATGATTGTTATTACTATTCAATAAAATAGTAAATAATTATTCTTAATTTATACTCTTAATCTTGGTCAACTAAAAAAATTAAAGTAACTTTTCAATAATTACTCTTAATTTTTGGTTAAGATGTTTTGAAATATTGAATTATTATTTTTTGTGGATTTCGATTCTTATATATTAAATGTTAATTAGTTATTTAAATTTTAGAAAATATATTGTGTATTTACTTCGATTATTTTGGTTTTAACTGGAACTGAATCGAAATATTTCGATTCGATTTTGTTCGGTTTTAGGTATGTTTGGTTCGGATTTGGATATTAATTATATAATTTGGTTTTAATTTGATTTTTACTATACAATTCGATTTGGTAACCGAATAATCGAATGCTCACCACTGTTTTTATACCATAACCTTGTTCTTTTAAATATTACTCTATTTTAAAAGAAATAGATTATGGGAGTATTTTTAAACATCTTGTCCTTGTTTTGATGATACCAAAACACTTAGATTTTCCTTTACTAGACTAGAATATTTTGAACCCAAGTGTTAGAGTTTAGTTTACTAGTTAGATTGATGGATGAAGACTGAAGACCGCTAGATTGAAGATTAGAGGACTGAAGACACATGACTGAAGATTGGAACTGAAAAGGCTGAAGACAAAATACTAAAGTATTTTGAAGGACGAGCTGTCACTGAAGATTCAGTTATGACTGAATAACTAATGCTGGCCACGTGGAAATAACGAACTGATACATAAATCAAGTATCAGTAGACATTCTTCCTCGGATTGAAGACTTAAGTTTAAAAGAAGCCACATATTCATGCCAAGTACAGCTGCATTAAATGCGAAGATATGAAGATCGTCCTCGCCTGCGCAAAGCTTTCCTATTTCGTGCTAACTTTTCAGAAGCACCATGCTGCTACTGCTAGAGACGCTCATTCCTCAACCAATCAGGAACCTTGAAGATTGAAGCCTCAACCAAAGATTCAAATCTATCTAACAACGGTCGAATTCTTGAAGACCATCTCACCAACGGATCTATTCAAGACTTCGCCTATAAATAGAGCTCGAGGATCGCCTTCAATCTTTACCGATTCAAACACTCAAGCTGAAGCTCTGCCAAATTTGCGACTCAACCTATTCACTGCATTCCAAAGTTTGAATCAAAGAAGAGAATATCCAAAGCCAAATCAGTTTACTGATTACTTAAATTCTCTTACAATCTTAGGCAATCTCATTGTAAACCCTTAGCCTAAGTCCCGATTACTGAGAGTCTGTTCTCTGTAATCTAGTTGGTACTCGAACCCTTTTCTAAAAGAGCAAAAAGTGAGTTTGAAAGAGAGAATTCTAGACAGTTGTCTGAACTCAAGAGTTCTTAGCCCCTGCTTGAGATAGCTCTTGAAATCAGCCCAACTTGGCGGGAGCTTCTCGATGACTGACCCAGCGGTGAAAGCTTCGGGCAAGTTCATTCCTTCGGACGCCAGCTCGTGCAAGATGAGTTGGAACTCTTGCACTTGGTCCATGATCGATCGACTATCGACCATCTTGAAGTCTAAGTACTTCGCTATTACAAATTTCTTTGTCCCCGCATCATCACTACGGTACTTCTTTTCTAGTGCCTCCCAAATTTGCTTGGAGGTCTTTACATTGGCATATACATTATATAAGCTATCCTCTAAGCCCCCCAAAAGGAAATTCTTACAAATGTAGTCTCCATTGCACCAATTGTCATACTCGGCACGCACCCCAAAGCTGGTCTCGTTTTCTGTAGGCACAGGAGGCTCGTCTTCCCTCAAGAAATTGACAAAGCCCAACGTCGTGATGTAGAACATCATCTTTTGTTGCCACATCTTCAAGTGTGACCCACCAAATTTAGGTGGCTTTTCGGCTGGCGGCAACATCCTTGAAGACTGTAGCGGCGCCGAAACAGTTCCACTCCCGGAACCACCAGATTGGAATGAACCAAACGTGAACCCCGACATAGTCGGTTCAACAGAACTAGTTCCATTCCTGGAACTACCATCTCCTCCAAGGCTTGTTTGGTAATGAACCAAAATTGAATGGCAATGGAGTAGGACCTCCATAATTCATACCAGCAGACCCGCCAGAAATAGCGGAAGCAGTTGCATTAGTGGATGCAGCAACAGTTGAGTTGACAGTGGCGGCAGCAGTGCCAGAGGTGGCAGCAGTAGCAGAGGCAGCGGCAGCAGCAGTGGCAGCGGCAGCAGCAGAGTCGGAGGTGTTGGCAGGAGTAGTCGACATTTCCAGTTAGAACAACAACATGTACTATCTCGTCTTGCGATTGTTGGATAGTACACCCGTGAAGCACAATACAACTTAAAACAAAAGAAAAATTACAACGGAAAAACTGGAAATGCACTTAAAAATAAACTAGAACAAACTCAAAGCCGAGTCGAGGAGTCCTCTCTCCGCAAGACGAGATACGCCCCGGTAGTGCTCACGGTAAGGCGTGTCGTCCCCAAAGATGAAACGGCTCCGTCCTTCAAAGTAGCAGCACCACAAACTAAGAAGGCTCCGGCGAACTAGATGAGACGAGAATTGAGCTTTATGCTCCTACGAATGCAACTAGGATGATGATATGAGATGGAGAGAAGAGAGAACTTGTGTGTCTGTGTGTTCTACTCCATGAACAAATGAGGCTATATATAGCCACACCATGGGAGGTGAAAGGCCTTAGCTTTCATGATGCCATCATGGCTCATCATGGCTAGCCATTAACCATTGGTGGTTACAGCAGCTGAAAGGCCAAAGGTCTTGGCAGTTACGACAGCTCAAAGGTCTCACGTGTAGTATACAATTTTAGTATATCATTTCTCACTCACCAGAAATTGGTTTTGAGACAATGAAAATACTGCGATTTATCTATATAAAAAATATAGAATAATCATATTATATTTAATCCTTTAGGAATTAAATAAACAACCACCACAAATTAGTTAAGTATAAAATATACAAAACTAATTTCCAACAATCCCCCACATGAGTGGAAATGCCATATGCATGAATGCAGACTCATAGCTCAATCCTCAAAAGACATCAAAGCATTAGGATAGGTGGCTTGTGGCTTTGAACCTTCCTTAGTTGATACCATCGGATATACTGGCGGACTAGTAGGACGCGATGCCTTTGAACTATTCCTCCATCGTGTATACCTAGACAATGAAACCAACGCGATGATGACTCGGTCTCATCCGTTCTCACGTTTGTGTCCGTTGCAGGCCATGGACAACCTCTTTGGATTCATAAGTGATTTAAAACGAAGCGGCCCCACTTCTCACTTACATAGGTGGTTCTTTCCCGAGCATCCTACCATGCTCGACCTCCTCGAGGTACTTAGGAACCATTAAAAGTTGAAGACTTATCCTCACCACTTGGTAGGCTTAAACACACTCTCACTATTGCTCTTCCACGGGAATATATGTAATGAGTGTGCACTCACAGACTTTAATAGCTTAGTTTTCCCATTGAACCAAGTTTTTGGGATCTCCAATCAGCATGGTTGGGTTTCCACTATAAATGTCTTAAGACGTGGATTTTAAACTCATTCCCGTTAGCAACTTATATATTTGATCACGGTGTAAACCTTTGGTCAATGGATCCGCTAGATTATCTATTGACTTCACGTACTCAATTGAAATAATCCCACTTGTGATCAAAAGTCTCACGGTATTGTGTCTTCGGCGGATATGCCTAGACTTACCGTTATATAGACCACTTTTGGCTCTTCCAATAGCAGCTTGGCTATCACAGTGTATCATCACCGGTGGCACCGGCTTATTCCAACATGGAATATCTTCTAAGAAATTCTTTAGCCACTCGGCTTCTTCACCAGCTTTATCCAAAGCTATAAACTCTGATTCCATGGTGGAACGAGCAATACACGTCTGCTTCGTGGACCGCCATGATACAGCTCCACCCCCAACAGTGAACACATACCCACTAGTCGAAAGTGAGTCCTTGGTGTAGGATATCCAATTCGCATCACAGTACCCTTCAAGTACTGGAGGGTATCTCGAGAAGTGTATCCCAAAGTTCAAAGTGTATTTTAAATACCTCAGAACCCTTATTAGAGCCTTCCAATGTTCCTTGCTTGGACTGCTTGTATAACGGCTTAACCTGTTCACCGGACATGCTAAGTCAAGGCGAGTACAGTTTGTGATATACATCAAACATCCAATCGCTTTAGCATATTCTTCCTGTGCAACAGGCTCGCCTGTGTTCTTCTTCAAGTGAACATCAAGTTCTATGGGGGTCTTAGCTGGACGAATATCATGAGCATTGAACCTCTTGAGCACTTTCTCAACATAGTGAGCTTGTGACAAGACAATTCCCTCAGAAGTTCTTACAATTTTCATTCCAAGAATCACATCAGCTATCCCCATGTCCTTCATGTCAAAATTCTTTTTCAACATGCTCTT
Source organism: Salvia miltiorrhiza (assembly GCF_028751815.1). NCBI lineage: Eukaryota > Viridiplantae > Streptophyta > Magnoliopsida > Lamiales > Lamiaceae > Salvia > Salvia miltiorrhiza. Next base: position 37,154,752 of record NC_080390.1, on the reverse strand, counting down.
GGTATCATTGATTATTTGGGTGTTGCTCCCCATAATTAACATGTCATCTACATAAAGACACACAATGACATAGCCATTATTAGTGCTCTTGACATAGACACACTTATCACACTCGTTGATCTTGAATCCATTTGATAACATAACATTATCAAATTTCAAATGCCATTGCAATGGTGCTTGTTTCAATCCATACAGAGATTTCACAAGTTTACACACCTTCTTCTCTTGACCAGGTACAACAAACCCTTCGGGTTGCTCCATATAGATTTCATCTTCTAAATCTCCGTTTAGAAATGCAGTCTTAACATCCATTTGGTGAATCTCTAGATTGTGCAAGGCAGCAATCGCGAGAAGCACGCGAATAGACGTGATTCGTATAACTGGTGAAAAGGTATCGAAATAATCATACCCTTCCCTTTGATTGAACCCTTTGACCACCAACCAGGCTTTGTACTTGTCAATCGACCCATCCACTTTATACTTCCTTTTAAGGATCCATTTGCATCCTAAGGGCTTGCAGCCTTCAGGCAAATCCACCAACACCCAAGTGTGATTTGCTAGAATGGAGTCAATCTCACTTTGAACAGCCTCTCTCCAAAAAGGAGCATCTGGACGAGAGAATGCTACCTTTATTGACTCTGGTTCTTCGTCTAACATGTAGACTATGTAATCAGGGCCAAATGTTTTTGCCGTCCTGGCTCTCTTACCACGTCTTGGTTCAAAGTCCTCGGGTTCAGAACTAGGACGCTTGCGCGACTTTGGTTCTTCATCCGGCGGATTAGAACTAGTGGTATCTTTACTAGCACTAGTACTGGAACTAGCTTCACTCTTGTCCTTGTTCTTACAAGGATATATGTTTTCAAAATAAACCGCATTCCTTGACTCAATCGTCGTGCCCACATGCATATCAGGAACATCAGACTTAATGATCAAGAATCGGTGGGCGTTGCTATTCAAAGCATACCCAATAAAGACACAATCAACTGTTTTGGGTCCAATTGTGACTTGCTTGGGAGGAGGAACTTCCACCTTCGCCAAACACCCCCACACTTTAAGATATTTGTACGAAGGTTTCCTGCCCTTCCATAGCTCATAAGGAGTTGCGTCCCTACCTCTCGGCGGAATCTTGTTCAAAATGTAATTGGTTGTCAAGATAGCTTCCCCCCACATGTTCTGGGGCAACCCAGAACTTATCAATAATGCATTCATCATTTCCTTAAGCGTTCGATTCTTTCGTTCAGCAACGCCGTTAGACTGAGGCGAATATGGAGCCGTAGTTTGATGAATTATACCGCTTGCGCTGCATAACTCCTCAAACGGGGCTACATATTCTCCCCCTCTATCACTTCGAACTTGCTTAATTTGATAGCCTAGCTGATTTTCTGCTTCAGCTTTGAATTTCTTGAAAGCTTCAATGGCCTCATCTTTACTTCTTAAAAGATAAACATAGCAGCATCTTGTGCAATCGTCGATAAAAGTAATGAAATACTTCTTACCACCTCTTGTTTGCACAAATTTCAAATCACATACATCAGTATGAATCAACTCTAAAGGTTTTGTGCTCCTCTCAACAGTGTGGAATGGTTGCTTGGCCATTTTTGCTTCAACACAAACTTCGCATTTGTTTGAAGTGTTAAAGTCTTTTACTTTTAGCAAATCCATATTTACTAATCTTTTTATAGCATTTAGATTCACATGTCCTAATCTAGAATGCCATAAATCAGAGCACTCAACCAAGTAAGAGGAAGTAGTAGGGTTTTCATTCATAGCATCTTTAGGCGCACGGCGCACATTGATTACATTGAGTTTGAAAAGTCCATCGGTAAGAAAACCTTTCCCAAGGAACTTCCCAAACTTAGACAATATCATCTTGTCAGACTCAAAAACTAGTCTAAACCCTTTGCTAACTAGTAGGGAGCCTGAAACCAAATTCTTGCGGATGTCTGGGACATGCAGCACATCCTTCAAAGTTAGCTCTTGACCAGATGTCAGCTTGAGCACCACAACACCAACACCAGCAACTTCTGACGAGGCTTTGTTCCCCATGTTGAGCTTCCTCCCCTCAACCGGAGTATAGCTTGAGAACCTTTTCTTGTCGGAGCACACATGCACAGTCGCTCCGGTATCTATGAACCAACCACCATGGTTCTCAACCACGTTGACCTCGTCTGTGACCACAGCTGCTAGATCATCCTCATCCCACTTGTCAAAGTCTTTCTCAACAACGTGGGTCTCCTTTGCCTTCTTCTTCTTTGGCTTGCGGCAGTCCTTCGCCATGTGGCCCGCCTTGCCACAATTGTAGCAATCCCCATTGAATTTTGGGGCATTTACCTTCGCTTTGCCCTTGTCTTTGGCATTTGGGCGAGCACGCTTGTTGTTGGAGGGACCGCCTTTCTCCAACAAATTGGCTTTGGCGTCAAATGGGCTGTTGGACTTGTTATCACGTTCCCTCACGTCAGATTCAATGCGCAGCTTGACAATGAGATCTTCAAGAGTCATTTCCTTTCGCTTGTGCTTGAGATAGCTCTTGAAATCAGCCCAACTTGGCGGGAGCTTCTCGATGACTGACCCAGCGGTGAAAGCTTCGGGCAAGTTCATTCATTCGGACGCCAGCTCGTGCAAGATGAGTTGGAACTCTTGCACTTGGTCCATGATCGATCGACTATCGACCATCTTGAAGTCTAAGTACTTCGCTATTACAAATTTCTTTGTCCCCGCATCATCACTACGGTACTTCGTTTCTAGTGCCTCCCAAATTTGCTTGGAGGTCTTTACATTGGCATATACATTATATAAGCTATCCTCTAAGCCCCCCAAAAGGAAATTCTTAAAAATGTAGTCTCCATTGCACCAATTGTCATACCTGGCACGCACCACAAAGTTGGTCTCGTTTTCTGCCGGCACAGGAGGCTCGTCTTCCCTCAAGAAATTGACAAAGCCCAACGACGTGATGTAGAACATCATCTTTTGTTGCCACATCTTGAAGTGTGACCCACCAAATTTAGGTGGCTTTTCGGCTGGCGGCAACATCCTTGAAGACTGTAGCGGCGCCGAAACAGTTCCACTTTCGGAACCACCAGATTGGAATGAACCAAACGTGAACCCCGACATAGTCGGTTCAACAGAACTAGTTCCATTCCCGGAACTACCATCTCCTCCAAGGCTTGTTTGGTAATGAACCAAAATTGAATGGCAATGGAGTAGGACCTCCATAATTCATACCAGCAGACCCGCCAGAAATAGCGGAAGCAGTTGCATTAGTGGATGCAGCAACAGTTGAGTTGACAGTGGCGGCAGCAGTGCCAGAGGTAGCAGCAGCAGTAGCAGAGGCATCGGCAGCAGCAGAGTCGGAGGTGTTGGCAGGAGTAGTCGACATTTCCAGTTAGAACAGCAACATGTACTATCTCGTCTTGCGATTGTTGGATAGTACACCCGTGAAGCACAATACAACTTAAAACAAAAGAAAAATTACAACGGAAAAACTGGAAATGCACTTAAAAATAAACTAGAACAAACTCAAAGCCGAGTCGATGAGTCCTCTCTCCGCAAGACGAGATACGCCCCGGTAGTGCTCACGGTAAGGCGTGTCGTCCCCAAAGATGAAACGGCTTCGTCCTTCAAAGTAGCAGCACCACAAACTAAGAAGGCTCCGGCAAACTAGATGAGACGAGAATTGAGCTTTATGCTCCTACGAATGCAACTAGGATGATGATATTGTTGAAAGGAAAGAGATCAATTAAGGAGATTCAGAATCAATCTATCAATCAAAGATCCTTGATAGATGTTTCCTTTTTACTTTCTTACCTTAGTTAGATCAAATGTAACCCTATAAAAGGGAGTCTGTAACACTCAACGACATCAAGCAATACAATTCAATTTCAGTCTCCTAAACATGTCTTCAATCTATAAAAATTCATTGATACCATGTTTTAACATGGTATCAGAGCAGGCATGATTCTGGGAACTCAGAAATCATTCATCACGGTTCCAAATACCTCAAAACAATCAAGGCATCAATAGCCTGTTTTTTCTTCCTTGAAAAAAAAATGTCAGGAAAGATTCAAGCCACAAATCCAACCACCTCAAATAAATTAACTTCCTCAGCCGAATCGGCCTTCTCAAAAATGAGAAAGGAGGCCGCCCGACTACAGATCTTGCAGTCGGCAACCAACCGCTTCGACACCAACATTTCATCATCGGAAGAGACCGGGACCGAACTTACTACCACATTCCGCCCTGCAACACAGCCGGAAGCGCGGTTGCAGCAAATCACCGCCGATAGAAGCGAAGAAGGCAGAGGAAAGAACCCAGGCGTCTCGGTCGTCACCGCCGCCCAATCTTCGCTGCCGCCGCCGAATCATTACTACGGCGTGGCTAACTATCAAAGGCCTACCGAAGCAGCGGCGGTGGCTGCGGGAGCAGCGGAGGCGGCCACGAATCGGACATCTCCGGTGGGGCAGAACGGATAGAGCAGACGTGAAAGGCCTACCGGAACAGAGGCGGTGGCTGCGGAAGCAGCGGCGGTGGTCGCGGATCCGGCGTCCCCGGCTGGGCAGAACGGAGGGAGCAGATGTGAGAGGGAGGCGGATGGAGAAGAGAGGGGGGGGAGACGTGAGAGGAAGGGAATTAGGTATAGGGTTTGGTGTTTTCACACTAAACCCTCATTCTTTTCTTTATTTGCAAAAGATACCCCATCCTTTAAAATCTGCCCCCCTAAGTTCCAATAAAATACGAAAGCTACCCCGAGGTTTTATTAAATTGCAGAACTTACCCCATCTTATGAAAACTGCCCCCCTAAGTTTTCAGAAATTACAGAAACACCCCAATCTTCTACATAATACTAAAATCACTCCCCAATTATGTAGAAATTCCCTAAATTTTTCCGCTGCATATCAAACCTCTTGTGATAATAGGGATAGAGAGGAAGGGTGGATTTTTGACTGTGGAGCTACTGATACGATGACCTTTGATAAAACTGATATTATTAAGTCATCAACATCCCACCGAACACATGTTCAAACTGCTAGTGGTGATTTAACTCATGTTGAAGGAGCCGGAACTATAGAAATTTCTCCTACTCTTCGTCTCTCAAATTGTCTATATGTTCCATCTCTTTCTCATAAACTGTTGTCTATTAGCCATGTTACAAAAGATCTCAATTGTACCATGATAATGCATCCCCACTTCTGTTTTCTTCAGGATATCAGGACGGGGGAGATTATTGGGCGTGGCACTGAGCGGGATGGATTGTACTATGTGGATGAGATAGCTCAACAAGGCAAGGTGATGCTGGCTCACGGAACTGCTGACCGGGAAGCCTGGCTTTGGCACCGTCGGTTAGGGCATCCATCCATGGGGTATCTTAAGCTTTTATTTCCTAAATTAATAAAAAATGATGAGACTTTATCTTGTGAAACTTGTGTTTTAGCTAAAAGCCACCGAAAATCTTTTAAGCATAATGACACACAAGTGAACTCCATATTTTCTCTTGTTCATTCTGATGTTTGGGGTCCTTCACCTGTTGTGGGGGGTCAAGGTTTTAGATATTTTCTACTCTTTATTGATGATTGTACTAGGATGACATGGGTGTATTTTCTCAAAAATAAATCTCAAGTTTTTGAAAAGTTCACTCATTTATTTAAAATGATTCAAACTCAATTTCAAAAACATATCCAGACCCTTAGAACAGATAATGGGGGGGAGTTTGTCAATCGATCCATGCAAGACTTCTGTCAACAAAGAGGGATAATTCATCAAACCACTTGTTCCCATACTCCCGAACAAAACGGTGTGGCTGAACGAAAAAATAGAATTCTCCTTGAAATGACCCGTGCTATGATGCTTGAGTCTAAGGTACCCACCCACTTCTAGCCTGAAGCTGTCGCCACCTCTGTTTACCTTATAAATCGCCTTCCCACCAGAACCCTCCAGCTTCAAACTCCTTTACAGAAATTATCCACTCTTTCTGATATACCTCTTGCTCTTACTCTTCAACCTCGAGTTTTTGGTAGTTCCGTATTCGTTCATATTCCCAAGCATGAACGGACTAAACTCTCTCCTTGTGCCATTAAGTGTGTGTTTGTCGGGTATGGTGTTAACCAAAAAGGGTATAGATGTTACAATCCTAAAACCCGTCAAATCATAGCCACCATGAACTGCGACTTTCTTGAAACTGAGTATTTTTACAATACCCACCTTAACAGTCAGGGGGAGAGTGAGAAAGAGAGTGAGATCGACCTGTTAAGTTGGTTACCAATGCCAGACCCGGAAGCAGACCCAACAGAAAAAGTTAGCCTTGCCACCGAGCATGTTTCATCCACTCTAGAACAATCTAGTCCGCTGCATGAGCCTATATCTTCTCCGCCACTGATATCTGAGGTAAGAGCTTCTGAACCTACTATTGTGACTTCTGATTCTGCTGATCATATTTCTCAAGTCATTGAAGAAAAACAAGAGGATAATACAGTAGATGGAGATACTGGGAGATATGTGCTACCACCCAGGAGTAATCGGGGTGTACCTCCTAAACGGTATACCCCAGAGAAAATTGTGAGGAATTCCCGATACTCAGTTGGGAATATCGCCAAGGGAAACTTGTCCAAAAATGCCACAGCCTATGAAGCGGCCTTATATGATGAGGAGATTCCACAAACAGCAGAACAAGCCCTGAAGATCGAGCATTGGAGAAATGCTATGAAGAAAGAGATAGGGGCCCTGAACCGGAATCACACATGGGAGAAGTGTCGGTTGCCGAAAGGGAAGAAAACTGTGGGATGCAGATGGGTTTTCACAATCAAACGAAAACCCGATGGATCTATTGAGCGATACAAAGCTCGGCTGGTTGCAAAAGGCTACACACAAACATATGGGATCGACTATGCAGAAACCTTATCGCCGGTAGCAAAAATGAACACTGTCAGGGTGCTCCTCTCCATTGCTGCAAACAAAGATTGGGATCTTCATCAGTTTGATGTTACAAATGCCTTTCTTCATGGTGAGCTTGAAGAAGAACGAGAGGTATACATGGAAGCACCCCAAGGTTTTTCAGATGAGTTTGAAGATGGTGAGGTATGCAAGTTGAAGAAAACCTTATATGGGCTCAAACAGTCTCCCAGAGCCTGGTTTGGGAGATTCACCACAGCTATGAAGAAGTTTGGATACCAACAAAGCAACTCTGACCACACCTTATTCTTAAAAAGACGAGGTGATCTTATTTCTTGTTTGGTTATTTATGTTGATGACATGATCATAACAGGGGATGACACAGAAGAGATCCAGAACTTGAAAGAAAGTTTGTTCAAAGAATTCGAGATGAAAGACCTAGGAAAACTCAAATACTTCCTTGGAATTGAAGTTCTCAGATCAAAGAAGGGGATCTTCATCAACCAAAAGAAGTATACTCTAGATCTTCTAGCAGAAACAGGGATGCTAGATTGCAAGCCAGCCGAAACTCCTATTGTTGTGAATCATGGGCTACAAATAGTGAAAGGAGCTGAGTTAACTGATCGAGGACAATATCAGCGTCTGGTGGGAAAACTCATCTACCTTTCTCATACCCGACCTGATATTGCCTATGCAGTTAGTGTTGTGAGTCAATTTATGCACCAACCACAGGCTGACCATTTGGAAGCTGCGCTCAGAATTGTGAGGTACTTGAAAGGAACCTTTGATTATGGAGTGCTGTTCAAGAGGACAGGACATTTGGAGATACAGGCCTACACGGATGCTGATTGGGCTGGAAACCTGATCGACAGGAAATCAACAGCAGGATACTTTGCATTTATCGGAGGTAATCTTGTATCATGGAGGAGTAAGAAACAGAAGGTGGTGTCTCTCTCGAGTGCAGAATCAGAGTTCAGAGGAATCAAGAGTGGGCTGACTGAAGTTCTTTGGTTAAGGAGACTATTAATGGAGTTAGGTCTTCATCCAACAAAAACATGCCAAATGTTCTGTGACAACAAAGCTGCCATCAGCATATCTGAAAACCCTGTTCAACATGATAGAACCAAACATGTTGAGGTTGATAGACACTTTATCAAAGAAAAGATTGAAGCCGGCATTGTGACTTTACCGTTTGTACGATCAGAAGACCAACTTGCAGATATCCTAACCAAAGCCGTGAACTCCAAGTTTTTTGCAGAAGTTCTTGACAAGTTGAGTATCGGAAATCCCGTCACTCAACTTGAGGGGGAGTGTTGAAAGGAAAGAGATCAATTAAGGAGATTCAGAATCAATCTATCAATCAAAGATCCTTGATAGATGTTTCCTTTTTACTTTCTTACCTTAGTTAGATCAAATGTAACCCTATAAAAGGGAGTCTATAACACTCAACGACATCAAGCAATACAATTCAATTTCAGTCTCCTAAACATGTCTTCAATCTATACAAATTCATTGATACCATGTTTTAACAGATATGAGATGGAGAGAAGAGAGAACTTGTGTGTCGGTGTGTTCTACTCCATCAACAAATGAGGCTATATATAGCCACACCATGGGAGGTGAAAGGCCTTAGCTTTCATGATGCCATCATGGCTCATCATGGCTAGCCATTAACCATTGGTGGTTACAGCAGCTGAAAGGCCAAAGGTCTTGGCAGTTACGACAGCTCAAAGGTCTCACGTGTAGTACACAATTTTAGTATATCATTTCCCACTCACCAGAAATTGGTTTTGAGACAATGAAAATACTGCGATTTATCTATATAAAAAATATAGAATAATCATATTATATTTAATCCTTTAGGAATTAAATAAACAACCACCACAAATTAGTTAAGTATAAAATATACAAAACTAATTTCCAACATCGCTTTCAGTTATTGATTTTCCTCTGCTTTGTTCAAACTCTATATCCAAGCGAAACTGGTTAATTGAAAAGTGAAACTTAAAAATTGACTAAGTGTTAATCACAAAGGCTATTTCTTAAAGTTTAATTTTGGTTGTGGTGTTATCAGTCTAACTGACAAACCCTTGGATAGTCAGTAAGATTTATAACACTTATCTGATTTCAAAATCTAGACTGAAACCTTCTATGGATTATCAGTTATCGCTTCGTGTTTCACTGAAATCAAATATTGAAACTATTTTAGTATCAGTCTAACCATTTTTCTAAACTGAAATATCTTTGATTGTTGACTTCAATCAGTCTGTACTCTTTCAGTATCAGGTGATACTCATTTCAGTTTTACAAATTTTTTTTTGAAAATAACTCACTGGTGTGTTCCCCCTACATCAGTTCAGTGACCCTCCGAGATCCAACGCCTTTCAAATTAGAAGGTCAAATAGATTTGCTATTGAGCTATGAGCCCACCAAACCTGAAACCAGGCTAAAGATTTTAGAAAACCAAGGTTTTTGGTGAGAGAGAGAGAACAGACTTCATCTCAGTTCTGTATAAACAGTGTAATGACTCAGGTCAGGCGTCTCAGGTACTGCTGCAAAAAAATCCAAATATTTATTGTTCAAAGAAAACTAAAAAGAAAAAAGAAAATAAATAAATAAATGACGATACTGAATACTTCTCTCTCTCTCTCTCTCTGCGGCTCTCTGTTTCTCTCCCTCTCTCTCTCTCTCTCTCTCCAGATTCAATCAACGAAAACCGCCCTCTCGTTATCGTTAGTTTCACCATCGTTATTTCAAAGCACACACGTCACTCCTACCTTACTCACTCTACGTACTACATAAGAGAGAGAAAAATTGACCACAACATATATATATATATATATAGATACATATAGCTAGTGTATGCTTACTACAGATAGATACAGGAGATACACAGCCATAGATTCTGTATAGCGATCGAGTATTGGCGGAGAGCGGATTTCGATGGCGGCGTCATCGGTGATGTGCTCTTGGCTAATGGCCGCATGCATGTCCGTCGCCTGTGAGAGAGAATCCGGCGTTTCTACGCTGTCGACGAACTCACCACGCCCCACCAACCGCCGCAAGAGGCTTCTCGCCAAATGTGAGCCGCGCATTGGGAATCTCATGAATTCCTCTCTTACCTTAAAGCCCCTCCACCACTTGGATAAATCTCACGAATGTTTCTTCGGCTTCGAATCGAGGAATGTTCCGATGCAGCGCGGCCGCCGGAAATTCCTCCGCCCCTCCGCCCTTTCTGGTGCAGTGCTCTTGCTCATTATTGTTCTGTGCTAGTGTATGTATTCTGTGTGTGTCTGTGTGCGTGTTTTCTTTTCCCGATTCCGATAACTGTTCGATCATGTTTGGATTATTATTCTAATTCATTTGTGGTCCTCCATGGATTTTATTAAATTTTGACTTAATTTACTTCTTTCCCCCAATTTATTGTCAATGGCCTGATTATGAATTTTAAAGTTACTTTGGGAGGATTCGTTTCAATCAGTTCTTAGTTTTTGAATTTTGTTTTGGACGGATAAACTGGAAGTTGTACTATGTTTTTCTCCATACTTTATTGCATATTTCTTGTATCAGCTTCATTGGACTGGTGGCTCGCATTGTGGTGCAGTTGTTGCTCTAACTTCACTAATACAAGTGATGCTAACCTACTTTCTGAGTAAAATTTTGGGTTTTGTGGTGGGTGGGTGCGATTGGGTTCAGTTAGGTTTGCCAATTTGTATGTTGTCGCTTTCCCTTTCTCATCCCAGCAATTTCAGTGTACCTGAGAGTTTGACAGCTAGGGGTCAATGGGCAGTTCATCTTACTCTGGACATTTAGTATTATTCATTTCTTAGAGTAGGGACTCTACAAAGCACTTTAGCTATGCTTTTCTTATGCATTTTATGAGTTTACCTGTGCTATTAGTGGATATATACATATGTACATGGATATATTAATTTTTGTTATTCCTATGTGAAATACAGGAGAAACGATGGCAGTAGCTGTAAGTCCGGCCATGGAAGTTTCACCCAAAAAGAAACCTCCAACCAAGCAAAGACGTGTGGTTGTGACAGGTATGGGTGTGGAGACACCACTTGGCAGTGATCCAGATGTCTTCTATAATAATCTGCTAGATGGAGTCAGTGGAATTAGTGAGATAGAGGCTTTTGATTGCTCGCAGTTTCCAACCGTATGTCTTGAGCATTATCTCCTTTTCATTGTTTCAGGATAGTTAGATTTTGTTACTAAGGGTTTCAATTGCAGAGAATTGCAGGAGAAATCAAGTCATTCTCAACAGATGGCTGGGTTGTACCTAAACTTTCCAAGAGAATGGACAAGTTCATGCTTTACATGCTGACAGCAGGAAAGAAGGCATTGGCTGATGGAGGAATTACAGAGGATCTCATGAATGAACTGAATAAAGCAAAATGTGGTGTGCTAATCGGCTCTGCTATGGGTGGAATGAAAGTAAGTTTAGTTTTTTATTTGCTTAACATCGAATAGAGAAGGTGGCTGGGTATTAACTTGTTTTGAGAGCCAAGCTATAAATCTTATTAGATAGTTTGCTTGCTGCTCATATTGAGTTTTGGCCTTGGTAGTTAAAATTCGATTTTCTGCTATCTGGTTCACATGCATGTACTTTCTTCTTGAGATTACAGACTGGAACCATTTGTATACTTTATGTTTCATCAAATGAAAATGAGAATGTCACATTTGGTCTGGCGGGGTACTTTTCTTTAGTTCTGCAGTTTCAATAGCTGCTTAAAGTTCCACCATAGTGATCTAAATGCTTAAGGCTTGTAAGATATGATGTTCTTTCCTACAGTTTTGGTTGAGATATTTTCTATCACAGTACAGTTTGCCCCCTCTCTCAGTGGGTTTTGTATTTGTACAGGTTTTTTATGATGCAATTGAAGCATTGAGGGTCTCATATAGGAAGATGAATCCATTTTGCGTCCCTTTTGCAACTACCAACATGGGTTCTGCCATGCTTGCTATGGATCTGGTTAAATAAATTCCTTCTCTTTTTACTTTTGTGGTTTGGATAATGCATAACGCGTGACATCATCTTAAGCTTAATTATTACAGGGATGGATGGGTCCAAACTACTCCATATCTACTGCTTGTGCAACAAGTAACTTCTGCATACTAAATGCTGCTAACCACATCATCAGAGGTGAAGCTGTAAGTCATCTGATTTCCTCTTTCAAGATCCAGGCTAGTGGTTTTCATTCCCGGCTGTTATGCATCGATTGTTTGGTGAACCAACAGGGAAATTCCCAAAGATAGTGAGTTATGTCTTTCTCCTTGCCTGATTCATCAGACTGTTGATATTTTTCAGGACATGATGCTTTGTGGTGGCTCAGATGCAGCAATTATACCTATTGGTGACTATCCTTTCTCTTGTTCATAAATTTCAAATTTGATTTTTAAGCGTCTTAACCATCAACTCTGGTGTAGGCTTGGGAGGCTTTGTTGCATGCAGGGCATTATCACAACGAAACAGTGATCCAACTAAAGCCTCACGCCCCTGGGATAGTGTAATGTTCTGTTCATTTTATCTGTATCATATGTGCATAAATTTGATAGAAAACATCATCTATCTGCAGAAATGTTCATGCCTCGCATGCTCACATTGCTGCATTTTCTGGAAGCTAGACTACAAAATGAAAATGTCATCTATCTCTTTATCTAATAATTGTATCAGTACTTTTGGTTACTTTATCTTCATTTCCTTGTAAGATAAATTTTAACTCTTGATACCATCGAAGAACCACATATAGCTTAACCACTCAATAGTACTCCCTCCGTCCCACTCCAAATGTATCCTTTCTTTTGGGCACGGAGATTAAGAAATGTGTATAAAGTAGATAAAGTGGGTATAAAGTAGATAAAGTGGGTTGGTGGAAATTGTTTAAATATTAAGTATAGAGAGAGAGTGTATTGCCAAAAAAGGAAATGGGACATTTGGAGTGGGACAACCCAAAATAGAAAATGGGACATTTGGAGTGGGATGGAGGGAGTAGCATTTTGTAACAACTTATGTGGACTGGCATGGTATTGTGGTGGCTGTATAATTATTACAATACAGAACTTTTGAGTGGCCAAATATAACATTTCAATATCCATGATCTCAGTTCTCACCCAACTGCTCAACTTGCAAGCCTGCAGTATGTGGTGGCAGAATAAGAGCTAGTTAGAGCCCTGCTGTTCTTGGTTCTCATGTGTCACTTTATAAAATTATGTGTAATATTTGACAGAGTCGTGATGGATTTGTTATGGGAGAAGGTGCTGGAGTACTGCTCCTGGAGGAACTTGAACATGCAAAGGTTTTTCAAAGCTGTCAACCTTAGCAAGACTTAATCTTTTACATTATATGCAGGAAATTTTCGTGATGGCTAATAATTTTTACAAAATTACATGTCAAACCATTTATGGATGAGCAGAGTAGAGGTGCAACTATCTATGCTGAGTTTCTTGGAGGAAGCTTCACTTCTGATGCTTATCACATGACAGAGCCTCACCCACAAGGTATACCCCTTGATTTACTTTGAGCTGTACAAGTTATTTTGTGAATGAAGAGAATTCAAGGTTGCGGATATATGAGTTATGCGATACAGCTTCAATTCAATGAGTAAGACTGTCAGAGAAAGGGGGTGAACTGTCAACAACTCTCTACGTAATTAGTTGCCATCTGCAGAAACTATTAACTACCAAACCCTACACACTGTACCCACTCTAGCAAATATACAGTCAATATTTGTTGTTTTAAATTTGAGTGCAAGAATTGTCTCATCATTAGGCCATTTCATCTATTCCAGAAACAAGTAAATTGTCCTTTCAACACTACGAACTTATTTTGTATCACATGCTGTGGCAATTATTTTGCAAGTTATTCCTTGATATTGAAACGATGGATTTGCTGGAAAGTTTGATTTTGGGGTAGTGAATATTGCAAATAATCATAAACTTAGTTATATAACATATAAATTTGTTTCTGGAAGAGTCTTCTTGTATGTTTCTTGAAAAAGCTTGGAATTTATTAGGAGCTAATGTATTAAGATATTTAACTGAATTTCTTAAAGAAACACAAGAAACATAAAAAGACTAATACCCAAAGCAATTAAAATTGTTGGGTTGCTTCCTATCTAAATCCATAGTAAAACTTTGGTTTTCTTTCGGGCCGATGTGTTCCCAAATGATATTTGTTCATTCTTACAGTTTGTACGAAACAAGCTACCAGCACCTCTCTTCAGTGCTCTCTTAAAATTGCCAAAAAGTACAACAAAAAACTTGAAAGAAGATGGTTTAGATATTTAATCTTAGGTCAATTGCATTGTCACTATGCTAGTTCTACCATTTGAGCAATTAATATAGAGAGACCTAACAAATTTTACTTCACAGAATAACTAAGAACAAACTGCAGCTATATTTATGTTTGACCTTTTCAAATTTTCTGATGAGTACTTAAAATAATTATATTATACACATAAAATAAAACAAGTGAGCTTGCCCTTTTAAACAGCCTGGAAATTTTCACTTTACTGTTTTAATTCTATAGTTGTAATTTTGTTTGCATTTATCCATGGGATATGCACATGGAAACTTATTTTTCATGAATTTGGACATGATATTTGCATCTTTAAAACTGCATGGCATGCCCTATCTCTGGTCATTTTCCAGAACAGAACTCATTAACTGTGGGCTGTTTCATATACATTGCTCAGTGAATGTATCAATTGAATTGTTTATCATTATCCAACTACTATAACCTCAAAGATGATACATTTTGACTACCAAATGGAACAATTAAATTATGAGTAATGAAAATGCAGAAGCATTATGTAACATCTCTGGGATGGATAATTGCTAGATTTTCATCAGTTTATTCCATTGACAGATTGACTGATAATTTTGCTCTATCTGGATAGTTACTAATTTGCTGTATTTAGAACAGGTATTACATATTGGTCCTAATAGTTATCTTGTGTGTTCTCTTTGGATGTTGAGCTGTTCCGATCAAGTTCAACTTCAACTTCTGCAGTATACAAATTAGAAGTAATCAGGCTTCTGAATATGGTAGTGCCTGCTGCCATGTGTTTTGACCTCCTGACCTTATCTACAAGCAGGAACTGGTGTCATTTTATGCTTAGAGAAGGCTTTGGCTCAATCAGGAGTATCTAAAGAAGATGTGAATTATATAAATGCACATGCGACTTCTACTCCAGCTGGTGATCTTAAGGAGTATCAGGCTCTTCTTCATTGTTTTGGCCAGAATCCAGAGGTCTCCTCATTTACTCAAACTCTTTCATCTATCGATAGCAAGGTGTTTGTACAGATTGTGGCTAATCCTAATATTTTTTTAGTTGAGAGTGAACTCCACAAAATCCATGATCGGGCACCTACTTGGAGCAGCTGGTGCTGTTGAGGCTGTTGCAACCGTCCAGGTGCCTGAAATATTTAGTTTTTTTGCACAGGGTTCTAATACTTCGGCATAACTTTGATATATTCATTTGCAGTACTCTTCATAAGGATATATGCATTGAAAAAAGTGAGTGTCTTATAGATATTTGCTAAAGTAGTAGGAGTTATTGACTTATTGTTATTATAATATATTTTTTAAAATTTTCATTTCCTTTCTGGACTTCTCTCTTGCCCAAGTTGGCGACTGGGTGGCACTTGGCCTTCCCAATCTCCTATGTGGGAAAAGGGACCAGATTTGTAGTAATTTAAATTAAGGGATGGAGATAAGGTTTTTCTAAAGGAATACGGTGCTTAATTTGTAATTTCTAAGTAGAGAGTGTGGAAACGTGTTTTTCCCTGGGATGATCAGTTGTTGGAAGGATTTGAAGAACATGTAGGATCTTTTCTAACTCTTCCATCCGCTGCTTAATTCTGTCCAGGTTGAATAAACTCAGTCTAATTGCTGTTATCATTATTTATCTGTTTTTTCCCCCTCATTTTCTTGAGGTTCATAATTGATCTAGAAGAGATGGCCTTTGTGTGATTTCTTGGAGGATTTTGGTTGGAAGGTTAATATGATGGTAATTGGTAATCGGGGAACAGTTTGAAACGTTGGAGTATAAGATTCCATGTTTCGTGAACTAGCATAATTAACTTCTCATAATGCATGGTTCTTATCTTGAGGCTTTGAAACTTTTAAAGAAAACTATGATACTTAAATTGAATTTAAGACATTGTTTTGGCATTTCAAATTTCCTTCACCACGAGAAACTATAAGTGCTGATGAAAACTCAGCAACTTGAATATTATTGATGAGAGAATCCAGCTCAAGTATTTGGATTGTATCTTCTTGCCCTTTATGTTTTACAAATTAAACTATGGGTTTGTGCTTTCGTTTATGCCTTTTGATCAATTTCAGTATCATATTTGAAAGCCCTTATGCTAATTAATTCCAGTTGAATATTATAATCTTCTTGCAGTTTCTTGCATCATCCTTTTAACGTAATTAATTCCAGTTATGGTGATAGGAAATTTGTTTCCTAAGTTCTTAAATGATGGGTTTCTAAATTCTGAAGTAGAGTTAAATCTTTAAAATACTTCCTTTCAGCTTCCTGTAGCTGTTGGGAGGCTCTTCATGTACCTTGTGTCCTTACCTTATCTGGTTCATTGGTCCCTGAAGCGTGATTGAATGAACTGTTAAATCTATGCATGTCCTCCCTGTAGCCTTTCTCCATTGACTATCCTGCCAAGTCTTCTATGGAGTTCCATCCATTCAGTTCCGTCATAAAGTCTCTTTGTTGTCCATCAAGAATTTTAATCTTTTGATTCTTTGTCTCATTTTTCAACTTTCTGCACTTACCATCATACAGCCAAAATCATGCACATCATTAAAATATCGTGACATGGCATAGAGACGTAGTATCATGACCACAGTGGAGATACTATTGATCCATGCTGGTGACTCTGTTTTTAAACAGTATATTACAAGAAAGTTTTGATTCTACCGTCTCCATAACATGTGGGCTTTGAGTGTTTTCCTTCAATTCTGAAAAGTTAGTTAGCTCTTTTGTTAAGGTTCTGAAGATTACTACCCTGATAGAGAATGACTTTAACTACCTCAGTTACCTCTTTTAAATCATTAGTATCAAGGTTAACATCTTCCATCTAGCATCTTCACCTAAAAGCATTTACTCCTTCAGGATGGAGAGCCTCTGGATTCTAAGCTGATGCGACACTTACATTTATGTGAAATTTATTGATATGCATCTGGATGGATGTTATTGGCCAATTGAATTTACATACCACCCATGAACATCTGGAGTTATAATCTGTTGCTAAATCATAATCCTTGTCTTCTTATAGGCAATCCGAACTGGCTGGGTTCATCCAAATATCAATCTTGAGAATCCAGATGATGGTGTGGTATGAATTTTCGCAGTCCCTTATTAATTTTGTATGGCATCACTGATATAACATAGCATATTCCTGTTTTTTGCCAGACATTTTTTTGTGGGTAAATAAATGCATAAAAATAAAAAGTATACAGTTGCATACCCTGAGGGGTGTTTACTTTTGAGGATTAGCCTAGATAGATAAAAATAGGAAGGGTAATCCATTGTTTACTAAGATGAATTGCAGTTTTGAGATATCCCAAGGCCCTTGATAATTATTATCATTTGAGCTAGGTTTGCATGATTCATATCCCATTGAAAGAGTGAGATTGGATAAATCCTAGTCTTGAGGATATAAATACTCAATCATGCATAGTAAACGCCCCTAAGGAGAGCAACTCAAATGAGCATGAGCAGGGGACGGAAAACCAAGAAAACTAACAACTTAGTGTTGCCCCCCCCCCCCCCCCCCCCCCCAATCCCCCAGTAGTGCAAAACCTTACCATTCATTATTTATTTGAAAAATAAGTTATCTTAATTCATGACATATTTGATCTCAGCTGGTTATTTAAGTTAGATGAGGAGCATGTTGAGAAACTAATTTTATTTCCTAGTATAGAGAAATATAGATAGGGGATACATGACTGCATTGCAACTAGAAAATTGTCTTAAATTTATTTTTACCTTTTACTTTTAATCAGATTAACCCAAGATTGTATACATGCTTATTAACTGACTCAAGCTCACTAGTCAATCCATGCATGCAATGTTTACCAATGGACAAGAATGCACTTCCTTATATGTTAATAAAGGTCACTCATGATTCAGGATGCAAATGTGCTAGTGGGGCCAACAAAAGAAAGACTCGACATTAAAGTGGCATTATCTAATTCGTTTGGGTTTGGTGGTCATAACTCATCGGTTTTGTTTGCTCCGTACAAGTAGATTTTACTGTGCTTGTATCTGGATGAGAATGATGCAGAGGTACGTGTGTCTCAAGATTTTACCGGGAAAAAGGCGCTCAACACAACTGTAAAGGCATACTGCATTTCTTTTCAGTGATATGCGAGGTACATTCCTTAGTAATTAGCATCTCTTTCGAAGTTCGTTGCTGTGATGTATATGCCTGTTAGAGGAGAGCAACCTTACTCTGTGTGCCAGGTGCAAGGTTTAGGTCAATTCATTGGCAGAGGCAGAGGTTGTGTTTGTGGAATTATATTTCGTATCGAGAGTAGTTTGCCTTGCTACTAAGAGGATCATCTTCCTACCCTCTCCACTGTTTTTGCTCAGCTTTTTTGTGCTAGAAATGGGATTAATGAAACTAGTGTTCATAAAATGAAGTGGATTCGGAATTTTTTTTTTTTTTTTTTTTTTTTTTTTTTATTCTGATACTCGTTTAGACCATTTGGATGCAGTTTAATCAGATAAACCCTTTATAAAGTCGAAGTAAAACCTGAGTTGCCAGTGTAACATTAAATTTCACTCTGATTTGCTTCAACTGTGTATAAGGTATGATATATTCCGAATTTACAACGGTGTCGCATTCGAGCTTGTATGGAAGGTGGCATACAAGATAAGAAATCGAGATAGGGGTGAACATTTGAATTTCAGTTTGATTTTTTGTTAAAACCAAAATGAACTGAATTTGTGATTTAAAAAAACAAAATATTTAACCGAATTGATTAGTCCGAAAATATAAATCGAATTATTCGAGACTTTAGAATCAAAATCGAACTGATAGGAAAAACCAAAAAAACTTGAAAAGACCGAACTTGATATTTTTCATTTAATGATCTTATTTTGGAATTAGAATTAAATTATTATATACTCCTACATAATTTGGATTTTGGTTTTGAAAATGTCAAATCAAAGTAAATTGAATAATCTGAATTTTCAAAAAATAAAACAAAAAATCGATCCTATCCGAAAATTCAAAAAAATCAAATCGAATTTGATATTTTAATTTGATTTGATTCAATTATTTGAATTTTGACTCTTTTGTTTAGCTCCTAATTTGAGACTGAATAATTTAGATATATTAGAGCATTCATATTGGTTGAGTCAGTTACTGACTCATCCATGCTCCGGGATCACTTATGAGTCAAGATATTGGTCTGACTCATCCTGTTGGCTCATATAAATTAGTTTTGATTTTTGCATTTTTCATTTAAGTTAAATGACACCAATTTGTTGTTAAAATTAAAAACTTCATTAATTTAAAATACGGACAATTAAAATTTCATAAAATTAAAAATACCTAAATTAAAATACATAATTTAAAATTACATAAACTTAAAACTAGATTAATTTTCGCCCCTTTGCCTCGCTAGAATCGTAGCCACCCGTTGTCGAAGGAATTCCAGTTGCTCGGGTATCATGTTCGACGTATCCATGAATATAATACGGTCGCCATGTATCTCTCTCTTGAGATGATTCTTCGTCTCGTACTCTTCGACAATTTTTTCGAGGGTGGAGCGCGTCTCACCCATGAATTCCACACACTCAGGAGGAGTTGCTGAGCCTTCCGACGCTTTGGCCTTTGCCGTTTTGTTACCTATTGTCTGGGTAGACGAAATTTCTTCGCTTGAGGTCGAGGTAGTGAAGTCGTTGCTCTCCTCCGTTTTTGTCCTCTTAGAGGAATACACGTCTCCTTCAAAGTAAAATGACTTGAACTTCTGATTCACCCGAAAAATTCTCCACGCGTTTCGCCACTTGAATGGAAGAAGAGGTGGTGTGTTATGTGAGGATGCACAGGAATCACAACCAATTAAAGTTAATAAATAGTAATTCAAGATTAATAATAAATTTTTATTATGTACGAATCATCTATGTATATGAAACAATAAAATCAACTTAGTTGGTAAGATATACTCCCCCGTCCACCAAAGATATGCCACAATTTCATTTTTCACAAAAAATATGCCACATCCATTTTTAGTAGTAGGGTCCACACCATTCCACTTACATTTAAAGTGAGACCCTTACTACATTACCAACTTCACTAACATTTTATTAAAATCCGTGCCGAAAATAAAATGGCATATTTTTGGTGAACGGAGGGAGTATTTGATTAATAAGTCAGGGGATCGAGTCATCTAGTGTACGTGAATATGAGTTTGTGTTAGCATATATAATTCTAAAAGAAAAAAGTAAAAAAGAAAAAGAAAAATCTACTTATATGGTTTTGATTCTAAATTCTAAATTTGGAACAAAATGGCATTAACAGGATAAATAAATTTCCTATTTAGTCTAATATTCCAAATCACCTTTTTTTTTGGAAGCGATATTCCAAATCACTTTAGTTGACACTGTTGTAAATTTTCTTTTCAAAGAAAAATCATCTCAAAATAATAAAGTATTATTAGTAACTTTAATCACTTACTTTGGATAATGTAAACGATAGCATGCCTATAAACACACGTTTTCCTAAAAGTTTTTAACTTTGGAAAAACATATTTCTCTCTCT
The DNA here is from genome assembly GCF_028751815.1 of Salvia miltiorrhiza. Classification (NCBI taxonomy): domain Eukaryota; kingdom Viridiplantae; phylum Streptophyta; class Magnoliopsida; order Lamiales; family Lamiaceae; genus Salvia; species Salvia miltiorrhiza. The sequence goes on along the minus strand of NC_080390.1, from coordinate 37,134,073 downwards.
CTCAAAAAAAAAAAAAAAAAACATAAGAATGTCAATCCAATCCAAAATTTGTGGTTGATCCGAATAGAACACATCGAGAGAGTTATGATTGAAAAAATTTAATAGAAAAAAATTCTAATCCGAATGATCTATAACTGGATAGCCGGACAATCCAATAGGCTGACCTTAAAATAGCATGAATCTAATAGGACTGACCTAATAACGAGTGTGTTGGATTAATTAAATAAGGTTAATTGCCCATAAAATACTGAACTTTCGTCCAATTCTGATTTTGCACACAAACTTTGAATTGTAGCGTGATAATTACTAAACTTTTGATTTGATCATACTTTGCTACTAATCCAAATTCCGGCCAAATATCATGCTAATATGGCGAGCCAATATTTGACGTGGCGTATTTATTGATAATTTCTTGTCAATAAAAAAATAACACAAAACAAATAACCCAAATTGTCAATAATTAACTTAATATATCAAATCAAATAGCAATAGTATTTTTTTTAATTCTCACGCTTAAATCTACTTTTTTTTAGTTTACTATTACAAAACTTATTACTCCAATATATAGAATAGAAGTCATTCAAATAGTATAAATATATATAGTATATAAAAAATTAATCTAGATACTAAAACTTTAATAAAATTTATCACTTAGCTAAATAAATTTTTGATATATTAAGTTATTGATACTTAAAATGTTCTTTCACTGATACACCTAAATTCGAAGAATCCCCTTATTATTATTGAATTTATTTTATTAATTAATTCAACTAAAAAATACTATAATTTGATTTTATATATTAAATTATTGATAATTTGGGTTATTTGCTTTGTGTTTTTTTTATTGATAAGAAATTACATAAAAAATATTATTTTGCCAACTAATTGTCACACAAAAATAAATACGCCATATCAAAATTGGCACGGTATATTCCATATTAGCTTGGTATTTGGTCGGAATTTGGATTAGTAGCAAAATCAGATAAAATTAAAAGTTTAGTAATTATCACGTCACAATTCAAAGTTTGTGTGCAAAACCAGAATTGAATGAAAGTTCAGTATTTTATGGGCAATTAACCCAATTAAATATAATAAGATCTTTTTTCAGATATTTGTGAAATGTATTTTGATTCAATATTCAAAATCTAAACCCATTATTTTACTTATTTGTATTTTTAGCCTAATGCTTAACATAAAATGTTTAGATATAAGAATTAGAAAACGATATACTACTTGTTTAAGAAAAATGTGTATTCTTATCCCCCTAACAATTACAATATTGTTTATTATGTAAGTCGATGTTTATCAATAGAAATATATTAATTAATTTTTATATATAAATTTTCGAGTCTGATTGAACTGACGAATTAACTTGAAATTCAAAAATTTAGAGTTAAATTGAGAATTTAGAGCATGAAAATTTTCCATTCGAATAACTCATAATTGTAATCTAATAAAATCAACCTAAAACTCAATAGATTGACCTTATTTACATTCCTAACATAACTGTAGCAGTTCCCAAGGGGACACCAAACGGTGCGACTTCCTGTGTATGAACAGTGAGGTCCCGGATTCAAACCCCACTGCTCCCCCTCTCCAACTCCCCCAAGTAAAAAAAAAAAAAAAACATAACTGTAGTTAGATATTTCAAAGTTTCAATCCATGTTAATAAATAATCTTCCTATTTTTATTTATCAAGACTAATCCTTAAAAGTCATACTTTTTATACGCTAATTAATCTAATTAGAGTTCATACTTTTGTTTTCTTATTTGTAGTAATAAAAAGGGTTATTGGCGCCTAAATACACCAATTTTGGGGGTAATTTGATTTTGCACATGAACTTTGAAATGTGTAAAAAAATACATGGATTTTAATGTTGTATCAATTTTATCACAAATTCAAATACTAGATATTCAAACTCCATAAAAATCTTATGATTTACGGGTTTAGAGATGTCTTATACGATATCTTTTAAAGATGTCTTATACGATGTTATTTTTTAAAACGTCCGATGAATACACGTCGATATTTTGACTTGCCACGTCAGCTTTAATTTGAACAAAAATTGAATTTGTGACATCGTATAGGACCTCTCTAGAATATATCGTATAAGACATCTCTAAACCCCGTAAATCGTAAGATTTTTATGCTTCGAATATCTAATATTTGAATTTGTGATAAAATTGCTACAATATTAAAGTTCAAGTATTTTTTTTACACCTTTTAAAGTTCATGTGCAAAACCAAACTACCCCCAAAGTTGGTGTATTTAGGTGCTAATAATAACCCTAATAAAAATTAATTAGGATCTATTATATAATCATATATTTTATTTTTATAATAAATCTTCATAAAATAATAAAATTAATAGTGAACGCAAATTTTCTTAAGACAAAGGATCCTATTCGAAAAATTAGATGGCCATAATGTATCTTTTAATTAAGTAGGTAAGATATTCGCTATGAGCCGTGAAATTAGCAGCCCTCAACAACACCATATATTTCAAAATTTTAAACTAATTCCAAATGATAAAAGATTGATTATTTTTTCCTGCCCATCTTTGTCAATTGAACAATTTAACAGAATAAGGATGCAACTCTACTTACTCCAACAAACTTCAAATAATTTATCGGAGACAGATTTGACTCATACGATACCTAGCAACTTCTTTTCAAAAAAAAAAAGAAATTGTAAAAGGAAAACCAAATTTATTAAGCATGCCAACAGAATGATTTGTTCCGATTAAGAATTTTATAATACTGTACATAATTCGTTATCGCATAAAGTATAATCTATAATATGTATAATATATTATTAGAGTTTTACCGATTTAATTAGGGTCAGAATGATCTCGCCCTTCCAATATTCCAATCCATAAAAAAAATTCTTGTTAATGAAAGTTATCGACTTATTCATCAAAATTATTAATTTGTTTGGGAGAGTTCAAAAGCATTCTCAATTATCAACACATTTAGCATTTTCAACGAAACTTTTATACCCTCTATGTATGTGTGTGTGTGTGTTATTCATTAATTCGGGACTTGAAATATGAATGTTTTAAATTTTAAAATTGGATTATTGAAACTATCAATCTAAAACTCAAAATTTCAAATGTTTCGATTATTTTATTTAAATTATTCTTTAGAAATTTCTTATTAAATTTAATAGATAACTGTTGAAGGAGTTTTCATTGAAATTATTATCAAAATAATTCAAAAATTAGAAAGGAATCACAAGGTTGAGTCTTTGATTGCGAGTTCCAATAGTTTAGGTCTAAAATTGATAGTTAACATATCTTTCAGGTCTTAAATCGGTAAATCTCCTATTTTTTTCTGAATATATACATGTCGTGAATGTATATATAGGGGTGGGTTAGAATAAAAACACTCTTAAGTGTATAAAATATAAACGTTTCTTAATGTACAAATTTTATGTAGAACACGTATGAATTTATCCAACAGAACTACGAATTGCGAAAAATAAATTTTTGTTACCTTTGAGATTCGAACTCAGGACCACGAATTCATCCAACAGGGTTACGAATCAACCGTAGATTTTGATGATCTAAGGGCTGAAAATCATTTAAGTGTATAAAATATAAATGATTTTCAGCCTTTAGATCATCAAAATCTACGGTTGATTCGTAACCCTATTAGATGAATTCGTGGTCCTGAGTTCGAATTCCAAAGGTAGCAAAAATTTATTTTTCGCAATCCGTAACTCTGTTGGATAAAATTTGTACATTAAAAACGTTTATATTTATATTTTAAGAAGTATTTTCACTGTAGCCCTCCCATATATAGGGGAGGGCTAGAATAAAAACACTCTTAAGTGTATAAAATATAAATGATTTTCAGCCATTCGATCATCAAGATCTACGGTTGATTCGTAACCCTGTTGGATGAATTCGTGGTCCTGAGTTTCAATCTCAAAGGTAACAAAAATTTATTTTTCGCAATTCGTAACCATATTGGATGAATTCGTAACCCTGTTGGATAAATTTCGTACATTAAAAAACGTTTATATTTTATACACTTAAGAGTGTTTTTATTCTAGCCCACCCCTATATATATAGGGGAAGGCTACAGTAAAAACACTTCTTAAAATATAAATATAAACGTTTTTTAATGTACGAATTTTATCCAACAGGGTTACGAATTCATCCAACATGGTTACGAATTGTGAAAAATAAATTTTTACTACCTTTGGGATTCGAACCCAGGACTACGAATTCATCCAAAAGGGTTACGAATCAACCGTAGATCTTGATGATCTAAGGGCTGAAAATCATTTATATTTTATACACTTAAGAGTGTTTTTATTCTAGCTCTCCCCTATATATATATATATATATATATATATATATATATATACATCAAAAATATATTTTTTTTCTTCTTCGCGTGTTAGTGAATATTGTATTAAATAAAAAAGTAAAAATAAATATGAATAATGATGCTCGTCTTCCATGTAAAAATTTGAGAGGATATTTATTTTGAGTGATAGGATAAATTAATCACTACAGGAAAACAGACCTATTGCGACATATGCACATGCGACACTACATGTATGTGACGCTAAATTACCACACTTACGCTTTTAGTGTCGTATATTTACGTCAATTGTGCGTCATCTAAACATTGTGTCATATTTTAGTGACACAAATGCGACCCTTGTTTTTATGTCTCAAAATCGTGTCATTTTATTTGTGACACCTCAATAAAATGTCTTAATTATACCACATATTTACAATTATGTCGCATTAATGTCGTATATTTACGTCAATTGTGCGTCATCTAAAGATTGTGTCGCAATTGAGTGACACAAATGCGACATTCATTTTTATGTCTCAAAATTACGACAATTTATTTGCGACACCTTCATAAAGTGTCATAGTTATACCACACATTTAGAATAGTGTTGCATTAGTGTCATATATTTAGGTCAATTTTGTGTCATCTAAAGTATATCGTATTTTAATGACAGAAATGTGACACTCATTTATGTGTATCAAAATTGTGATGTGATTTTAGAACTATTATTTATTATTATTATTATTATTATTTATTATTATTATTATTATTATTATTATTATTATTATTATTATTATTATTATTATTATTATTATTACTATTACTACTACTACTGTGGGGCCCAAGGTTTGGTGCAAATTGACGGAATTTGAAACATTTTTAAAATTTTAAGTCATAAATTAACAAAGAATGAATGAGTAATGAATCTATATATTATATAAAAAAGCAGTATAACGGCTATTTTTTCCCATCAAAATTTCTCTCTCCTCATTTTTCTTTTTTATTTTAATTCTTTTATAAAAAAATCGTCAACTTTGATTAATAAAAAGATATTCAACATAGATGTTAAATTAAAGATAACGAAAAGATCTTTAATTTGATATAAATATTATAAAAAATAAATTTAAAGCGAATAAGTTATTATCAATTAAAGTTAAAAAAAAATATTTTTTTTTCTCTCTCATCTTTTATCTCTCCTTTCTCTTTTATAATTTCTTTTAATTATCAATGAAAATCAATTAATTGGTGATTGAAAATACAAAATTGAAAATTTATATATTTTTGAATTCATGTTTTTTTATTGAATTTCAATTTTATATTTACATTTATTTTTATTTAAATTATATATATTTAAAATATCGTTCAGTTTTTAATTTTTTTTATAGTTACGTTTAATTCATTTTTTACAATTTGGAACTTTTAATTTTGGGCATCGTTTAATAATAATATAATTTGGACTTTTAAGAGTTTAATTATGACGTTTTGAGATTATCAGAAAATTTATTATGCAAAATATAAAGAATATATATATATATAGGGTGTGGTTCTAGAGAGAACTACATTATTTGTGAGAACGTGAGAACCATCAAATCTAATGCATTCACTGTAAAAATTAATGCATTCGCTGTTAAAATTAATGCACTCAAAAAAATAAAAAAAATTGCTCCCTTCAGGATTCGAACCCAGGATCTGCATTCATCCAACAAGATGATGCATCCACCGTAGATCTAGATGATCGAATGGCTGAAAATGGTTCTCCGTTCTTTTTTATTTATGGTTCTTTCCTGAACCTCTCCCTATATATATATATATATATATATATATATATTGTTCAGTTATATAATTATATGTAATGACCCGACTTTTTATTAAGGATTATATACTTTTAATTACTGATTTAAGGATGTATTAGAGTTCAGCATCCATTAATAAAATACGAACTTATATGAATTTGATAATTTATATATGTGATGATTTATATTTTTTTTTATTTTCAATAGATGATGCACTCAAAATATATTTTGAGTCCATTAATTTATTGTGGAGAATTTAACACTGAAGTGTTAAATATGAATCTTTTATCGATTGTTTACTTAAGCCCATGAGTAAATTATTTTATGTTAGAAGCAAGCTCAAATGGATTTTATGCTTCAATAAGAATTAGGCTTATATGTCTTAATGTATTTAAATGAGTTTGGAACCTTATAATTAATATAATAATCTCTTAGATTTTTTTTAATTAGAATAATGGCAAGCATGCTGAATCCTAAAGCATGCTGAAGAAATTCTTGCTACGCATGCTGAAGAAATTCTTCAGTCATACATGCAGGCTGAAAGGAGTTCATACCTGTAAGTTGAAAAATTCCACAATCCTCATCCATCCAAACCACCCATTTTTCTTTAAAACCACAGCCACTTTCAGCCAATTCCCACCTCTCACATTCATCTACCATCTCTCTCGCAGCCAAGAAACGACACCACATCTTTCATCATTCAAGGTTTATATTTCTAATTTATATATTATCCTTCAATTGTATACATCAATTCCAGAATACCAACACATGCTCATTAACTCAGATTTACATATGCTTTGATAAATGAAGAAAATGAGTAGCAAATTCATAGATTTACAGTTACTAAATATGTACTTGTGAACTGAAGTTACAAGGAAAGAGTTAAAACTTTTATTTGAGCAATTACAGTATATGATTCTCGCACAAAAACCCTTTGTGTTGGCTGATTGCGTGTGTGAGTCGAGGTCAGGGGGAGGGCAGCCTCGGTGGCTCGTCGTCGCCGGCGGTTGACGGACGGCGACGGAGCCGCGGTTGTCTCCGATCTGCCAAGAAAGGGAAAGAGGAGTTTCAGTTTTTAATTTAAAATGAAATGAGAATAGGGAGATCCGGGGCTTACCTTTGTGAGACGATGCTCGGCTCCTCACAGCGACTCACGGCGACGGCGACTCCAGGAGAGGCGGCTGCCGGATTCTTGCTGCCAACGGCAGCGGCTGACGGCGGCGCTCCTCCAGCGAGCTGCTGGCCGTCGATCGCGGGCCAGCCAGCGGCGACTCCGGGCAAGCCAACGGCGGCGGGAACTCCGAGCAAGACGAACGACCGAAGGCCAGATCCGTCGACCCCAGGCGAACAGCAGCAGCTCCAGCGGCTTCCAGTCGACGGTGCTCGCCGAGATCCAGTTGCAGCGGCGGCGGATCTGCCATGGAGGAGAGGCGGAGGCGACGGAGCGGCGGCGTGGTTGCGCTGCTGCGCCTGGTTCCAGCGGCCGAGGGAGCGAGGGAGTCGAGGGTGGCCGAAGGAGAGGAGGGGAGGAGGCGACGGCGAGGCGGCGCGCCGGAGGCGGCGCCGCCCTCAGCCGAACAGAGAGGGAAAGGCGAGAGAGAGAGGTCCGAGAGTTAGAGAGAGAGAGAAGCTTGAATGTGTGTGTTTGAGTGTTTGTGTGTGTATATTTAGGTTAGAAAAGGGAGCCGGGTTTGGGCCGGGTTTCAGCCGGGTTTGGGCCGGGTTTGAGCCGGGTTTGGGCCGAAAATATTGGGCTCCTTCTTGGGCCGATTTAATTAAACTCTTGGGCCGATTTAATTAAATTGATTGGGCCGATTTAATTAATTGTTTGGGGCTTATTCAAAGAAAAACATGATAGACTTAATTTATCTAATTAATTTGGGCTTATATCTATTTAAATTATTTGAGCTCTTAATAATTAATTTAAATTGAGCTTGATTAATTTAATTATATATTGACCTTTAAATTAATTATTTAAATGGAGTTCTTTATTTCAAGTATTTATAAAGGGATTATAAAATAAAATATTTTGAGTTAAACTCTCATTTAAATTAATTCTTTTCAAACGACTTATTAATATGGATTATTTGAAAAGGATTAAATTGTTTTATGTATGAGAAAGCATGATCTATGATGATATAATTTATCTATGTAATATTATAGGATTTATTTTTAAATGACGGAATATTTGACTTGATGACATAAATAGAACGAGTTATGATTAATGCGCATGTTAATGTTCGAATAAATAGTTTCGAACCTAAATGATAGTTATGTGATAATGTTTTGAGTCTAAGGTTTTGACGAGATAAGATTAATATTAAAATTTACTAATTACTTTAAGGGTGATGATGGGCTCACTTATTGGGCTTCATGATTTTATTATCTTGGGCCTCATTTGTTGGGCTCTAGAAATTAATTGATGTTGGGCCTAATATTATTAATGCACTGGGCTTCGAATTTGTTCATTTGGGCTCGAATTAAATTCCTTTTGGGCCTAGTTTATTTTATTGGGCCGGAGATTAATTCAATTGGGTTTTGCTTATTTTATTTCCATTGGGCTAATATATATATTGTTTGGACTCTATTATTTTTATAAATGGGCTCTTATTATTTATTTTGATTGGGCTTCTATTAATTGTTAATAATGAATTTATTATTTATTATTAATTGAACTCCTACTATTTTAAATTGATTAAGTTCAATGAAATTTATTAGTTAAGCCCAATGAGATTTATTAATTTAGGCCCCATTATTTAATCCTAATTATTTTAATTAGAGAAGATTTTAAGACTTACTAATTATTAATTAGTAAGTGAATTAGATTATTTTAAGATGAGTAGATTATTAAAGATTAATAATCCGACCTCATAAGACGAGCCTTAATTTCTTAAATAGGATTAGCATCTCATAATTTAATTAAAGGAATATGAGTCATGCATAATCATTTCACGCATCCTCATTTATTAAGATTTTTCGAGAATTAGAATCTTATTTTATTTTCTCGAATTAAAGGTCAAGCACCAGAGTTAGAGCTAAACCGTGAGTCTGCTATTCAGGTGGGCTTTCTATGTATAAACTAAAATTATATATTAGAATTGCTAAGACTTTATGCTTATGAATTTAAATGATATTGTCAATGCCTAAATGCTTTATGTTTTATTATTAATTGCCTATCTGATGTTAATCGAATTCGGATTCTGGATGGGACCGCAAATCCCTTCGGAGTTAGTGTACACCTTGTGATCGTGAGTCATCTAGCGGGTTGGCCGATCATAGTGTCCGTAGAGGGAGGCCTCCCTCTCGGCACGAGTTACTGATATGGTGATTAATGATATAAAATACCTGCGCGGGTTATTGATGAAAGAAATGATATTATGTTTGGTAAATACGAGTCTTTAAAGGAAAGCCCTCGTATTTTACTACTGTTGAAAGGCTTGACAATAAAATATTATGCATGTATGTAAATTTCGGCAAGTGTCCACTAAGTACTTTTGTACTTAGCCCTGCATGTATTTTTAAATGTGCAGGTTGAGCGGTGATCGAGGATGTAGTGTGCAAGCGGAGCTTTGTCAAACTAGGATGATTACCTCAGAGTAGAGTATATGTCTTCATACATATACTCAAGTTATTGTTATTCCGCTGCGAACACTGATTATGTTAAGATATTATGTCAAACAATATGTATTATTTAATAATGTACTAAAACTATTGAGTACCCCGTTTTGGGATAATATTATGTACGGTCCCCTTGTGGCCTTCATTGATTTCTAGATATTTCGATTGATTTCTTTATACAAGTCAAGTCATCAAGAAACCGAATATGCCCCTTTCTAAATCCCGCTCCTAAATTCCCTCCCTTAGTCGCGGTTTCCCCGAATTTGCTATCCTTAGCAAGTGCGGTCGTGACAGAATGGTATCAGAGCATTTCTTTTGCTCTGAGTACTAATCATTCCTTCTAAGTTGAGTCTAGATTAAGTAAGTTAATACACTTTTGAACTAGTTGACAAAAGCTTGGCACTACATCTCGTCACGCTCAACGGAGGTTATGGTAAGTACTTTCAAGTTTTAATTAAGTTAATTTCTTGAAATGTATGAAGCATGAATAAGTATGACTATGGTATGAATCACAAGAACTTAGAACTGTTAAGTTATATATGCTCACTCTCACGACGGAACATAGAAGAGAACTTAGGGAGATGCCTTAACTTTTTCTTCATGTTACGATGACATCGACAATGACGGTCGAAATAGAGAAAGAAGAATCACACGAAGGGTCGCATGATGAAACCACGAGCATGAAGATTGAGCAGCGTAACGAACGCCAATAGTACGTTGATGGCATGGGCATAGCTTAAATATTCGAGTGTTTTTCTACGATGAGATCTCGAATTAGCCTGGCCTTTTGAACTTATTTTGTTGAAACTTTTAGTGCTCGTTGCTAGATTTAAGAAAATATCATCATCACATAACAAGCCCTAAGTTCGGGAAACAACGACACTAGAACTATATGATAGTCGAATTGGTAATCTGTGATTAAGTATTAAGAACCTGTATGGCTTGTGTAAATGCTAGATTTAGATGATGAGGTGTTTTTGCACGTTATGGTTATTGAACCAAACTTGTTTTCCGATTTTAGATATTTAGAACCTTATCGCCTTAAGTTACTTGTCGTGTGCTACTTTTGACGATAGAATTTCCTTTGTTAGATGGCGAGAACTGTTTTCACCCGACGACGACCACTGCCCCCATGGGCTAGTCCAGAGGAGGTCGAGCGGTCCTACCGCACCTATGCTCCATGTCACGGGGATAACCTCGGACAGTTCCTCGCAGGTTTTCACAGACACTGGGTCGAGGCGAGTGCACATG